>NC_135235.1:363991941-364305123 GCF_051348905.1 Ranitomeya variabilis | reverse complement strand
TTCCACTCTAGCCCGTTCCGTGGGAAAACGTGCAGCCAGGAGCTCAAGATGTATGGCTCACTGACTCACGAATCCCCGACACAGCTTACTGTCGAAAGCAAACTTATCTGGCAAAGGGAGATGGGATAATGTCGGAGCAGGGGTGGCAGTGGACAAACTGGCTGCAGCCACGCTAGCAGCCTGAACAGCTACTGAGGTAACATCCACAGCTGAGGTTGTTTGCTGGAGAGCCGACAACCTGCCTTCCAGCTGCTGGATGTACCGCTGCAGTTGCTGTTCGTCCGCCATTACTAGCCAGGCCCTGGTGCTAGTATAATGTTTGGACTGGCGGAATTCACCAGATAACAATATCAGAGAATATGAGGTGCGTTCGCAGTCCGGGGTCCACCGTGCTAAGATGACACCTGCTGCTGAGTAATGGTGGATGGACGCTTGCTCACATGTGGATTAGACCTCACCCAGTATGAATAGAAGTGAACCCTGTTGCTTCACAGAGTCACCATAACTATGCTACCCCCTGTTAGCAGTCACAGGGCACAGCTGAAAGACACCAATAGAATCCCTATGAATCACCCCCACTAAACTGGTGATTGGAATCGCTCTGACCCTCGGTGGCTTTTGAGTCCATGCCTGAGGACGCCCTGAGTCAGATGCTGAGTACAAGTGGGAGTTCCCACCCTACACTGACCGACTGTCAGGAAAGCGCACTGATTGCGCATGGTGCCGTACAAGCGGGCACTGCGATTAGACGCTGAAACGTGTGCCAAGTGTGCAGGTTGCACTGTTGGGCGCTAGGTAGCTTCCACCATTCGCGAGCAGTCATTAACACAAGGAATGGGAATGATTAAGGAGCTTTCATCCATTGACATACATCAATCTACACACACACACGTTATCAAGTTTATACTAGCGCATGGCCGAGCGGCCAAGCGAACATTTTTTAGAAGTAGCGCTCCAGGACCTGCCAGATGATCCAATATTAGTCGCAACAGGACATGAGCATATGACCCCCAACCTCCAATGGGAGGTCTTCCCGTGGGCATGCTCAGTATGGAAAAAGCTGGACTTAGTCCCAGAAATGCCTGCTCGCTGCTGATCAGTGCTGGCTACAAAGGCAGAGTCTGGAAAGGCGGTAGTAACCAAGCGCACAGTATCAGCTTGAGCCAGACACTGGGATCTACGTCTCTGCTGAGCAGGTTCCACTTGTCACGGGGAGACTAGGTAGGCAAGAGCTAATAACCCGGGCCCCTGCAATTTCCCTCAGACTAGGGAAATCCTGACTGACACTCTACCTAGAGTTTACACTGATGGTGTGCATGTCTAGGCCTCGACCCTCGCCCTGTCTCCTGTTTCAGCCCTAGGCTGAAACCACCAACCCACCACCACCAAGTGAAAAGATCATACACCAATACCCACAGTTAGAACAGACAAGGATAACGGAAAATATACACCACGCCGCAGTCACTCAGGAATACACTATAAATGCGCAGGGCAAAATAAATACAAATATAGGAAGGAGTAAATAAGACAAAGGGAAATACACCACCAGCAACGATAGTCCAATTACTAGCTCACCACTCCAGACCGAGATAACAACGCACAAGACAGAAGCTATAATCGGCGACGCCCAATGTTCAGGAGAACTATTTAAAGGCAATGGGCATTGGCCCAGCTTCCAATCCGAGCATCAGGTAAATTAACCCCGGACCAGCTAGATAAAATCTAGCCGACGCCAATGAGCACATAGTGGTCAAAAGTGGAATTACCGCTGTCTGTCGAACGACCTGGTCTGAACAGCGTCCGACATGACAGTACCCCGCCTTCTACGAGGGACCCCAGGGCCCTCATGGCTTATAGGACCCGGCTTGTCCGGATGGTGACGGTGAAAAAACCTGACCAGCCGATCCGCATGAATGTCCGAGGCTGGTACCCAGGACCTCTCCTCAGGCCCATAACCACGCCAGTGTACCAAGTACTGTAAAGTGTGGCACACTACACGAGAGTCAACCACCTTGGAGACTTCAAATTCCAAATTACCATCCACCAAGACTGGAGGTGGCATAGGCTCCGCATCCACAGAACCCACCACCTTCTTTAAAAGAGACCTGTAGAACACGTTGTGTATCTTATATACCGTAGGAAGCTCCAATCGGTACGCTACTGGGTTAATGGCGGCGGTGACCCTAAATGGACCAATAAACCGTGGACCCAATTTAAGGGATGGTATTTTGAGTCTTATATTTTTTGTGGATAACCATACCCAGTCATCCACACTCAGGTCCGGACCTGGCACACGCCTACTGTCAGCCACACGTTTGTACCTAGCACCCACACTCAACAGGCGCTGTTTAACTCTCCTCCAGACTGATGACAATTGTGCTCCTAACTGGTCCTCATCCGGAACGCCGGAAGAGCCCCCCTGACTCAAAGTACAAAATTGAGGATGTAGCCCGTAAACACAAAAAAACGGAGACTCCCCAGACGACTCCTGGCGGTGATTATTGATGGCAAACTCAGCCAAAGGAAGAAACGTAGACCACTCCTCCTGGTTATCAGAGACAAAGCAGTGTAAGTACTGTTCTAAATTTTGGTTCATACGCTCAGTCTGACCATTTGACTGAGGATGAAACGCCGAAGAATGAGACAACTTGATCCCCAGCCGTGAGCAAAATGCTTTCCAAAATTTTGCCACAAACTGAGTACCCCTATCAGACACGATGTCAGACGGAACCCCATGAAGTCTGACCACCTCCTGCACAAATACCTGAGCCAGAGTCTTAGCGTTAGGCAACAAAGGCAAAGACACAAAGTGCGACATTTTTGAAAACCAATCAGCAATCACCAAGATGACCGTGTTCCCAGCTGAGGAGGGCAAATCGGTGATGAAATCCATGGAGATTTCCGTCCATGGCTTACTAGGTACCTTAAGAGGAAGTAGTGTGCCAACAGGACGGGAGCGGGGCGTCTCAGCCCTAGTGCACGTGGTACAAGCTGACACATATGAGACCACGTCCTGTCGGATCTTGGGCCACCAAAACCGACGTGACACCAACTCCAAGGTACCTCTAACCCCTGGGTGGCCAGCCAGGACAGCATCATGATGCTCCGCCAAAACCTTTAAGCGGAGATGAAGCGGTACAAAAGATTTGTTGATGGGAAGCTCAGATGGTACCTCCTCCTGAGCCTCGGCAATCTCAGCCTCAACCTCGGTAGTGAGAGCCGAAACCACAACACCCTTTTGGAGGATGGGTACTGGATCCTCCCGGGGTTCTCCCCCCAGAAAACACCTGGACAGAGCATCCGCCTTAGTGTTTTTAGACCCCAGTCTGTAAGTGACAACAAAATTGAACCGCGTGAAAAACAATGCCCAGCGAGCCTGCCTGGGGGACAGATGCTTGGCTGACTCCAAATACAGCAGATTCTTATGATCGGTAATAACAGTAACCTGATGTACCGACGCTGCACTGCCCCCCTCAACTCAGTGACCTGTAGGGTCAGCGACTCCAACTGGCGGGTTATGGAAGTTATGGGATCCATGACAAAACAAAAAAAGGAAACCCCTTTTTTGTTTTAAAGGCCGATTATAATGTCACGGGGAGACTAGGTGGGCAAGAGCTAATTGTTATTACCTGGTATTAAGAAGCCACACTGATATGACCTGGTGGCCTTAACGCAACATGGGACGAGCTCTGAGAAGGTGGTATATCTACTGACCGCAGTCCCTAATCCTAAACAACAACTCTAGTAATAGCCGTGGAATGTTCCTGACTCTCCCTAGACACCTCTTCACAGCCTAAGAACTAACTACCCCTAAAGAAGGAAATAGAAAGCTATCTTGCCTCAGAGAAAACCCCAAAAGGAAAGACAGCCCCCCACAAATATTGACTGTGAATGAAGAGGGAAATGACGTACACAGAAATGAAATCAGATTTCAGCAAAAGAGGCCAATACTAACTTGATAGACAGAGAGAAAAGGATACTGTGCGGTCAGTATTAAAAACTACAAAATCCACGCAGAGTTTACAAAAATGAACTCCACACCGACTCACGGTGTGGAGGGGCAAACCTGCTTTCCCAGAGCTTCCAGCTAGCCTGAATATGACATAGTGACAAGCTGGACAAAAAGAGACATATTTGCAGAGCAATAGAGTCCAAGCAAATGGACAAACAAAACTAGCAAAAACTTATATTTTGCTGACAAGGACAGGCCATATGAGAAATCCAAGGAGAGAACCAAATCCAACCAAGAACATTGACAGCTGGCATGAACCAAAGCCCAGAGCAGGTTTAAATAACAAACTCAGCCAAGGCGATTAGTGAAGGCAGCTGCCACAGCTACCTAAAGGAGCAGCAGTTCCACTCGAAACCACCAGAGGGAGGCCAAGGGCAGAACCCACAAAAATACCATTAGCAACCACAGGAGGGAGCTCCAGAATGGTATTCACAACAGCTAATAACCTGGGCCCCTGCAATTTCCCTCAGACTAGAAAAATCCTGACTGACCCTCTACCTAGAGTTTACACTGATGATGTGCATGTCTAGGCCTCGACCCTCGCCCTGTCTCCTGTTTCAACCCTAGGCTGAAACCACCGCCCACCACCCAGTGAAAAGATCATACACCAATACCCACAGTTAGAACAGACAAGGATAACGGAAAATATACACCACGCCGCAGTCACTCAGGAATACACTATAAATGCGCAGGGAAAAATAAGTACAAATATAGGAAGGAGTAAATAAGACAAAGGGAAATACACCACCAGCAACGATACTCCAACTACTAGCTCACCACTCCAGACAGAGATAACAACGCACAAGACAGAAGCTATAATCGGCGATGCCCAATGTTCAGGAGAACTATTTAAAGGCAATGGGCATGGCCCAGCTTCCAATCCGAGCATCAGGTAAATTAACCCCGGACCAGCTAGATAAAATCTAGCCGACGCCAATGAGCACATAGTGGTCAAAAGCGGAATTACTGCTGTCTGTCGAACGACCTGGTCTGAACAGCGTCCGACATGACACCACTGCAGCTGGAGGAGAATGGGAGACGGCAGTAGACATGGTTCGAGATTCACCCTGTGCAGCGGCGGGAACTCGACGCCTAACACATTGTAACGCAGTTATTGTTACATTTTTCTGGTATATTAAATTTTTAAAAAGTCACAATTTTTTTTGATGGATTCAATGATTCATTGATACACTCTAACCTCTTGTTACATTTTGCTGGTATATTAAAATCACAAATAACCTTCCAAAACTTATTAGGGATTTGATTATTCATGGATACAGTTTAACTTGCTTTGTGTAACATTACGGTGGCTTAAAATTTTTAAAAAACTCTTGGCCTGGTGCAGTTAACAAAAAATTTTGGTAAAACAATTACGTATTGTCGTATATACTGTAGAACCTGCCATGTGTGAAATTTCATTGGTTTGAAATAAAAAACAAAGTTGGGCTGCTACACGTGTACACTTTCTTAATATTTTAATGCCTTGAAGGTGTATAGATGACCTTGCATGTAATTTTTGGCAAGTTTTGCACTGTGCAGAACTTTTATGAATGGAAGAATACCATAACTATACTTTGTTCACAATATTTGAATGAGGTTGTTGCCTTCAAGGGTGTATGGATGAATGTGTTACTCTCCTTATTTTTAATGGTTTTGCACTTTTTTCAGAGCCTTTGTGAGTGTAGGAGCAAATCAATTACACTTTCTTAATATTTTATTGAGGCCGTCTAGGGTTGAGTAAAACGGATCGTTCTTTTTCATAAGTCGCCGACTTTTGGCAAAGTCGGCGTCTCATGAAACCGAGCCGATCCCTGTGTGGGGTCTGCCATGCGGTACGCGACTTTCGCGCCAAAGTCGCGTTTCAATGACGCTAAAAGCGCCATTTCTCAGCCAATGAAGGTGGACGCAGAGTGTGGGCAGCGTGATGACATAGATCTCAGTCCCCACCATCTTAGAGAAGGGTATTGCAGTGATTGGCTTGCTTTCTGCGGCGTCACAGGGGCTATAAAGGGGCGTTCCCGCCGACCGCCATCTTACTGCTGCTGATCTGAGCGTAAGGAGAGGTTGCTGCCGCTTCTTCGGAAGCAGGGATAGTGATAGGCAGGGTACATAAAGACACAAACCACTTGTGCTGTAGTGATTTCCACTGTCCAATACCACCTTTTGTTTGCAGGACAGTGGAAGCTACATTTTTTTTTCCTCAGCGCTGTAGCTCATTGGGCTGCCCTAGAAGGCTCCCTGATAGCTGCGTTGCTTTGTGTGTACGCCGCTGTGTAAACCAACTGCTTTTTTCAAAGCACAAATCCTGTTTTTCCTTCCTTTCTGCACAGCTATCTTGTGTGTTTGTCCACACTTTTGTGTGCAGCAGTCCTTTTCAGCTGCCTGCCATACTTTTCTGAGATAACTGCAGGGAGATAAATATTGGCAAGTCTGCCTCCGTGCCATTGCTGTGTGTGGCATCTCTCTCTCATTGTGTGGCACTGAAAACACTGTGTAATACTTGTCCTTTTTTTTTTTTTTTCTAAATTCTCCCTTTTCCAAAAAAAAAATTAGTGGGAGATAAATATTGTCAAGTCTGACTCTGTGCCATTGCTGTGTGTGGCATCTCTCTCTCATTGTGTGGCACCGAAAACACTGTGTAATACTGGGCCTTTTTTTTTTTGGGGGGGGGGGTAAATTCTCCCAGAAAAAAAAAAAATAGTGGGAGATTAAGATTGGCATTTCTGCTTGAGTGCTGGTCCTGTGTGAGCCATCTGTCTCAAATTATTGGGCCACAGAAAACCTAGTGTGTAACATTGGGCCTGATTTTCCTTTCAGTGTCAGGCACCTATAAAGGTATATATAAATCCTACAGAAGTTTGAGTTCACCTTATAAGTTGTTTTACAGTAACAAATAGTGTTACTTTGGTTACGTTTTGCAAGCAATGAGGAAGTCTAGTGGAAGAGGTCGTGGCCGTGGGCGGTCATTGTCAGCTGGTAATGATGGTAGTGGTGGTGGAGCATCATGTGGTCGTGGTAAAAGCAGTACAACACCTAAGTCTCGAGTTGTTGAGCCAGGTTCCTTGTCTGGTTACACAAGGCCTCGAACGCTCTCTTTTCTGGGAGTAGGAAAACCAATTTAGAAGCCGGAGCAGCAGGAACAAGTATTGGCTTTCATTACTGACTCTGCCTCTAGCTCTTTCGCCTCCTCCTCGGAAAGTGCCAAATTTCAGAGCAGTGCATCGTCAGTGGATGCTCCCGGTCAGCCGTGACGTAATTTCAGGTCCTCAATGCAGAAATAGGCATCAGGACCTGAAATTACGTCACGGCTTGCTGTGATTGGTCGCGTCGCGGTCACATGGGCGGCACGCAACCAATCACAAGCCGTGACGTAATTTTAAAAATGCGCGCGTCTCCTGCCTCCCGTGACGTCACGGCTTGTGATTGGTCGCGTCGCCCATGTGACCGCGACGCGACCAATCACAAGCCGGAACGTAATTTTAAATTCCTGAATGCCTAGAATTAGGCATTGAGGACTTGAAAATTACATCACGGCTTGCTGTGATTGGTCGCATCGCGGCCACATGGGCGGCACGCGACCAATCACAAGCCGTGACGTCACGGAAGGAAGTAAAAGCGCGCATTTTAAGCAAAGAACGCTGCCGGTTCCCTCGGTGAGGTCCAGGCTGCGTCGGAGAGGTGAGTATAGCAATATTTTTTATTTTAATTCTTTATTTTACACATTAATATGGATCCCAGGGCCTGAAGGAGAGTTTCCTCTCCTTCAGACCCTGGGAACCATCAGGAATACCGTCTGATACTTGAGTCCCATTGACTTGTATTGGTATCGGGTATCAGTATCGGATTAGATCCGATACTTTGCCGGTATCGGCCGATACTTTCCAATACCGATACTTTCAAGTATCGGACGGTATCGCTCAACACTAGTATTCAGTGCTGCTGGTTCAATATTAACCGAAAAAAGGACTCGTCTGGCTACCCAAAATGTGAATGATCTCACCTTCATTAAAATGAACCACTCCTGGATTTCAAATTATTTTGCCCCACCTTTCCCGGCTGACACCTAGCTTTCCTATAAAAAGGTCTTGCTTGTGGACTGGTCTTACTGAGTGTTCCAATCTGTTAATTTGCAGCAGCTGTTTGTCCAGCATACGACATGTTTACACCTCCCCCAATGGGAAAAATCCCCCCACGGGGCCGTTGTCTCGCCACTTGGCGCAAGCACCCGTTACAGTGCTGATTGTCTGAAGAGGCGGGTGTGCCCGCTTTTGGTCGACGGCATTGCCACTGGGTCCCTCATAGTACAATGTAGTGTCTCTGGCGGTGGTGGTGCGCACCCAACGTCAGACACGCCGTTGTAACATGAGGGACCCTGGGGCGGTACTGCCGGCCACAAGAGAGTCCCCCCCCCCAGCTCAAACTGTGCTGTACCACGTGCAAAATTATCTCGCACAGCTCCACCAATGTGTAGTCTATGCACTGACATCATTCAATGCCTGGCACTGACAAACAATACCAATTTGTTTGCATCTATGATGCTAGTTAAAGTAGTCTGGGTCAGTGTCCTATATTGACACCAGTAAATACTAATTTACTGCCAAATTACTTTGTCATAAACTCTGCAGATGAGCCCACCCCTGTACCTAAGCATGCCACCCTTTTTCTACTTATAGTTGTTTTGCGAGACATTAACATCTATTTGTTTTTTTGGAGTACTAGCTGTGTCAGACACTCCTTGCAATACTCCTCCACTGACCACAATGCTGCCTGCCCGTGTATCCATGTAACCGATATAAAACTGCCATGAGCCTATTGTTTGTTATTTTAGGCCTTTGATAGCCTGTCTGCGGCCCCTACTTGCAATACTCCTCCACTGACCACAATGCTGCCTGGAGTGCCTGCCTGTGTATCCATGTAACCGATGTTAAACTGCCATGACTGCCTACTGTTTGTTATTTTAGGCCTTTGTGAGCCTGTCTGCGGCCCCTACTTGCAATACTCCTCCACTGACCACAATGCTGCCTGCCCGTGTATCCATGTAACCGATATAAAACTGCCATGAGCCTATTGTTTGTTATTTTAGGCCTTTGATAGCCTGCCTGCTGTCCCTACTTGCATTACTCCTCCACTGACCACAATGCTGCCTGCCTGTGTATCCATGTAACCGATGTAAAACTGCCATGACTGCCTACAGTTTGTTATTTTAGGCCTTTGTGAGCCTGACTGCGGCCCCTACTTGCAATACTCCTCCACTGACCACAATGCTGCCTGGAGTGCCTGCCTGTGTATCCATGTAACCGATGTAAAACTGCCATGACTGCCTACTGTTTGTTATTTTAGGCCTTTGTGAGCCTGTCTGCGGCCCCTACTTGCAATACTCCTCCACTGACCACAATGCTGCCTGCCCGTGTATCCATGTAACCGATATAAAACTGCCATGACTGCCTACTGTTTGTTATTTTAGGCCTTTGTGAGCCTGTCTGCGGCCCCTACTTGCAATACTCCTCCACTGACCACAATGCTGCCTGGAGTGCCTGCCTGTGTATCCATGTAACCGATGTAAAACTGCCATGACTGCCTACTGTTTGTTATTTTAGGCCTTTGTGAGCCTGTCTGCGGCCCCTACTTGCAATACTCCTCCACTGACCACAATGCTGCCTGCCCGTGTATCCATGTAACCGATATAAAACTGCCATGACTGCCTACTGTTTGTTATTTTAGGCCTTTGTGAGCCTGTCTGCGGCCCCTACTTGCAATACTCCTCCACTGACCACAATGCTGCCTGCCCGTGTATCCATGTAACCGATATAAAACTGCCATGAGCCTATTGTTTGTTATTTTAGGCCTTTGATAGCCTGTCTGCCATCCCTACTTGCAATACTCCTCCACTGACCACAATGCTGCCTGCCCGTGTATCCATGTAACCGATATAAAACTGCCATGACTGCCTACTGTTTGTTATTTTAGGCCTTTGATAGCCTGTCTGCCGTCCCTACTTGCATTACTCCTCCACTGACCACAATGCTGCCTGCCTGTGTATCCATGTAACCGATGTAAAATTGCCATGACTGCCTACTGTTTGTTATTTTAGGCCTTTGTGAGCCTGTCTGCGGCCCCTACTTGCAATACTCCTCCACTGACCACACCAATGCTGCCCGTGTACCCCTGGAACCTATTTAAAAGTTCATAGAGCCTAGTTATATATTTTATTTACTATTAATAAGGCCATGATGGACTACGCTGTACCACGCTACAAGCTAACCAGTCGACACTTCTTTTGCGAGAAAAGCCAACCCAACCCTCCACCAACATGTAGAAGACCGCATTGTCCATGCACTCTGGCAATCTGTGAGTACAAAGGTGCACCTAACAACAGACGCATGGACCTGTAGGCATGGCCACGGAAGATTACGTGTCCATTACGGCGCAATGGGTTAATGTGTTGGATGCATGGTCCACAGGGGACAGCCTACTAAGTCTGTCTGCAGTCCCTAATTCAAATTGTCCTCCACTGTCTAAATCGGAGCTTCCACCTTCTGGCTTTCGGCCTATAGTATCAGATATTAAACTGCATTTGGCCTTCAACTTTGGTTACGGCCTACTAACGGTGTCTGCCCCTCCCTGGTATTTGCCCTCAACTGAATAAAGCTGAGCTTCAACCTTCTGGCTCTCATTAAGTGCTGTTATTTAAAAATTGGTGGTTAGGGCCTACTAACGGTGTCTGCCCCTCCCTGGTGTTTTTCCTCAACTGAATAAAGCTGAGATTCAACCTTCTGGCTTTCGACCTATAGTATCAGATATTAAACTGCATTTGGCCTTCAAATTTGGTTACGGCCTACTAACGGTGTCTGCCCCTGCCTGGTGTTTTTCCTCAACTGAATAAAGCTGAGCTTCAACCTTCTGGCTCTCATTAAGTGCTGTTATTTTAAAAATTGGTGGTTAGGGCCTACTAACGGTGTCTGCCCCTCCCTGGTGTTTGCCCTCAACTGAATAAAGCTGAGCTTCAACCTTCTGGCTCTCATTAAGTGCTGTTATTTTAAAAATTGGTGGTTAGGGCCTACTAACGGTGTCTGCCCCTCCCTGGTGTTTGCCCTCAACTGAATAAAGCTGAGCTTCAACCTTCTGGCTCTCATTAAGTGCTGTTATTTTAAAAATTGGTTGTTAGGGCCTACTAACGGTGTCTGCCCCTCCCTGGTGTTTGCCCTCAACTGAATAAAGCTGAGCTTCAACCTTCTGGCTTTCGGCCTATAGTATCAGATATGAAACTGCATTTGGCCTTCAACTTTGGTTATGGCCTAAGAACGGTGTCTGCCCCTCCCTGGTGTTTTTCCTCAACTGAATAAAGCTGAGCTTCAACCTTCTGGCTTTCGACCTATAGTATCAGATATTAAAATGTATTTGGCCTTCAACTTTGGTTACGGCCTACTAACGGTGTCTGCCCCTGCCTGGTGTTTTTCCTCAACTGAATAAAGCTGAGCTTCAACCTTCTGGCTCTCATTAAGTGCTGTTATTTTAAAAATTGGTGGTTAGGGCCTACTAACGGTGTCTGCCCCTCCCTGGTGTTTGCCCTCCACTGAATAAAGCTGAGCTTCAACCTTCTGGCTCTCATTAAGTGCTGTTATTTTAGAAATTGGTGGTTAGGGGCTACTAACTGTGTCTGCCCCTCCCTGGTCTTTGCCCTCAACTGAATAAAGCTGAGCTTCAACCTTCTGGCTTTCGGCCTATAGTATCAGATATGAAACTGCATTTGGCCTTCAACTTTGGTTACGGCCTACTAACGGTGTCTGCCCCTCCCTGGTGTTTTTCCTCAACTGAATAAAGCTGAGCTTCAACCTTCTGGCTTTCGACCTATAGTATCAGATATTAAACTGCATTTGGCCTTCAACTTTGGTTACGGCCTACTAACGGTGTCAGCCCCTGCCTGGTGTTTTTCCTCAACTGAATAAAGCTGAGCTTCAACCTTCTGGCTCTCATTAAGTGCTGTTATTTTAAAAATTGGTGGTTAGGGCCTACTAACGGTGTCTGCCTCTCCCTGGTGTTTGCCCTCAACTGAATAAAGCTGAGCTTCAACCTTCTGGCTCTCATTAAGTGCTGTTATTTTAAAAATTGGTGGTTAGGTCCTACTAACGGTGTCTGCCCCTCCCTGGTGTTTGCCCTCAACTGAATAAAGCTGAGCTTCAACCTTCTGGCTTTCGGCCTATAGTATCAGATATGAAACTGCATTTGGCCTTCAACTTTGGTTACGGCCTACTAACGGTGTCTGCCCCTCCCTGGTGTTTTTCCTCAACTGAATAAAGCTGAGCTTCAACCTTCTGGCTTTCGACCTATAGTATCAGATATTAAACTGCATTTGGCCTTCAACTTTGGTTACGGCCTACTAACGGTGTCTGCCCCTGCCTGGTGTTTTTCCTCAACTGAATAAAGCTGAGCTTCAACCTTCTGGCTCTCATTAAGTGCTGTTATTTTAAAAATTGGTGGTTAGGGCCTACTAACGGTGTCTGCCCCTCCCTGGTGTTTTTCCTCAACTGAATAAAGCTGAGCTTCAACCTTCTGGCTCTCATTAAGTGCTGTTATTTTAAAAATTGGTGGTTAGGGCCTACTAACGGTGTCTGCCCCTCCCTGGTGTTTTTCCTCAACTGAATAAAGCTGAGCTTCAACCTTCTGGCTCTCATTAAGTGCTGTTATTTTAAAAATTGGTGGTTAGGGCCTACTAACGGTGTCTGCCCCTCCCTGGTGTTTGCCCTCAACTGAATAAAGCTGAGCTTCAACTTCTGGCTTTCGGCCTATAGTATCAGATATGAAACTGCATTTGGCCTTCAACTTTGGTTACGGCCTACTAACGGTGTCTGCCCCTCCCTGGTGTTTTTCCTCAACTGAATAAAGCTGAGCTTCAACCTTCTGGCTTTCGACCTATAGTATCAGATATTAAACTGCATTTGGCCTTCAACTTTGGTTACGGCCTACTAACGGTGTCTGCCCCTGCCTGGTGTTTTAACTCAACTGAATAAAGCTGAGCTTCAACCTTCTGGCTCTCATTAAGTGCTGTTATTTTAAAAATTGGTGGTTAGGGCCTACTAACGGTGTCTGCCCCTCCCTGGTGTTTTTCCTCAACTGAATAAAGCTGAGCTTCAACCTTCTGGCTCTCATTAAGTGCTGTTATTTTAAAAATTGGTGGTTAGGGCCTACTAACGGTGTCTGCCCCTCCCTGGTGTTTTTCCTCAACTGAATAAAGCTGAGCTTCAACCTTCTGGCTCTCATTAAGTGCTGTTATTTTAAAAATTGGTGGTTAGGGCCTACTAACGGTGTCTGCCCCTCCCTGGTGTTTGCCCTCAACTGAATAAAGCTGAGCTTCAACTTCTGGCTTTCGGCCTATAGTATCAGATATGAAACTGCATTTGGCCTTCAACTTTGGTTACGGCCTACTAACGGTGTCTGCCCCTCCCTGGTGTTTTTCCTCAACTGAATAAAGCTGAGCTTCAACCTTCTGGCTTTCGACCTATAGTATCAGATATTAAACTGCATTTGGCCTTCAACTTTGGTTACGGCCTACTAACGGTGTCTGCCCCTGCCTGGTGTTTTTCCTCAACTGAATAAAGCTGAGCTTCAACCTTCTGGCTCTCATTAAGTGCTGTTATTTTAAAAATTGGTGGTTAGGGCCTACTAACGGTGTCTGCCCCTCCCTGGTGTTTGCCTTCAACTGAATAAAGCTGAGCTTCAACCTTCTGGCTCTCTGTTGTGAACTATACTTCTTGGCTCCCTCTTGTGGTCACTAGTGATTTGGCACTTGGATTGTCTTTTACCAGGTTGGTACTCACCTGCTTCGTTAGGCCTGGGGTGTTGCTATTTAAACTTCCTGGATTCTCAGTCCTGTGCCTGGCATCGTTGTAATCAGTTTATTTCTGTTTGCTCCTGTCTTCAGGTCCTGGTTCTTTGCAAGATAAGCTAAGTCCTGCTTTCTTATTTTTTGTTATTTTGCTTTGTTCATATTTTTGTCCAGCTTGTACAATATGTGATTCCTGATATTGCTGGAAGCTCTAGGGGGCTGATATTCTCCCCCTCACCGTTAGTCGGTTTGGGGGTTCTTGGATATTCAGCGTGGATATTTTGCAGGGTTTTTTGCTGACCATATAAGTCATCTTACTATTTTCTGCTATTAGTCAGTGGGCCTCTCTTTGCTAAAATCTAGTTCATTCTTACGTTTGTCTTTTCTTCTTACCTCACCGTTATTATTTGTTGGGGGCTTGTATTACTTTGGGGTCTTTTCTCTGGAGGCAAGAGAGGTCTTATTTTCCCTGATAGGGTTAGTTAGTTCTCCGGCTGGCGCGAGACGTCTAGGATCAACGTAGGCACGTTCCCCGGCTACTGTTAGTGTTTGTGCTAGGATCAGGTATATGGTCAGCCTAGTTACCACGTCCCTATGAGCTGGTATTTATGTTTGCAGACTTTTGCTGTAATCTCTGAGATCCTTGCCATTGGGATCATAACAGTATGTCAGGCCATGAATAGTTAATGCATTGCAGAAGTGGGATTAAAAGAAAAGGAGTTCTGAGTTGTTTTTTTTTTCTCTTTCTTCCTTCCCCTTTTTCTCAGAGTGGCTGTAAGCTTTGCTGCAGACATGAATGTTCAGACCTTGATTACTAGTGTGTTTCAGCTTGCTGCACGAGTGCAGAGCATTCAGGATTTTGTTGTTAGCAGTCCTATGTCTGAGCCTAAGATACCTATTCCTGAGCTGTTCTCTGGAGATTCATTTAAATTTAGGAATTTTAGGAATAATTGTAAATTGTTTCTATCTTTGAAACCTCATTCGTCTGGAGATTCAGCTCAGCAAGTTAAAATTGTTATCTCCTTTTTGCGTGGCGACCCTCAGGATTGGGCTTTCTCGTTAGCGCCAGGAGATCCGGCATTGGCAGATGTCGATGCATTTTTTCTGGCGCTCGGATTGCTTTATGAGGAGCCTAATCTTGAAATTCAGGCAGAAAAAGCTCTACTGGCTATCTCTCAGGGCCAGGATGAAGCCGAAGTGTATTGCCAAAAATTTCGGAAAAGGTCCGTGCTTACTCAATGGAATGAATGTGCTCTGGCCGCAAATTTCAGAAATGGCCTTTCTGAAACCATTAAGAATGTGATGGTGGGTTTCACAATTCCTACAAGTCTGAATGATTCTATGGCGCTGGCTATTCAGATTGATCGGCGTTTGCGGGAGCGCAAATCCGCTAATCCTCTGGCGGTGTTGTCTGAGCAGACACCTGTTTCAATGCAATGTGATAGAAACCCCGATCCAGCAATGCAATGTGATAGAATCCTGACTAGAACCGAACGACAAAATCATAGACGACAGAATGGGCTGTGTTTTTACTGTGGTGATTCTACACATGTTATATCAGCATGCTCTAAACGCCTAACCAAGGTTGTCAGTCCTGTCTCCATTGGTAATTTGCAGCCTAAATTTATTTTGTCTGTGACTTTAATTTGTTAATTGTCTTCCTACCCTGTTATGGCGTTTGTGGATTCAGGTGCTGCCCTGAGTCTTATGGACTTGTCATTTGCCAAGCGCTGCGGTTTTGTCCTGGAGCCTTTAAAAATTCCTATTCCTCTCAGAGGAATTGATGCTACGCCACTGGCGGAAAATAAACCGCAGTTTTGGACACAAGTGACCATGTGCATGACTCCTGAACATCGGGAGGTGATTTGTTTTCTTGTTCTGCATAGAATGAGTGATTTGGTCGTGTTAGGTCTGCCATGGTTACAGACCCATAATCCTGTTTTGGATTGGAAGGCTATGTCTGTGTCGAGTTGGGGTTGTCAGGGAATTCATTGCGATTCTCCGCCGGTGTCTATTGCTACTTCTACTCCTTCAGAGGTTCCTGAGTATTTGTGTGACTATCAGGATGTATTCAGTGATTCCAGGTCCAGTGATCTTCCTCCTCATAGGGACTGTGACTGCGCTATAGATTTGATTCCTGGCAGTAAATTTCCTAAGGGACGATAATTTAATTTGTCTGTACCCGAGCATGCCGCGGTGCGTTCTTATGTCAAGAAGTCTTTGGAGAAGGGGCATATTCGTCCATCCTCTTCCCCTCTTGGTGCGGGATTCTTTTTTGTGGCCAAGAAGGACGGGTCTTTGAGACCTAGTATAGACTATCGGCTTCTGAATAAAATCACTGTTAAGTTTCAGTATCCTTTGCCACTATTGTCAGACTTGTTTGCTCGGATTAAGGGTGCCAAGTGGTTCACCAAGATAGATCTTCGTGGTGCGTACAACCTTGTGCGCATTAGGCAGGGAGATGAATGGAAAACTGCATTCAATACGCCCGAAGGTCATTTTGAATACTTGGTGATGCCCTTTGGGCTCTCTAATGCTCCTTCAGTGTTTCAGTCCTTTATGCATGATATCTTCCGGAAGTATCTGGATAGATTTATGATTGTTTATCTGGATGATATTCTGGTTTTCTCGGATGATTGGGATTCTCATGTAAAGCAGGTCAGGATGGTGTTTCAGGTTTTGCGTGATAATGCTTTGTTTGTGAAGGGCTCAAAGTGTCTCTTTGGAGTGCAGAAGGTTTCCTTTTTGGGTTTTATTTTCTCCCCTTCTGCTGTGGAGATGGACCCAGTCAAGGTCCGAGCTATTCATGATTGGACTCAGCCCACGTCTGTTAAGAGTCTTCAGAAGTTCTTGGGGTTTGCTAATTTCTACCGTCGCTTTATCGCTAATTTTTCTAGCGTTGTTAAACCTTTGACGGATATGACCAAGAAAGGTTCTGATGTGGCTAATTGGGCCCCTGCAGCCGTGGAGGCCTTCCAGGAGCTGAAGCGCCGGTTTACTTCGGCGCCTGTTTTGTGCCAGCCTGATGTCTCACTTCCCTTTCAAGTTGAAGTGGATGCTTCTGAGATCGGTGCTGGGGCTGTTTTGTCACAGAGAGGCTCTGGTTGCTCTGTGATGAGACCATGTGCCTTTTTCTCTAGGAAGTTTTCGCCTGCTGAGCGGAACTATGATGTTGGTAATCGGGAGTTGTTGGCCATGAAGTGGGCATTTGAGGAGTGGCGTCATTGACTCGAGGGTGCTAAGCATCGTGTGGTGGTCTTGACTGATCACAAAAATCTGATGTATCTCGAGTCTGCTAAGCGCCTGAATCCTAGACAGGCTCGTTGGTCATTGTTTTTCTCTCGTTTTGACTTTGTGGTCTCGTACCTGCCTGGTTCGAAGAATGTTAAGGCTGATGCTCTTTCTAGGAGCTTTGTGCCTGACTCTCCTGGAGTCTCGGAGCCAGCTGGTATTCTTAAAGAGGGAGTGATCGTGTCGGCCATATCTCCTGATTTGCGACGTGTGTTGCAGAGATTTCAGGCTGGTAGACCTGACTCTTGTCCATCCGACAGACTGTTTGTTCCTGATAAATGGACCAGCAAAGTCATTTCCGAGGTTCATTCCTCGGTGTTGGCAGGGCATCCGGGAATTTTTGGTACCCGAGATTTGGTGGCTAGGTCCTTTTGGTGGCCTTCCTTGTCACGGGATGTGCGGTCATTTGTGCAGTCCTGTGGGACTTGTGCTCGGGCTAAGCCTTGTTGTTCTCGTGCTAGCGGGTTGCTTCTGCCCTTGCCCGTCCCGAAGAGGCCTTGGACACACATTTCCATGGATTTCATTTCTGATCTTCCGGTGTCTCAGGGAATGTCTGTCATCTGGGTGGTGTGTGATCGTTTTTCCAAGATGGTCCATTTGGTACCCTTGCCTAAGTTGCCTTCCTCTTCCGATCTGGTTCCTTTGTTTTTTCAGAATGTGGTTCGTTTACACGGCATTCCGGAGAATATCGTGTCCGACAGAGGGTCCCAGTTTGTGTCCAGATTCTGGCGATCTTTTTGTGCTAGAATGGGCATTGATTTGTCGTTTTCATCTGCCTTCCATCCTCAGACTAATGGTCAAACGGAGCGAACTAATCAGACACTGGAGGCTTATTTGAGATGTTTTGTTTCTGCGGACCAGGATGATTGGGTGACCTTCTTGCCATTGGCGGAGTTTGCCCTTAATAATCGGGCTAGTTCCGCTACTTTGGTTTCGCCATTCTTCTGCAACTCTGGTTTTCATCCTCGTTTCTCCTCGGGTCATGTTGAGTCTTCTGACTGTCCTGGGGTGGATTCCGTGGTGGATAGGTTGCAGCGGATTTGGAATCATGTGGTGGACAACTTGAAGTTGTCACAGGAGAAGGCTCAGCGTTTTGCCAACCGCCGCCGCGGTGTGGGCCCCCGACTTCGTGTTGGGGATTTGGTTTGGTTGTCTTCTCGGTATGTCCCTCTGAAGGTTTCCTCTCCTAAGTTTAAGCCTCGCTTTATTGGTCCTTATAAAATTTTGGAAGTTCTTAACCCGGTTTCTTTTCGTTTGGATCTTCCGGTGTCGTTTGCCATTCACAACGTGTTCCATAGGTCTTTGTTGCGGTGGTACGTTGTGCCTGTGGTTCCTGCTGTTGAGCCTCCTGCTCCGGTGTTGGTTGAGGGCGAGTTGGAGTACGTGGTAGAGAAGATCTTGGATTCTCGTCTCTCTAGATGGAGGCTTCAGTATTTGGTCAAATGGAAGGGCTATGGTCAGGAGGATAATTCCTGGGTGGCCGCCTCTGATGTTCATGCGGCCGATTTGGTTCGTGCCTTCCACGCTGCTCATCCTGGTCGCCCTGGTGGTCTTGGTGAGGGTTCGGTGACCCCTCCTTAAAGGGGGGTACTGTTGTGAACTATACTTCTTGGCTCCCTCTTGTGGTCACTAGTGATTTGGCACTTGGATTGTCTTTTACCAGGTTGGTACTCACCTGCTTCTTTAGGCCTGGGGTGTTGCTATTTAAACTTCCTGGATTCTCAGTCCAGTGCCTGGCATCGTTGTAATCAGTTCATTTCTGTTTGCTCCTGTCTTCAGGTCCTGGTTCTTTGCAAGATAAGCTAAGTCCTGCTTTCTTATTTTTTGTTATTTTGCTTTGTTCATATTTTTGTCCAGCTTGTACAATATGTGATTCCTGATATTGCTGGAAGCTCTAGGGGGCTGATATTCTCCCCCCTCACCGTTAGTCGGTTTGGGGGTTCTTGGATATTCAGCGTGGATATTTTGCAGGGTTTTTTGCTGACCATATAAGTCATCTTACTATTTTCTGCTATTAGTCAGTGGGCCTCTCTTTGCTAAAATCTAGTTCATTCTAACGTTTGTCTTTTCTTCTAACCTCACCTTTATTATTTGTTGGGGGCTTGTATTACTTTGGGGTCTTTTCTCTGGAGGCAAGAGAGGTCTTATTTTCCCTGATAGGGTTAGTTAGTTCTCCGGCTGGCGCGAGACGTCTAGGATCAACGTAGGCATGTTCCCCGGCTACTGTTAGTGTTTGTGCTAGGATCAGGTATATGGTCAGCCTAGTTACCACGTCCCTATGAGCTAGTATTTATGTTTGCAGACTTTTGCTGTAATCTCTGAGATCCTTGCCATTGGAATCATAACAGCTCTCATTAAGTGCTGTTATTTTAAAAATTGGTGGTTAGGGCCTACTAACGGTGTCTGCCCCTCCCTGGTGTTTTTCCTCAACTGAATAAAGCTGAGCTTCAACCTTCTGGCTTTCGGCCTATAGTATCAGATATGAAACTGCATTTGGCCTTCAACTTTGGTTACGGCCTACTAACGGTGTCTGCCCCTCCCTGGTTTTTTTTCCTCAACTGAATAAAGCTGAGCTTCAACCTTCTGGCTTTCGACCTATAGTATCAGATATTAAACTGAATTTGGCCTTCAACTTTGGTTACGGCCTACTAACGGTGTCTGCCCCTGCCTGGTGTTTTTCCTCAACTGAATAAAGCTGAGCTTCAATCTTCTGGCTCTCATTAAGTGCTGTTATTTTAAAAATTGGTGGTTAGGGCCTACTAACGGTGTCTGCCCCTCCCTGGTGTTTTTCCTCAACTGAATAAAGCTGAGCTTCAACCTTCTGGCTTTCGGCCTATAGTATCAGATATGAAACTGCATTTGGCCTTCAACTTTGGTTACGGCCTACTAACGGTGTCTGCCCCTCCCTGGTGTTTTTCCTCAACTGAATAAAGCTGAGCTTCAACCTTCTGGCTTTCGGCCTATAGTATCAGATATGAAACTGCATTTGGCCTTCAACTTTGGTTACGGCCTACTAACGGTGTCTGCCCCTCCCTGGTGTTTTTCCTCAACTGAATAAAGCTGAGCTTCAACCTTCTGGCTTTCGGCCTATAGTATCAGATATGAAACTGCATTTGGCCTTCAACTTTGGTTACGGCCTACTAACGGTGTCTGCCCCTCCCTGGTGTTTGCCCTCAACTGAATAAAGCTGAGCTTCAACCTTCTGGCTTTCGACCTATAGTATCAGATATTAAACTGCATTTGGCCTTCAACTTTGGATACGGCCTACTAATGGTGTCTGCCCCTGCCTGGTGTTTGCCCTCAACTGAATAAAGCTGAGCTTCAACCTTCTGGCTCTCATTAAGTGCTGTTATTTTAAAAATTGGTGGTTAGGGCCTACTAACGGTGTCTGCCCCTCCCTGGTGTTTTTCCTCAACTGAATAAAGCTGAGCTTCAACCTTCTGGCTTTCGGCCTATAGTATCAGATATGAAACTGCATTTGGCCTTCAACTTTGGTTATGGCCTACTAACGGTGTCTGCCCCTCCCTGGTGTTTTTCCTCAACTGAATAAAGCTGAGCTTCAACCTTCTGGCTTTCGGCCTATAGTATCAGATATGAAACTGCATTTGGCCTTCAACTTTGGTTACGGCCTACTAACGGTGTCTGCCCCTCCCTGGTGTTTTTCCTCAACTGAATAAAGCTGAGCTTCAACCTTCTGGCTTTCGGCCTATAGTATCAGATATGAAACTGCATTTGGCCTTCAACTTTGGTTACGGCCTACTAACGGTGTCTGCCCCTCCCTGGTGTTTGCCCTCAACTGAATAAAGCTGAGCTTCAACCTTCTGGCTTTCGACCTATAGTATCAGATATTAAACTGCATTTGGCCTTCAACTTTGGTAACGGCCTACTAATGGTGTCTGCCCCTGCCTGGTGTTTGCCCTCAACTGAATAAAGCTGAGCTTCAACCTTCTGGCTCTCATTAAGTGCTGTTATTTTAAAAATTGGTGGTTAGGGCCTACTAACGGTGTCTGCCCCTCCCTGGTGTTTGCCCTCAACTGAATAAAGCTGAGCTTCAACCTTCTGGCTCTCATTAAGTGCTGTTATTTTAAAAATTGGTGGTTAGGGCCTACTAACGGTGTCTGCCCCTCCCTGGTGTTTGCCCTCAACTGAATAAAGCTGAGCTTCAACCTTCTGGCTCTCATTAAGTGCTGTTATTTTAAAAATTGGTGGTTAGGGCCTACTAACGGTGTCTGCCCCTCCCTGGTGTTTGCCCTCAACTGAATAAAGCTGAGCTTCAACCTTCTGGCTTTCGGCCTATAGTATCAGATATGAAACTGCATTTGGCCTTCAACTTTGGTTACGGCCTACTAACGGTGTCTGCCCCTCCCTGGTGTTTTTCCTCAACTGAATAAAGCTGAGCTTCAACCTTCTGGCTTTCGACCTATAGTATAAGATATTAAACTGCATTTGGCCTACTAGTGTGGTTGGGCCCTTAAAACAGTGTCTGCTGCTCCTGGGTTTGCTACTCCACTGAACAAAGCAATGCCGCCTGTTTAGTCCTGTCCTGTTACCAATTTTGAACTGCATTTAGCCTACTTTATTCTTTGGCCCTATATCTGTTTCCTCCTCATCCTGCCCATTGCCCAGCCACTGCTAGATGAGTCTGCTGGTACATTGACCTAGACCACTACATTCCCCTTGCACTCTACACAGCCAGAATCTGACCCTGCTGAAAGTAAGGTTCCCCTTCCCGCATGTTATACCACCTTACACAGGGACAAAGAGGAAGGTGCAGATGAAAGTGCAGGTTCCTTCATCAGGTGGGGGGGGGCATACTCGTTGGCGACGTCACTGGCACAGGGCCCCTCAGAGTACACAAAAGTGTCGCTGCTGGTGGGAGGCGCCCCCGCCGTGCAAACACACCGCTGTACTTTGAGGGGCCCTGTGCCAGTGCCAATGCGAACAAGTGTGCCCCCCTGCTTGCTCATGATCACAGCACTTGCAACGTTGAAATACTTTCCTCTCCCTGCTCCACCGCCGTGACGTAGTCCACGATTCCTGGGCCCACTAAAACCTTGAACCAGCCCTACCCCCCACAAATTTGCCAAATGACCCCCAAGTTCCATTGAACAACTATTATTATACAGTTAATTAAGATTGACAAGCTTCAGAAACAAGAATGGATGTTTTTGGCATTAAAATGGGCACTGTAGGTGTTTTCCTGGCCTCCACTCACTGCCGACTATGCTTCCCCATTGACTTGCATTGGGTTTCGTGTTTCGGTCGATCCCCGACTTTTAGCGATAATCGGCCGACTGCACTCGACTCGACTCTGGACAAAGTCGGGTTTCACAAAACCCGACTCGATCTTAAAAAAATGAAAGTCGCTCAACCCTAAGGCCGTCCATTGTATAGGGTGAATAGATGACTCTGATTGTAATTTTTGGCAGGCTTTGCAATGTGCAGAACTTGTACGTGTAAGAATAACAAAAATATACTTTGCTCACATTACTTGTATGAGGTACTACAGTGAGTGCCTTCAAGGTTGCATGTTTGACCCTGCTTGTAATTTTTGGAAGAGCATTTGTGGCACCTCAGGAGTCCGTATACCACAGTGGCAATGCCTCCCTCACAGTGGGTAATGCCATGCCTTAACAGGTAACACTAGCATGCAACACTTTCCTGACTCCAGACCAAAAGGGGAGCTCTAAACCCAGTTTCAGGGGAGCTTCCATGATAAGTTCTGGTCTGGAGGTGGAGTTAGTCAGTTAGTGAGAGACAGTGAAGGAAGAGGAAGCAAGTGAGGAGAAGCTGTGGATAGGAGCTACGATTGAGCTCACCTCAGGACTGAGCGCAACAGACCGGACATCGGAATCCGTGGTTGTGTGGGAACTGCATTCCCCACAACTGAATCCAGAGAAGAGGAGATTGCAGGTCTCCAGGCCACATCTGATGCCTGAAGGCAAAGCAGCAAACTAGAGAGCTCGGAGTCACCATGAGGGAGTGACAGCAAGAAAAGGCTCATGATGCCTGCCATGCGGGTATGGTTCAACCAAAAGGATAGACAGAGAGGGACATGAAGAGAGCTTAAGGCATCAAGAACCTAAAGAAGAGCGCAGTAGGGAGGCTTCCAACTCCACCTGGCTAGGGGGATTCTGAAAATGCTTCCAGGCTGCCTGGATTTCCAATACCACCTGTACCTGTGCTCCAGACTACACCTACAATTAAAGGTAAAGAAACTACAGTCCCTGTGTCCTCCAATCATTCCTTCCCCCCCAACTTCCACAACCCCTCATAGACAGTTCTGGTAGACCTGGGGCCCCTCTCCACCTGTGGGGAGCAGGACCATCAAAGCTACATCACCATCAGCCCCAGTGGTCCCTTTAAGCAGTCAGCCATCTATAGCCAAATACCACTGGTGGCGTCATATACAATCCCCTAAAACATTCCCTCATCCCTTTTAATTGCGTGAACAGGGCCACGGACCAGGTCACTTCTGCCGTGACCATCCATTTAAGAACCATCCGACCCGGTTCCGAGTACCGCACAGCCTTAGCGGGTGTTGCATTTCTGGCATCACTAACAGGAAGGACTGGCCCAGCAAACTGGGTCCCATGCGCCATAGACTATTATTAAGCTGTTTGATCACCGCCATTGTCACAACACGCGGCGTGAGAGATGCAGAGGAGGTGGGTCTTCGTGGGTGGAGCCCAGAGAAAGAGCACAAAGGAAGCCGCGCTCCATGCTCTGCTGTCAGCGGGTGAAAAAGCAGGAAGCCCCGACTTGGAGACTGGAAGGAGTTCATCCAGCCTGCTGGCGGAGCAGCCATTGATCACAGTAACGATACCCAGAGCCTGGCTGAGGGGGAAGAACATGGTGGAGATCTAGCGGCGGATGAAATCGCTGCCCCTAGTGCCACAAGATTCAGTAGCAGACGCAGCCGCAGCCCCCATAGTACAGCAGAATCCGGCGGCAGATGCAGCCGCAGCCTCCAGAGTGCAGCAAGATTTGGCAACCGCCGCCGCAGTCCCCATAATGCAGCTATCAATGCAGTACATACTGGGAGCGGCCTGGTTACCACAGTACTCAGGCGAGTCACACACCCTGATCAATTTTAAGGAGAGACTTTGCAGTTTGTTTAAAGTGTATCCCCTGTTTGAGGAACAAAACGTCAACATCCTCATTGGTCAGTTAACTGGTGCGGTCCAGAGTCCTGGCCGGACACTGATAAAGTGACTGTCAAACAAATCCTGGCCAAGCTGAAGGACACCTTTGACACCAACACTGCAGCAGAAATAAAAATAAGATTCTTTGGTTGCAAACAAAGGGTACAGGACAGTATACCGGACTATGCCCTTAACCTCCAGGAGGCGCTGCAGGCCATTAACAGGTTGATCCTGACAGTGTGCAAGATGGGGACAGATTATTAAAGGAGCAATTTATTGAGGGACTCATGTCCACAGCGCATAGCTGGTATCCTGGCCCTTCAAAACCCTGACCTGGACTTTGCCCACTTTAAAGATAGGGCCATCTGGGTGCTGCATGAACCAAATTCCAGTCGCATAGCACCCCCTAGGTGCCCAGCAATGACATACCATCAGGAAGAGGCATCCTTTCCTCAGGCCCCCATTGAGGCCAACGCGCAGACACTAGATAATGACCCTGCCGCAGGACTGTGCCTCCAGGTCCAGGAACTGACAAAAAGTGTGGCTGCACTAGTCAAAACCATGCAGTCCATGCAAATGTCCCCAAAGGAGAAGATCCAGCTGGCTTCCAGTCCAGATAAAGTCCAGTGGCGATGGCAGAAGAGGATCCCACCGACCAGAGGGAGAGACAACGACCGCTAAGACCAGAACGGAAGACCCATTTGTCGCCACTGCAGCAAGGCGGGACACATTGCAAGATTCTACAATTTAAATAAGCAACCCCTGGGGCAGAGGGCTAACCCACAGGAGTAGGACGACCATGTCCATAAAGATGGCGAGCCAAGTATGTCGGAGGACGACCGATCCTCCCAGTTGTGATTGACGGCATCCCAATGAACACTTTGCTGGACACCGGCACTCAGGTGACTACTGTGCCATATATTCTATATAGGCTAAAGTTATCTGAGCACACAAATCTCAAAGTTTGCCAAAAATTTTGCATCAACCTATTTTCCTTTTTACAATTTTTGAAATGTAAAAATATGACAATTTTTGTTGCTTAAAATACAAAGCAAATGTGTCATCTTTAAAGTTAGACCTTTTAGAGATCATTTCATCTTCAACTTGCTTAACTGTTCACAATCAAGTAATTTTGACCAGGGGTGCCAAAACGTTTACATGCCACTGTATGAGACTAAGTGCAGGGGCCTTACATTTGTAGCACCACTACAGCATTGCCATAAAAAAAGATGCTAGAGTGGTACTTTAAACTAACTCCTTCTTACATTTCTTGAACTCATATTCTTAGCTTGCTTGGGTTTTTTATTGCTAAAAATAGTATCTAAAAGAAAACGCACTTGCTCAAGCTATTTTCTGAAATAGAGAGATCTGCACATAGGCAGCCTAATCACAGAAATGCAAGAAGGAGCTGTGTTCTCAAGATAAAAGGGGGTTACAGAGGTGGGACCTACATCATTTAGATATTTATGGCATAGTAGATGGTGGCCCGATTCTAACCCATCGGGTATTCTTGAATATGTACAGTATGTAGTTTATTTATGAAGATTTTAGAATAATACAATGAATATACAGAATTCGGCTGGCCGGGCGCGACCAATTAGTGCAGCATGATTCAAATCCTGCGCCAATTCGCGGCCGGAGTGCGTCTGTCGCTGATTGTTCGTGGTCAGCCACGTTGTACAGTACAGACCAAAAGTTTGGACACACCTTCTCATTTAAATATTTTTTCTGTATATTCATGACTAAGAAAATTGTACATTCACACTGAAGGCATCAAAACTAAGAATTAACACATGTGGAATTATATACTTAACAAAAAAGTGTGAAATAACTGAAATTACGTCTTATATTCTAAGTTCTTCAAAGTAGCCACCTTTTGCTTTGATGACTGCTTTGCACATTCTTGACATTCTCTTGAGGAGCTTCAACATGTAGCCACCGGGAATGATTTTCGTTTCACAGGTGTGGCCTGTCAGGTTTAATAAGTGGGATTTGTTGCCTTATAAATGGGGTTGGGATCATCAGTTGTATTGTGCAGAAGTCTGGTGGATACACAGCTGATAGTTCTACTGAATAGACTGTTAGCTGCTTTTTTCTTGCCATAAAACAAATTCTAAGTAAAGAAAAACGAGTGGCCATCATTACTTTAAGAAATGAAGGTCAGTCAGTCTGAAAAATTGGGAAACTTTGAAAGTGTCCCCAAGTGCAGTGGCAAAAACCATCAAGCGCTACAAAGAAACTGGCTCACATGGAGACCGCCCCAGGAAAGGAAGACCAAGAGTCACCTCTTCTTCTGAGGATAAGTTTATCCGAGTCACCAGCCTCAGAAATCGCAGGTTAACAGCAGCTCAGATTAGAGACCAGGTCAATGCCATACAGAGTTCTAGCAGCAGACACATCTCTACAACCAATGTTAAGAGGAGACTTTGTGCAGCAGGCCTTCATGGTAAAATAGGTGCTAGGAAACCACTGTTAAGGACAGGCAACAAGCAGAAGAGACTTGTTTGGGCCAATGAATGCAAGGAATGGACATTAGACCAGTGGAAATCTGTGCTTTGGTCTTATGAGTCTAATTTTGAGATGTTTGGTTCCAACCACTGTGTCTTTGTTCGACGCAGAAAAGGTGAATGGATGGACTCTACATGCCTGGTTCCCACCGTGAAGCATGGAGGAGGAGGTGTGATGGTGTGGGGGTGCTTTGCTGGTGACACTGTTGGGGATTTATTCAAAATTGAAGGCATACTGAACAAGCATGGCTAGCACAGCATCTTGCAGCGGCATGCTATTCCATCCGGTTTGCGTTTAGCTGGACCATCATTTATTTTTCAACAGGACAATGACCCCAAACACACCCCAGGCTGTGTAATGGCTATTTGACCAAGAAGGAGAGTGATGGGGTGCTACGCCAGATGACCTGGCCTCCACAGTCACCATGCCTGAACCCAATCAAGATGGTTTGGGGTGAGCTGGACTGCAGAGTGAAGGCAAAAGGGCCAACAAGTGCTAAGCATCTCTGGGAACTCCTTCAAGATTGTTGGAAGACCATTCTTGGTGACTACCTATTGAAGCTCATCAAGAGAATGCCAAGAGTGTGCAAAGCAGTCATCAAAGCAAAAGGTGGCTACTTTGAAGAAGCTAGAATATAAGACATAATTTCAGTTGTTTCACACTTTTTTGTTAAGTATATAATTCCACATGTGTTAATTCATAGTTTTGATGCCTTCAGTGTAAATGTTTCATAGTCATGAAAATACAGAAAAATCTTTAAATGAGAAGGTGTGTCCAAACTTTTGGTCTGTACTGTATATAGCACAGCCACGTAGTATATAGCACAGCCACGTAGTATATAGCAGCCCACATAGCATATAACACAGCCACGTAGTATGTACTATATAACAGCCCATGCATTATATAACACAGCCCACATAGTGTATAACACAGCCCTCGTAGTGTATAACACAGCCACGTAGTATGTAGCACAACCCACGTAGAATATTGCACAGCCCACATAGTATATTGCACAGCCCATATAGTATATTGCACAGCCATGTAGTATATTACACAGCCACATAGTATATTGCACAGCACCGTAGTATATTGCACAGCCATGTAGTATATTGCACAGCCCATGTAGTATATAGCACAGCCACGTAGTATATAGCACAGCCACATAGTATATTGCACAGCCCACGCAGTATATTACACAGCCACATAGTATATTACACAGCCCACATAGTATATAGCACAGCGACGTAGTATACAACAGCCCACGCAGTATATAACATAGCCCACATAGTGTATAACACAGCCCACGTAGTATATTGCACAGCCACGTAGTATGTAGCACAGCCCTCATAGTGTATTGCACAGCCCACAAAGTATATTGCGCAGCCCACATAGTATATTGCACAGCCACATAGTATAATGCACAGCCCACGTAGTATATTGTACAACCCATGTAGTATATTGCACAGCCCACGTGGTATATTGCACAGCCACGTAGTATATTGCACAGCCCACATAGTATATTGTACAGCCCACGTAGTATATTGCACAGCCACGTAGTATATAGCACAGCCACGTAGTATATTGCACAGCCACGTAGTATATTGCACAGCCACGTAGTATATAGCACAGCCACGTGTTATATTGCACAGCCCTCACAGTATATTACACAGCCACATAGTATATTACACAGCCCATGTAGTATATAGCACAGCGACTTAGTATATAACACAGCCCATGCAGTATATAACACAGCCATGTAGTCCCACATAGTATATAGCACAGCCAAGTAGTATACAGCACAGCCATGTAGTATAGTGCACAGCCACGTAGTATATTGCACAGTCCACGTAGTATATTGCACAGTCCACGTAGTATATAGCACAGCCCTCGTAGTATGTAACACAGCCACGTAGTATATTGCACAGGCGACACAGTATATAACACAGCCCATGCAGTATATAGCACAGCCCATGCAGTATATTACAGCCACGTGATATATTACACAGCCCACATAGTATATTGCACAGCCGACATAGTATATAGCACAGTGATGTAGTATATAACACAGCCCAGGTAGTACATAGCACAGCCAAGTAGTAATTGCACAGCCACAAAGTATATTGCACAGCCACGTAGTATATTGCACATCCACATAGTATATTGCACAGCCCACATAGTATAAAGCACAGCCATGTAGTATATTGCACAGCCGACGCAGTGTATTGCAGAGCCGACGCAGTATATAGCACAGCCCACACCGTATATTACACAGCCATGTAGTATGTTGCACAGCCGACACAGTATATTGCAGAGCCGATGCAGTATATAACACAGCCCACGCAGTATATAGCACAGCCCACGCAGTATATTACACAGCCACGTAGTATATTACACAGCCCACGTAGTATATTGCACAGCCACGTATTATATTGCACAGCTGACATAGTATATAACACAACCCATGCAGTATATAACACTGACCATGCAGTATGTAGCAATGTGGGCACCATATCCCTGTTAAAAAAAATGAATTAACCCCTTCACGACCTTACCCTTTTCCATTTTTGCATTCTTATTTTTCGCTCCCCTCCTTCCCAGAGCCATAACATTTTTATTTTTTCGTCAATATAGCGATTCCGAGGGCTTGTTTTTTGCGGGACAAGTTGCATTTTTCAACAACATCATTGGTTTTAGCATGTCGTGTACTAGAAAACGGGAAAAAAATTCCAAGTGTGGTGAAATAGGAGGTTCACTAAATGCTAAAACTGACCTCCCATTTTGATTCTCGAGGTCATTACGAGTTCATGGATACCAAACATGTCTAGGTTACGTTTTATCTAAGTGGTAAAAAAAAATCCAAACTTCGCTAAAAAAAAAAAAAAAAAAAAAAAAAATTGCGCAATTTTCCGTTACCAGTAGCATCTCCATTTTTCGTGATCGGGGGTCAGGTTAGGGCTTATTTTTTGCATGCCAAGCTAGTGTTTTTAATTATACCGTTTTGGTGCAGATACATTCTTTTGATCGCCCGTTATTACATTGTAATGCAATGTTGCGGCGACCAAAAAAACATAATTCTGGCGTTTCAATTTTTTTTCTCACTATGCTGTTTAACGATCAGGTTAATGCTTTTTTTTTTTATAGATTGGGCGATTCTGAACGCGGCGATACCAAATATGTGTAGGTTTGATTTTTTTATTGTTTTATTTTGGATGGGGTGAAAGGGGGTGATTTAACCTCTTCACCCCCGGAGCTTTTTCCGTTTTTTAGTTTTCGTTTTTTGCTCCCCTCCTTCCCAGAGCCATAACTTTTTTATTTTTCCGTTAATATGGCCATGTGAGGGCTTATTTTTTGCGGGACGAGATGTACTTTTGAACAATACCATTGGTTTTACCATGCCCTGTAACACAAAACGGGAAAAAAATTCCAAGTGTGATGAAATTGAAAAAAAAGTGCAGTCTCACACTTGTTTTTTGTTTGGCTTTTTTGCTAGGTTCACCAAATGCTAAAACTAACCTGCTATTATGATTCATAGACAACTAACATGTCTAGGTTATTTTTTTATCTAGGTGGTGAAAAAAAATTCCAAACTTTGCTAAAAAAAAAAAAAAAAAAATTGTGCGATTTTCCGATACACGTAGCATCTCCAATTTTCGTGATCTGGGGTCAGTTGAGGGCTTATTTTTTGCGTGCCAAGCTGGCGTTTTTAATGATACCATTTTGGTGAAGATATGTTCTTTTGATCACCCGTTATTGCATTTTAATGCAATGTTGTGGCGACCAAAAAACCGTAATTTTGGCGTTTCGATTTTTTTTCTCGCTACGCCATTTAGCGGTCAGGTTAATCCTTTGTTTTTATTGATAGATCGGGCGATTCTTAACGCGGCGATACCAAATATGTGTATGTTTGATTTTTTTTTTTTTTTTTACTTTGATTGGGGCGAAAGGGGGGGGTGATGTGAACTTTTATATATTTTTTATTTTTTTATATTTTTAAATACTTTTTTTTACATTTTGGCATGCTTCAATAGCCTCCATAGGAGGCTAGAAGCATGCACTACACGATCGCCTCTGCTACATAGAGGTGAAGTACAGATCACCTCTATGTAGCAGAAATGCAGGTGTACTTTGAACGCTGACCACAGGGTGGCGCTCAAAGCAATTGGCCATCAACAACCATAGAGGTCTCAAGGAGATCTCTGGTTGTTATGGCAATGCACCGATGACCCCCGATCATGTGACGGGGGTCAGCGGTGTGAGCACTTCCAGCCACGCGGCCGGGAGCGCTAGTTAAATGCCGCTGTCAGCGCTTGACGGCGGCATTTAACTAGTTAATGGGTGCAGGCAGATCGCGATTCCGCTCGTGCTCATTGTGCGCACATGTCAGCTGTACAAAACAGCTGACATGTCGCGGCTTTGAGGTGGGCTCACCGCCGGAGCCCACCTCAAAGCAGGAGATCTGCCAGCTGACGTACTATTCCATCAGCTGGCAGAAAGGGGTTATTATTTTTTAAAACATTTTTTTTACTTTTGCCATGCTTCAATAGCCTCCATGGGAGGCTAGAAGCTGGCTCAACTGGATCGGCTCAGCTACATAGCAGCGATCATCAGATCGCTGCTATGCAGCTGAAATGCAGGCTTGCTATGAGCGCCGACCACAGGGGGGCGCTCACAGCAGGCCGGCATCAGTAACCATAGTGGTCTCAAGGGCCTCTATGGTTACCATCCTGATGCATCGCCGACCCCTGATCATGTGACGGGGGTCGGCGATGCGATCATTTCCGGCCGCACGGCCAGAAGTGCCGGTTAAATGCCGCTGTCAGCGTATTAACTGGTTAATAGCGGCGGGTGAATCGCGATTTCACCCACCACTATTGCGGGCACATGTCAGCTGTTCAAAACAGCTGACATGTCCCGGGTTTGAGGTGGGCTCAGAGCCGGAGCCCACATCAAAGCATGGGACCCGACCTCCACAGTAATAGTACGGCAGAGGTCGGGAAGGGGTTAAAACAAAAAATAGTTATATACTCACCCTCAGACGGTCCCCGGATCCAGCCCAGACCTTTCCCACTCCTCGCACGCCTTTCCGGTCCCAAAGGGCAATAACACGTGATGATGTAGCGGTCTCGCTAGACTGCTACGTCATCTCCGGTCATTGCCGCAATGCATTCTGGGGACTGGAGCGGCACGCGAGGAACGGGAAAGGCCTGGGCTGGATCCGGGGGCCGTCGGAGGGTGAGTATGTAATGATTTTTTATTTTTTTTAATTATTTTTAACATTATATGTTTTTACTATTGATGCTGCATAGCCAGCATCAATAGTATAAAGTTGGTCACATAGAAGGTTAATGGCAGGGTTAACGGACTGCCTTTCACCACGTTATGCCACAGTGTAAGGCTAGGTTCACATTGCATTAGGGCAATCCGTTAAGCGCATAGCGCTATCGGATTGCGCTAACGCAATGTATCTATAGGGATCGCGCTTGCCGATCCCGCTAGCGCAGATCCCCGATCTGCGCTAGCGAGGAATGGACCTCGGGCGCACCTCGGACGCTGCAAGCAGCGTCCAAGGTCCGTCAGAAAATGACGGCACATCGCTAGCACATGCCGAAAATGGCATGCGCTAGCGATGCGCTAGAGTGCAGATTCACATTGCCGTCAATGGGTGCGCTAACGGACCCGTTGCATGGCGTTAATTTCGACAATTTCGCCATGCAACGCAGTCCGTTAGCGTTAACCCATTAACGCAATGTGACAATGTGAACCTAGCCTAAGGCAGTCCTTTTAATGCTATGTGGGCGCTGACTGGGGGGGGAGCAGGGAGGGGGCACTGACTGCAGGGGAGGAGGGAGGGCCAATCTGCGGCCGGACTGTGCCCGTCGCTGATTGGTCGCGGCCTCGGGCCACGACCAATCAGCGACGCAGGATTTCCGTGACAGACAGACAGACAAACAGACGGAAGTGACCCTTAGACAATTATATAGTAGATTATCTCAAATGAGAGTACACTGATTAAAATGCAATTAACAAACATACATTAACAGTACATAGCCAACTAAGTCCATAATGTTTTCCATCAGCACTACATGAAGTACTTTAGCAGTCAGTTTAGCAGGGAACCTATCATTAGGATTTTATACCTCAAACCAATGGTGTGTATGTACAAGCACTTTCATGCTGATTCATTCTATACCTTCATTGTAGAAATCTGTTTTGCTGGTTCTGAGAAATCCAGCAATGAAATCATAAGCAAATGAGCTGCAAGTGCTTCAGGGTGGGACATTGCACTTGAGACTCTTCTGCCCTCTCCCTGCACTTACTGGTCTGTGTGCAATACAATCAGTGTTTTATCAGCAGGAGATTATCACTGAAGAATTTGGTCAATAGGGCTAATCTGTGAAACCCCACCCCCATCACTGATTGACAGCTTTCTGACAATGTACACTGTACACAGGGAATTGCTAATCAGTCGTGTTATACACACCTCAGCATTATGACCACTATGACATTAGCATCTGATAAAACAGGGATTATATTATAACTGCAATAAGAAGTACAGCAAGTGATACATCGCTGAAGTCGGGGTCTCTTCACCTACATCATGCAGTTGTCAGATTAGATAGCAAAATCTTGATGATAAAGTTGGAGTGCCCCCACGCGTAAGGGCAGTGGGGTACTCGGTACCGGGTCTGTCTCTCTCAGTTCTGGGGATGTCACGGTGGCCCGACCCGGTCCTTGGCCCTTCTAAGGGGCGCCCAATTAAAGGTGTAGTGGTTTGTACGGTGTTCGTGACGCTACCTGTGGTATTCGGTCAGGGTGACTGACGCTGCTAGGGGTCCGTTGGGGTGATGGAATGGCAGCTAGATGGTGTACCTTCCCACAGGTGAAGTATATCCCCAGGGCTTCCCAGATGTGTAGGTGGTGATGGTGGACGTCGTAGGGCGCAATGAAAAACGAGGACACAAAGGTTGCAGTCTCTTTACCTTTTACTGAAGACTTCAGCTTCCACAGTCCAGAGTACTGTTCACAGGGCTGGCTGAATCCGGCCGGTCCGAGGGCACATCCAGAGTTCCCTTTACAGGTGCAAATCAGTAGCCTTCCTACTAGCGCTTGTGTGTTCTAGTACCTCCCTACTGAGCACCACGGGATAGTCCTCACAACTTTTGTGGATGTTTCTGATGTTCTCTCTCTCTGTCCCCCAGATGATATGGATAGGACAACCCGTATGACGGGGTAGACCTGGAGCTATTTTATAGGGACCCTAGAGATGCCCCTCTCCCACAATTTGCCTCCGTTGTCTTCATAGGTATTAAGGTCGGGCAGCCAACTTGGAATTAACTGTCCTGCCGGTCTCTGAAGTAATGCGTAGAGCCTATTACTCCCTCGGTGTTCCGGCCACCGGCTACGCGCCTCAGGAGATTGTTGCCGGTCCTAAGGCAAGACTCCTCCCGGTGTTATCTCCTTGTGCTGTGATCTCGTTTCTCACTCTCCACAATATACTTCGCTTTGTGTCCTTTCTTAGGATGCTGCCGCAATGAAGTGCAGGCGCAGCTCCGTAACGTTCTATCTCGTGCTTGGCCTCTGTCAGGATCCCACCCCTGACAGGGACCCTCTGTCTGCAGCTCAGATGTTCCTCCTTCTCCCCCTGTCTGCCTGACAGGTCCTCTCTGGGGTCTAACCCAGGCAGCTTCTCACTGACTTCCTATCCAACCCACCAGTTTTACCCGTGTGTGATGAGTGGCCTAGTAGATAGAACCTTTGCTCCCCCTGGTGGACTGGAGTGTGAAGTGTAGTGTGTGACGGTGATACCTGGTCAGGTGAACTCCTTTAGTACAATCAAACATAACATCACTCCCCCTGGTGGAAGAGCGACATTACTGCAACAACCAGGACTCTGGGGCGCTGCAAATTCCCTTGAAGAAGGTAATCTGTCTGAAATGGTTTATTTTGATGCTCAGCATAGATAAGCCAAAGTTCTCGTGCATTTTACTGTATTTTCAGTCGGAGTGTGATCTGACAAAACATCAGATTGCACTTGGACCAAAGTTATTCTATGGGGCCTTTCCATGTCCATTAAATTGGATTGAGCCTGTTAGTGGAAAGTCGCAGCATGCCTGAAATGGACCCAATTATTGGATTGCACCAGGCCATGCAAGTCAATGAGTCCATGGAAAACATTGGCCTGGATGACATTCGAGTATGGTCCGATTTTCGCAGACTGACAGAATAGAGGTGATGAAGAAACATTTTTTATCCATGTTCTCATCAGAGAAAATCGAGCACACCATGATCACACTCTAATCATACTCTGATTAGTGTGTGATTAGAGTGTGATTAATATAATTGGCCCGATTTTCTCAGATGGGAGAACATACGCTAGTGTGACTCTAGCCAAATCCTATGAAAAACACATAAGGATCTGATATATGAATGGATTTTCATTTTTAGCCATATTTAGGGATCCATATAGACTTAAATAGCTCAATCTGATATTCCAAAAATAGGTGATAATAGGATATGCACATAATAATCAAAGGACAAAAGAGGCTGAAAGCTTGGTTTTAAGCTGGAGATTATAAAATGTTCAGCAGCCGATTAGATGCATAGATTACCCTCCTTGTGTTTATTTCCTTTGAGTGTAGTGATTACATTGAAAGGGATGGTTGTCCATGACAGGTAGTAAATGTCTGGGTTTGCTGTGAAACAGCACTACTCCAGACCATGGGTTTTATCTGGTATTGAAACCCTGCCCCATTGAAGTGAATGTGGCTGCATAGTAGAAATGTGTGGATCAATAATTGACTTCTTGTTTAATTTCCTGAAAATTGCAAGTCTCAGCAAATTAAAACAAATAAAGGGCTAAATATCACTGAATTTGAGAGTGGAAGTTTCAGTCTATGAATAATAATGCAAAAATTAAGATTTAAGTGATAGGGAGGTGCAGGACCTGTGCGGCCGTGAACTGATTGATTTGTTATACCTCATTTTTATTAATTCTTGACACTCTGCAAACAGTTTTATACCCCTATGTCCTAATCTTGTTTCTGCATTAAAGAACTATATGCAAATACCTTTATGCCAACAAAAGATAAATGTATTCTAGGAGTGATACCGTTCTTGACTAACAAGCTTTCGAAGGACAGAGGATCCTTCATCAGGAAGATTTTTATGGTATTAATAACTGAGGGCAGCTTTAACCTATGGCTTGAGTAACTCTAATGAAGGCTTGAGGCTGATGAAGGTTTATGAAAAAAAAATCTAAGAACGCTTTATTTTTTTTTCATGAATCTATATATTTTTATATGCTTTTAGTTACATTGATAACGTTGAGCAAATAAAGTTACCGTGTTCTGTATCGTGATCATTTTCTCATTTTTAACATAAAAATATTTACACAATTTTCTGGGTAACGCAGTGCTACAATATAATATCTTTTTACATTGTATATCGCATTACAGAGCTAAAAGGCGTTCAATACAGTACTAGGAGTTCTCAGAGTGTGAGACATGTCTCTTCTGGGCAACAAGAGGCTTTGCAATATTGACATTTGCAGCAAATAAATCTATGTTTTAAGGGGGATTGGAAAAGATTGTGAATTTGAAATTCACTCATCTGTACTGTAAAGCAAAACCAGGCACAATCCCTGACAAGAGGCTATGCTGATTGTGAAAGAAAGCTGCCATGTTTTTCTAATGTTAGACAATCTATATTTCGTATCTTAAGTTTCAAGGCAAGTATTTTTACAATGTGTTGTGTGTTAATGCACCAATATTCAGTGTGTTAATATTAATAATATTATTGTACATATTATTAAGCTTGAAGTTGCTTTTAATATAATTCAAACTGAAAACATTATATAGCAATATAAAAATATTTCATAACTATATGTCAGTAGATGACCATAAGGAATATATACAGTAATGGACATTCCACCAAAGTATGTATCCTGTAAGAGACTTGGAGTTGGGAATTCCAGAGTATAATATTAAAACTCAAACTTATATGGCAAAAAATAAAACTAAATGTTATTGCAAAAAATAACATAAATAGTTGGGACAAATAGTATATATAAAAAGAGAATAGTTAAAGGAGATGGAGATTATACTCAAAGTTACAACTCAAAGTTGTAACAGGTATGGGAGTCAAGATAAACAAATAGTAGCAAAAGAGACCAACTAACTGGTGTTTCCCCAGACAGTGCCAAATAGGGTTGAGCGAAACGGGTCGGCCATTTTCAGAAGTCGCCGACTTTTGGCAAAGTCGGATTTCATGAAACCCGACCCGACCCCTGTGTGGGGTCGGCCATGAGGTCGGCGATCTTCTGAATCTGGTATCAGAATTCCTATACCGAGTTCCGATATGTTTGCGATATCGGGAATCGGTATCGGAATCCATATTTAAGTGTAAAATAAAGAATCAAAATAAAAAATATTGACATACTCACCCTCGGACGCGCCCTGGTACTAACCAGCAGCCTTCCTTCCTAAGAATGAGCGCATGAATGACCTGCGGTGACGTCGCGGCTTGTGATTGGTCGCGTGAGCGGTCACATGGGCGGTCACGCGACCAATCAGAAGCCGTGACGTCATCTAAGGTCTTTCACTCGCTCATTCTTAGGAAGGAAGGCTGCCGGAAAGAAGCAGGGCGCGTCCGAGGGTGAGTATATACCGAATAAGAATATACTCACCCTCGGACTCGCACTGCTTCTTTCCGGCAGCCTTCCTTCCTAAGAATGAGCGCGTGAAGGACCTTAGATGACGTCACGGCTTGTGATTGGTCGCGTGACCGCCCATGTGACCGCTCACGCGACCAATCACAAGCCGCGACATCACCGCAGGTCATTCACGCGCTCATTCTTAGGAAGGAAGGCTGCCGGTTAGTACCAGGGCGCGTCCAAGGGTGAGTATGTCAATATTTTTTATTTTGATTCTTTATTTTACACATTAATATGGATCCCAGGGCCTGAAGGAGAGTTTCCTCTCCTTCAGACCCTGGGAACCATAGTATCCCATTGCACTGCATTGGGTTTCGTGTTTCGGCCGACCCCGACCCCGACTTTTTTATAGGATCGGCCGATTTCACTCGACCCGACTTTTGAGAAAGTCGGGTTTCGTGAAACCCAACCCGATCCTATAAAAATATAAGTCGCTCAACCCTAGTGCCAAATACAAATCTAAATACTGTAGATAAAAATTGGATCATGAAGGTACATAGGTCCTGGGACACCATACTGTATAGGAGAAAACCATATGTTTATAGTAAAGGCTCCTCAATATTTAAATGCATAAGTATACCATACAGATGGCAGTCCTTATAAGATGTCAGCATCACAGAAGAGTTGCAGTATACAAAGTGTGGCATAGCGACTGGTCATGTGATTAATGGACGGTATATATCGCAGAGGTGGGTGGCCCTGTGATGGAAGCCTGGGTATGTTTTGCTCAAGCAGATCTACTGCTGAGGGATTTGTTTACATTTGTTCACCTACAAACCCACCCAAAGAGACGTGTCTGAACACGTAAGATGGTTTTGTGTGTAAGGACCTGTGGTGATGTCACGCTCACCTGACTGGCCATGTGACAGGTACCTGGGTGTGGTTACACCTATGTAAAGGAGGTGTGTGTAGCACATGGTGTGAATGTGTGGGAGTCTGTCAGGGTGGACACACTTCCATGTGTCCTGGCTGGACACTGCAGAGTGGCCTGTGTGTTGGACGGTTCCACGTGGGGACAGACATCCTGAACAACACACAGAGACCATATTTAGGCTGGAGAGCCTACGTGCTGGACATAGCACAGTCTGTGTGCCCACAGACCTGAGAGAGCGGAGCTCTATTATGGACATTGAGGAATCATCTGTCTGACGTAAGACTATTTACCTGTTGTTCCTGTTGCAATGTGGTTTATGGAGCAATAAACCCTGTGAACTTTTAAGGAAACGTGTCTCCTGAGTGTCACCCGTCGCACCTGAGCTAGTACAACCCCTACAAAAGGTATTGCACAAAGATGTTATACAAAAATAATAAGGTATACATAATAAAAGGTTATATCACCCATCATTTCCTGTATGAATATATGCAGAGAACAGCAGCCCCGACATGCGTTTCACGTGGGCTTCCTCGGGGGGGGGGGGGGGGGAGCGAAATGCAGTCACTCTGAGAATTTGAAGTCTACTGACACTGTGTGCCATTGCCTTTAACTGTTCTCTTTTTACATATATACTGTTTGTGCCAGCTATTATTTTTTGTATTAAAATTTTGCTATGGGTCTCCGTAGAAGTGATTGTTAGCGCAAAACGGCCTTCATCCAGTGCAACTCCACTTTGTACTCTCCTGCTTTTTGCTTCATGTGAATCCAAATAAAAGGACATTTTATGGGACAGTGAGTGCCACTTTCTCCTAGTATTTGGGGATTCAAAAAATAAATAAAACAGCCAACAAGATAAAGAACATAGTGTTATTTTGCACATACAGGGTGGGTCATGTATATGGATACACCTAAATAAAATGGGAATACTTGATGATATCAACTTCCTGCTTGTGGCACATTAGTATAACGAAGGGGGAAAACTTTTCAAGATTGGTGGAGACCATGGTGGCCATTTTGAAGTTGCCCATTTTGGATTCAACTTTATTTTTTTTTATGGGAAAAGGGTCATGTGACACATCAAACTTATTGAGAATATCACAAGAAAACAATGGTGTGCTTGGTTTTAACATAACTTTATTATTTCATGAGTTATTTACAAGTTTCTCTTTGTTTACAGCCATTGACATGTTGCAGAGGTTAACACGTGAGGAGTGGATAGAAATTGTGTTTATATCTGGTGAACGCAGTACCCGCGTCATTGCAGCAGATTTCAATGCAAGACACCATACGCAAGAAAACTGTTACCCTTCCCATGTTATTTAGGTGTATCCATTTAAATGGCCCACCCAAAAAAGTTTGCCCATCACTGAACATAATATTCTGTGTAAACTGAGGGTACTATTCCAATGTTTGTTTTGCCCATTCTACAAATTCAGCGTGCACACAGTTTTGACCCTCTTTTTATTGTTCTGCCATTCCAAAGTGAAGCCATCGATCTTCTGTAATAAAAAGAATATAAAAAAGCAAAAATATACTCCCTGATCCGTCGTAGTCCGATATGAGTGTCCCATTCAGTATCTTGGGGAGATAAAGCTTACAACCGGGAGGGCTGCTAATGCGACCGCTCCCAGCTGTGAGCTACTGGGGAATGAATGAGATGGAGTGGGCGCAGGCTCAGTAACTAGCGGTGACGTCACTGAGCCGGCGCTCCCTCACATCCGAACCTGAGGTAACCTCTAAATCGTGGGAAAATGCCAGGGAAGAGGTTACCGCAGGTAATGTATCTATTCTATCAATCTGTCTATTCTATCTGTTCATTCTATCTACAGGAAGTTGCTTTTTTTTCTCTGTGTGCACTCAACTTTATTGGCATGCACAAAGAGAAAAAAACGCATGAAAAAATTGCACCAAATACGTGGCAAAAACACAGCAAAAAAAGCACCAAAAACGCACCTAAACCTGCTTTTTTGGTGCAGCTTCTTTCTTGCCAAGATGATCAGGTTTTGCTGCAGAAAAAAAAGCAGCAAAAACGCCCTGCGTGAACTTACCCTTAGAGGAAAGGCAAAGTTTAAATGGAACTTGTCATCAGCAAAAGCACTATTAACCTGCAGATGTGGGCTTAATCAGCAGGTTAATACCTGTCCGGCATCTCCACACAGCCAAATGCTTATTCCCCCACCACAGCTTTCCGGTTTCAGTCACAGGGGTTGCATCGGCACTGGTTCAGTCAGCACTCTGAGAATACAAAGTGGCAGCGCTGTAACCATGCCCACAACCCTTGGATTGGGGCCAGCTGTCAGATAGGCTACGTTCACACTAGCGTTGTGCGCCGCTGCGTCGGCGACGCAACGCACAACGCACGCAAAAACGCGTCAAAACGCACGCAAAAATGCTGCGTTTTGCGACGCATGCGTCGGTTTTTGCCGAAAATCGGACGCAAGAAAAATGCAACTTGTTGCGTTTTCTTGGTCCGACGCTTGCGGCAAAAAAGACGCATGTGTCGCACAACGCAACAAAAAAAAACGCATGCGTCCCCCATGTTAAGTATAGGGGCGCATGACGCATGCGTCGCCGCTGCGTCGCCGACGCAAACCCGACGCACATTAGCTTAACGCTAATGTGAACGTAGCCTAAGTGCCAGGGGCGCAGTTAAAGCTGCCACCGCTCGGTGACTGAACCGGTGCTGGCTCCACTCCATGACGGACACCCGAAAGCTGTGGGGGAAATAAAGTTCATTTTCTCCCCACAGCTTTCGGCTACATGCAGGTTAATAACGCTATTAACATGCAGATTAAGCCCATATCTGCAGGTTAATAGCGTTTTTGCTGGTGGCAGGTTCCCTTTAACTGAGGAATTGCTGGAATTTTTTAATATAGATTTCTATATTAAGTGCTGTTTTAATATATCCAATGAACGTGAAAGGTGTAATAAATACTGAGGGGCAAACTGTGAAAAAATATATTTTATTAGTGCTTGTCTAAGTAATTTGCAAACTCTTGACTCAGCACTGCTGGGCTGACACAAGCTTGGGCACCCTAATATTATTTGGTTCTTGAAGATCTCAATCTTCCAACTACAGAAGAGAACACTATAAAAGGTTGTTCCTAAGGAAACTAAAATTGTCCATGAACAGGCTTTATTACAAAGTCTGTGTATACCTTTTATGACAAAGTCCCTCATTGCAAGTGTCAGGAGTGGATTTGAAATACTGCCAATAACATGATTTCCCCTTGGACTAACATGCTGCCTACAAAATAAGTAAACAATTTTTAGTTTTTTCAGGATTATTACACGTCCACTTTTAAATTATGGAAGTGTGAATCCCAGAAAAAAAAAAGTGAATGTATCTTTACATTATACTGTGGTATTGCAGACTGGCTGCAATGTCTGGATTCTGTCAAATTCCTTTACTTAAAGTATATCTGTTCTCTGTAGTTTGTGGGCATAGAATGATGGAGGACTTGTTCTAGCTGTGATATATGTCATAGTTTTTGTCTGTATGGATGCTTTTATGCTGCATTAGGCCGGCGTCACACTCAGCGTATGTAAATACAGTCCGTTTTTTACGGCCGTAATACGCAGAAAAGTCCCCAAAATAGTGATCCGTATGTCATCCGTAGGCAGGGTGTGTCAGCATATTTTGCGCATGGCATCCTCCGTATGTAATCCGTATGGCATCCGTACTGCGATATTTTCTTGCAGGCTTGCAAAACCGACATCTAATGGATTTATGGGCTCAAATGTTCGTTAAAACATATATACAGTATCTATATATATATATATATATATATATATATATATATATATATATATATATATATATATATATGTAATTGAGACACATATATATATATATTCTGTATTTATATTTAATTCAGCGCAAAATATGTGAAAAGCCGGTAATTCAATTGCCGGCTTTTTCTTTCTCCTTCCCAAACCCGACATGCTATGAGACATGGTTTACATACAGTAAACCATCTCATATCCCTTTTTTTTTTCACATTCCACACTATTAATGTTAGTAGTGTGTATGTGCAAAATGTGGGCCCTCTAGCTTGTAAAATAAATGGTTAAATGGCGGAAAAAATTGGCATGGGCTCCCGCGCAATTTTCTCCGCCAGAGTGGTAAAGCCAGTGACTGAGGGCAGATATTAATAGCCTAGAGAGGGTCCATGGTTATTGCCCCCCCCCCCTGGCTACAAACATCTGCCCCCAGCCACCCCAGAAAAGGCACATCTGGAAGATGCGCCTATTCTGGCACTTGGCCACTCTCTTCCCACTCCCGTGTAGTGGTGGGATATGGGGTAATGAAGGGTTAATGTCACCTTGCTATTGTAAGGTGACATTAAGCCAAATTAATAATGGAGAGTCGTCAATTATGACACCTCTCCATTATTAATCCAATAGTACTAAATGGTTAATAAAACACACACACATTATTACAAAGTATTTTAATGAAATAAAGACACATGCTGTTGTAATATTTTATTAGACTCTTAATCCACCTGAAGAACATCGTCCTGAAACAAAGTTAAAAAAACAAACAACAATATTTCATACCTTCCGTCGTTATGTCCCACGATGTAAATCCACCTGAAGGGGTTAATTCATTTTACAGCCAGGAGCTGTGCTAATGCACTCGCTCCTGCCTGTAAAACCCAGGGTACTGAATGGAAAGCAGGGTGATCTGTAGTTACCTTGAGTCGCGGTGATGCGCCCTCTGCTGGATGTCCTCATATGAACTCGAGCGTGGGAACTTTTCCAAGGCTCCAGTTCATGAGGACATCCAGCAGAGGGCGCCTCACTGCAACTCAAGGTAACTACAGGTCACCCTGCTTTCCATTCAGTACCCAGGGTTTTACAGGCACGAGCACTGCTTTAGCACAGCTCCTGGCTGTAAAATGATTTAACCCCTTCAGATGGATTTACATCATGGGACATAACGACGGAAGGTATGGAATATTGTTGTTTGTTTTAACTTTGTTTCAGGACGATGGTCTTCAGGTGGATTAAGAGTCTAATAAAATATTACAACACCATGTGTCTTTATTTCATTAAAATACTTTGTAATAATGTGTGTGTTTTATTAACCATTTCGTACGATTGGATTAATAATGGATAGGTGTCATAATTGATGCCTCTCCATTATTAATCTGGCTTAATGTCACCTTTTAATAGCAAGGTGACATTAACCCTTCATTACCCCATATCCCACCGCTACACGGGAATGGGAAGAGAGAGGCCAAGTGCCAGAATAGGCACATCTTCCAGATGTGCCTTTTCTGGGGTGGCTGGGGGCATATGTTTTTAGCCAGGGGGGGGCCAATAACAATGGACCCTCTCTAGGCTATTAATATCTGCCCCCAGTCACTGGCTTTACCACTCTGGCAGAGAAAATTGCGTGGGAGCCCATGCCAATTTTTTCAGCGATTTAACCCTTCATTTTACAAGCTACAGTGCCCAAATTTTGCACATACACACTACTAACATTAGGAGTGTGGAATATGCAAAATAAAATGGATATGAGATGGTTTATGTATGTAAACCATGTCTCATATCATGTCGGGTTTGGGAAGGAGAAATGAAAAGCCGGCAATAGAATTACCGGCTTTTTTATAGAACACTGCTGTGTATTTCTCGCAAGTCACACTGCTGGTCCGCGTGTAATCCATATTTTTCTCGCCCCCATAGACTTTCATTGGCGATTTTTTTGCGCAATACGGTGACAAACGAAGCATGCTGCAATTTTGTACGGCCGTACAAGACCGTATAATATGGATCAGTAAAATACGGCTGATAGGAGCTGGGACATAGGGAATCATTGGGCCGTGTGTTATGCGTATTTTACGGGTGTATTTTCTGCGCTCATACGTCCGTAAAACTCGCCAGTGTGACGCCGGCCTAAGTGGTTGCAGGTAGTGCTAGCAATTTACTACTAATTGCTTTAGATTTCCTTGACTTGTTATTGCTTCAAGTTGCAAGACACAGTAGCAACAAACTGGACCGCTACTCACATGTAATAGCACCAAATATCCTGTCTTATGGAATGCAAAAATGGAGAAGACACTGCATGTATATAATTTTAATAAGGGAAGAGTAGACAGCAGTATAACTCGGATGCGGATGGCAATGCAATGCTCGAATTGGCAGTAGACTCTACCGATCCGAGCGTGACATCTGCATAGAAAAAATAAAAAACGTCGTTTGTTGCTATGTTAGCCAGTTGAAAAAAGTTAAAAGGTATCGTAACTACTAGAATATAAAAATCACATTTTCCCCACAAAAATTTAATTTTGGCCCCATATGTTGCATTTTCATAACGGTAACAGGAGAAATTGCAGCATACAGTTTGTTGTTCAATTTCTCCTGAGTACGCCGATACCCCATATGTGGGGGAATACTAACTTTGAGGCACCGGGCAAAGCTCAGAAGGGAAGAAGCCCATATTGGAGTTCAGATTTTGTTGGAATGGTTTGAGGGTCACATGTCTCATTGGCAGAGCCCTTGAAGTCCCAGAACAACAGAAATCCCAAATATGTGAACTCATTTTACAAACTACACTCCCCAATGAATTCATTTAGTGGTGCAGTGATCATATTGACACCACATGTGCCTCACATAAGTTTATACCACTGAGCGGTGAAGAAAGACCAAATTACATTTTCACCACTAAAATGTTGGTTTAGCCCCATGTTTTTAATTTTTTACAAACTACACCTTCAATGAAATCATCTAAGGGTTCAGTGATCATATTGGCACCACAAGTGTGTCATAGAATTTTATACCATTAAGAGTTGAAGAAAAAATAACTACATTTTTACAGCCAAAATTTTTTTTAGTCCCAGATTTTACATTTTCACACAAGAAGTGGGTAAAAATGGCACCACAATTTGTCTCACAATTTCTACTGAACGTGGCAATGCCCCATATGTGTCTTTACAGTACTGCTTAGTCATATGGAGAGACTCGGGAGGAATGTGTGAACACCACGCCGGATCCCTGCTCTGACAGGCAGGGTCTCCGGCGTGTCACTTCACTCACCCATTCTGCAGTCAATTCCCCCCTTCCTCATGCTTTGCATGCTTCCAGCTGGGCTTCCAGCCATATCTTTAGAGCACACATGAGTGCGCTCCCACCTGGACCAGTGTGTGCACTTGCTATTTCCTCCCCAGCAAATGGCTAAGAGGGATTAGGAATATATTGCTTCCTCTCCACAGGGGAGGTGCCTGAGCAACCTTCCTGTTTTCTGTCCATGATGTGTAAGGTTGCATACCAGTCCCTGCCGTGCTCTGGTGCAAATCCCTACCTGCTGCACTCTGATGCAGACCCTGCCTGCTGCACTCTGATGCAAGCTTTGTCTGTTGTACTCTGATGCAAACTCTGTCTGCTGCATTCTGATGCAAACTCTGTCTGCTGCACTCTGATGCGAACTCTGCCTGATGCTCTATCCAGTCTGTCCTCTGGGTCCAGCTGCTGCACGTCCATTGCTATGCCATGGAGTGGCACCTGGCATTTATCAGGAGCCAAGTCTATCCTCTCCATCAGAGGCTCTAGTGAAGAGTCAGGTGCTTGCTTAGTCATACCCCTCCAGGCTCTCCAGGGTCTGTGACACAGTGGTTCCACAAACCACATCCATGACCATTTGCTCAGGCTTTGGACCCCGCTGTATCCCAGATCCTGCCTGTTCGGGCCATGTACCAGGAGCTCTGCCAACATAAAGATGCACAGGAAGAGCTGTCCATACAGTTGCAGTCCATAACCACCAAGTTGGAGGCCTTAAACACCTCTCCAGAGTTCCCGAATGTTGAAGCAGCTGTGTCTTTTCCAGAGACTTCCCAGACAGTTTGCTTAGTTTGAGATCCAGGTCCCCGACTTGCAGCTCCACCACGCTTTGATGGCAATTCAAAGCTTTGCCTCGGGGTCATCAATCAGTGCTGACTACACTTTGAACTCTTTCCTCATCACTTCCCATCAGACTGAACAAAGGTGGCATTTCTTATGTCACATCTTGGAGGTGAGGCCCTGGTGTGGTTGAATCCATTATTGGAGAGAGAGGACTCTATCATCTCCAATTTGTCCATATTCTTGGAAGCCTTTTGCAAAGTATTGGATGAACCTGGGCGAACCACCTCTGCAGCTTCTGTTCTTCTTCACTTATGCCAGTCCCACTCATCTGTGGGACAATATGCAGTACGCTTCTGTACTCGGGCATCCGAGCTCGGTTGGAATAATGAAGCAGTGGTGGCAACATTCTGGGAGGGCCTCTCTGGAGACATAAAGGATGAGCTAGCTGGTCGAGACTTATCAACTACCTTCGACGACCTGATCTCTCTCGCCATCTGTATAGACCTTCGTTTGCATGAGTGCACCTGTGAGGTGGCACGTGAAAGAGGACCGCAGAGCCTGGCTCCATCTTTTCAAAGGCCGCTAGTTCCTTCACCTTCCCTTTTCACGGACTCATCTGAACTCAGGCAGATCGACCACCTTGCCCTTGCTAGACAGCGACTCAGGGATTGATGTGCTAAAGGCCAGTGCCTGTATTGTGGAAACATGGATCACTCCATTCGAGTCTGTCCGTTAAAGCTGGAGAAGCTCCGGCATATAGGCTCGGTAGGAGAGGCCTGCGTAGATGGAAAATACATCTCCCTTCCCCTGACCCTTACTGTGGCTGTGACAACCGTTGAATCCCAATTTGTTGAGTTGGCGTGTTTGGATTCCGGGGCAGCCAGAAATTTTATCCTCCAGGCTGTAGTGTATCAGTTCCAAATCCCAGTTCATCCGCTCAAGAACCCCCTGGCAATAATATCTGTCAATGGGAGAACTTTTTGGGAGATGGTTCGTCTGGCTACTGAGCTGCTTGAGGTCCACATTGGGAAGCTTCATGCTGAGAGGATTCTCTTCTATGTTCTTTCCCACACATCTCATGCCTTTCTCTTAGGCCTACCATGGCTATGACAGCAAAACCTGTGATGGACTGGAGAACTGGAGAGGTGCTCTGCTGGGGACATTCCTGTCCTGAGAAGTGTCTGGCTCCAGTACGTTCGGCTAAGGTACCGTCTTGTCCAGCATCGCTGCCTGGTATGCCATCTGCCTATTGATCCTTTGTCGATGTATTTGACAAGAAGGAAGCAGAGACTTTGCTGCCCCACAGGCCATATGACTGCCATATCGACTTGATTCCCGGATATACACCCCCTAGAGGCGGAACTTACCCTCTGTCCCCAGCTGAGACTCAAGCTATGTCGGACTATATTCAGGAGAATTTGACCAGGGGGCTCATTTAGAAGTCCTCCTCTCCTGTTGGGGCCAGGTTTTTTTTAGTTAAAAAGGACGGATCACTCTGACCCTGTATAGACTATAGAGGCCTCAACCAGATCACGGTGAAAAATAAATACCCTATCCCATTGATCCCTGAGTTGTTTGACCGATTAAAAGGTGCCAAGATCTTCACCAAATTAGATTTGAGGGGCGCCTGCAATCAAGTCCGCATTCACCAGGGAGACAAATTGAAGACAGCTTTAAACATCAGGAAAGGACATTATGAATGCCGAGTGAAGCCCTTCAGCCTCAGTAATGCATCGGCAGTGTTTAAAGAGTTTGTCAATGGTATCTTCCGGGACCTGCTTTATTCCTGCGTGGTTGTGTATCTAGATGATATTCTGGTATTTTCCCCAAATCTGGCCTCCCACAGATGAGCAGCTCAGAAAGTTCTTCAGTGTCTTAGGGAGAATTGACTCTACACCAAGTATGAGAAATGCATTTTTAAACAGTCCTCCCTTCCCTTCTTTGGGTACATTATCTCAGATTCCAGACTCAGGATGGATCCTGTGAAAGTCTCTTCCATCCTTAAATGGCAGCTGCCCATTGGAGTCAAAGCAATCCAGAGATTCCTTGGCTTTGATAACTATTATAGGCAATTCATACCTCACTTCTCCTCTTTGACTGCTCCCATCTCTGCTATGACCCGAAAATGAGCTGACCCCAAGAACTGGACCTCCGAAGCTGAAGAGGCCTTCCACTCTCTTACAGGTCCTTCTCAAAAAATTAGCATATAGTGTTAAATTTCATTATTTACCATAATGTAATGATTACAATTAAACTTTCATATATTATAGATTCATTATCCACCAACTGAAATTTGTCAGGTCTTTTATTGTTTTAATACTGATGATTTTGGCATACAACTCCTGATAACCCAAAAAACCTGTCTCAATAAATTAGCATATTTCACCCGTCCAATCAAATAAAAGTGTTTTTTAATAACAAACAAAAAACCCATCAAATAATAATGTTCAGTTATGCACTCAATACTTGGTCGGGAATCCTTTGGCAGAAATGACTGCTTCAATGCGGCGTGGCATGGAGGCAATCAGCCTGTGACACTGCTGAGATGTTATGGAGGCCCAGGATGCTTCAATAGCGGCCTTAAGCTCATCCAGAGTGTTGGGTCTTGCGTCTCTCAACTTTCTCTTCACAATATCCCACAGATTCTCTATGGGGTTCAGGTCAGGAGAGTTGGCAGGCCAATTGAGCACAGTAATACCATGGTCAGTAAACCATTTACCAGTGGTTTTGGCACTGTGAGCAGGTGCCAGGTCGTGCTGGAAAATGAAATCTTCATCTCCATAAAGCATTTCAGCCGATGGAAGCATGAAGTGCTCCAAAATCTCCTGATAGCTAGCTGCATTGACCCTGCCCTTGATGAAACACAGTGGACCAACACCAGCAGCTGACATGGCACCCCACACCATCACTGACTGTGGGTACTTGACACTGGACTTCAGGCATTTTGGCATTTCCTTCTCCCCAGTCTTCCTCCAGACTCTGGCACCTTGATTTCCGAATGACATGCAAAATTTGCTTTCATCAGAAAAAAGTACTTGGGACCACTTAGCAACAGTCCAGTGCTGCTTCTCTGTAGCCCAGGTCAGGCGCTTCTGCCGCTGTTTATGGTTCAAAAGTGGCTTTACCTGGGGAATGCGGCACCTGTAGCCCATTTCCTGCACACGCCTATGCACGGTGGCTCTGGATGTTTCCACACCAGACTCAGTCCACTGCTTCCTCAGGGTCCGGTCACCTCTTCTCGTTGTACAGCGTTTTCTGCCACATTGTTTCCTTCCAACAGACTTACCATTGAGGTGCCTTGATACAGCACTCTGGGAACAGCCTATTTGTTGAGAAATTTCTTTCTGGGTCTTACCCTCTTGCTTGAGGGTGTCAATGATGGCCTTCTTGACATCTGTCAGGTCGCTAGTCTTACCCATGATGGGGGTTTTGAGTAATGAACCAGGCAGGGAGTTTTTAAAAGCCTCAGGTATCTTTTGCATGTGTTTAGAGTTAATTAGTTGATTCAGAAGATTAGGGTAATAGGTCGTTTAGAGAACCTTTTCTTGATATGCTAATTTATTGAGACAGGTTTTTTGGGTTATCAGGAGTTGTATGCCAAAATCATCAGTATTAAAACAATAAAAGACCTGACAAATTTCAGTTGGTGGATAATGAATCTATAATATATGAAAGTTTAATTGTAATCATTACATTATGGTAAATAATGAAATTTAACACTATATGCTAATTTTTTGAGAAGGACCTGTATATGGTCCTTTTCCACCGCTCATTTTCTGCATTATCCGGATTTGAGCAAACAGTTCTTTCTAGAGGTGGACGCATCCTCATCAGGGGCTGGAGCTGGGCTCACTCAGAAATCGTCCTCGGGTCGCCGCGTGTCCTGTGGTTTCTTCTCAAAGGTCTTCTCTGCTCCAGAACGTAACTACTCCATTAGTGATCGAGAGTTATTCATCATTAAGATGGCTTAGGAGGAGTGACATTAACTTTTTATAATATAATACACAACATTACAAAACAATAACATTAATACTAATAGAAGGGAGGGAGAAAGGTAAGGTGAGGAATTAGGATAGGTTTAGGAAGGGGAAAAATTGAGAACTACAAAAGAAATGGGGAAACTAACTACTAAGGTCCTATTGGTAAATTTGCACTCTATAACCAATCTAATTTCAAACAGAAAATTAAGTACTGCATGTGTTCAACTGGTATATTGAACATAGATTCTGAAGAAGTCCTCTAATAGTTGAGTTTATCAAGGAAGATGAAACTTAGCTAGCCTTGTCCTGTTCTAGGCTAATCAACATATATCCATGCATCCAGCTAAGGGGAAGGAGGAAAAAAGTGATTCCAAAGCTGCCATCTCTTGGTATACATTATAAATGTATTCGTTCTTAAAGCAAGCAAGAGTTCAAATAATCTGAGTAGAAATTCTTTGCATAATATCAGAAATTTGGGGAATATCCTTCTGTTTCCACTTTGAAGCAATCAGTAAGTTAGCAATCAATAAAATATGAATAATTGTATGTCTAAATTGAAAAGGAATGTCTTGAATACCATGAGATAACAATGCAAGGTGTGGTGTAAGAGTAACATTAAGTTTGGTGATTTTTTAAATGAGCTCAGATATTTCAATCCATAGAGATCTAATTACGGGACATTCACAAAAAATGTGAAATAAATGGCCATGATGGCCACATTCCCTCCAGCAAAATCTTGATTGTGTTGGAAAGACTTTGTGCACTTTTACTTGTGTGAAGTACCACCTAGATAATAATTTAAAATATGCTTCATGTAGAAGAGCACAAGAAGTAGAGGAATAAGTTATCTTCAATGCTTTGACCAAACTATAATGATTGTTAAAATCTTTTTCCCAATTCACGATACAGGTGCTTCTCACATAATTAGAATATCATCAAAAAGTTAATTTGTTTCAGTTTTTCAATACAAAAAGTGAAACATATAATATATACAGTATATATATACAGTTCAGACCAAAAGTTTGAACACACCTACTCATTTAAAGTTTTTTCTGTATTTTCAGGACTATGAAAATTGTACATTCACACTGAAGGCATCAAAACTATGAATTAACACATGTGGAATTATATACTTAACAAAAAAGTGTGAAACAACTGAAATGATGTCTTATATTCTAGGTTCTTCAAAGTAGTCACCTTTTGCTTTGCTGACTGCTTTGCACACTCTTGGCACTCTCTTGATGAGCTTCAAGAGGTAGTCACCGGAAATGGTTTTCACTTAACAGGTGTGCCCTGTCAGGTTTAATAAGTGGGATTTCTTGCCTTATAAATGGGGTTGGGGCCATCAGTTGTGTTGTGCAGAAGTCTGGTGGATACACAGCTGATAGTCCTACTGAATAGACTGTTAGAATTTGTACTATGGCAAGAAAAAAGCAGCTAAGTAAAGAAAAACGAGTAGCCATCATTACTTTAAGAAATGAAGGTCAGTCAGTCCGAAAAATTGGGAAAACTTTGAAAGTGTCCCCAAGCGCAGTGGCAAAAACCATCAAGCGCTACAAAGAAACTGGCTCACATGAGGACCACCCCAGGAAAGGAAGACCAAGAGTCACCTCTGCTTCTGAGGATAAGTTTGTCCGAGTCACCAGCCTCAGATATCGCAGGTTAAGAGCAGCACAGATTAGAGACCATGTCAATGCCACACAGAGTTCTAGCAGCAGACACATCTCTACAACCACTGTTAAGAGGAGACTTTGTGCAGCAGGCCTTCATGGTAAAATAGCTGCTAGGAAACCACTGCTAAGGACAGGCAACAAGCAGAAGAGACTTGTTTGGGCTAAAGAACACAAGGAATGGACATTAGACCAGTGGAAATCTGTGCTTTGGTCTGATGAGTCCAAATTTTGTGCGACGCAGAAAAGGTGAACGGATGGACTCTACATGCCTGGTTCCCACCATGAAGCATAGAGGAGGAGGTGTGACGGTGTGGGGGTGCTTTGCTGGTGACACTTTTGGGGATTTATTAAAAAAAAAACTGAATAAACTGAACCAGCATGGCTACCACAGCATCTTGCAGCGGCATGCTATTCCATCCAGTTTGCGTTTAGCTGGACCATCATTTATTTTTCAACAGGACAATGAGCCCAAACACACCTCCAGGCTGTGTAAGGGCTATTTGACCAAGAATTCACCAGACCTGAACCCTATCGAGATGGTTTGGGGTGAGCTGGACTGCAGAGTGAAGGAAAAAGGGCCAACAAGTGCTAAGCATCTCTGGGAACTCCTTCAAGATTGTTGGAAGACTGTTCCCGGTGACTACCTCTTGAAGCTCATTAAGAGAATGCCAAGAGTGTGCAAAGCAGTCATCAAAGCAAAAGGTGGCTACTTTGAAGAACCTAGAATATAAGACATAATTTCAGTTGTTTCACACTTTTTTGTTAAGTATATAATTCCACATGTGTTAATTCATAGTTTTGATGGCTTCATAGTCATGAAAATACAGAAAAATCTTTAAGTGAGTATGTGTGTCCAAACTCTTAGTCTGTACTGTGTATATATATATATATATATATATATATATATATATATATATATATATATATATATATATATATATATATATATATTGTAATGGTGATGATTTTGGCTTATAGCCAATGAAGACCCATAAGTCATTACCTCAGTAAATTAGAAAATTTTACATAAAACACCTGCAAAGGCTTCCTAAGTATTTAAATAGGTCCCTTAGCCTGTTTCAGTAGGCTCCACAATCATGGGGAAGACTGCTGACTTGACAGACGTCCAGAAGGTGGTCATTGACAAATTCCACAAGTAGGGTAAGCCACAAAAGGTCATTGCTAAAGAAAGCAACTGTTCATAGAGTATCCAAGCATATTAATGGAAAGTTGAGTGGAAGGAAAATGTGTGGTAGAAAAAGGTGCACAAGCAACCAGGATAACTGCAGCCTTCAAAGGATTGTTAAGAAAAGCCCTTTCAAAAAATTGGGGTAGAATCACAAGGAGTAGACTGCTGCTGTAGTAATTGTTTCCTTACAAAGTGTGAGGGAAAACTTAAATTTTTTATGCTAATACTTCCAGGCTTCAACAAACTTGAAAAATTCAAAATGTGGTACATTAAATTTTTTTATTAGGTCCTAAAAAGTGATAAAATATTTTTTCTTATAGTCTGTAATCAGATTAGATAAACATAATATACCTTGTGTTATGATAGGGCTAGCGGAACTCACCTAATGAAAGTATATATTTTATTAGGATAGATACGTTCGCAGCCCGGGGTCCACCGTGCAGGAGAACCTGCTGCTAGTAAATAGCGGAACTAATAGCAGTGTTAGCTAACTATGTTACTTCACAGAGCAGCCGTGAACACAAAGCGCTGCGCCCTGTTAGACTCCACAGAGGCACAGGCTAACTTTCTAAACAAGAGCAGTCAGTGGTCTTGCACGCACACAAAACTCCTCGCAGGAGGTGCCAGCATTCTAGGGGCTTATATCGGCCAGGTCCCTGAACACACAAGCATACGAACTCCTCGCCGGAGGTGCCAGCATTCTAGGGGCTTATTTCAGCCAGGTCCCTGAACACACACATACAAGACCACACTGGCGCAAAGTACATAAATTAAAGCAATACTAGCGCATGGCCGTGCAGCCATGCGAGCCTTATATAGCTGCAGCAAGTAAAAGACCTTCCCAGAAGGACCAATGAGAGGCTGCCATACCTGAGCATGTGACCCTAAATCTCCACTGAGAGATCTTGCCCTGGGCATGCTCAGTGTGTGCCAAGCAGGACTTAGTCCTAGCACCTACAGGACCTTCCTGAAAGGACCACTGGACTTAGCTGCAGTATCTGACCATGTGACCCTCGATCTCCACTGAGAGATCTTACTCAGGGCATGCTCAGAATGAGAAGAGCAGGACTTAGTCCCAGAAGCGTCTGCTCGCCGCTGCCCAGCACTGACTTCAATGGCAGAAGCAGGAAAAGCAGCAGTAACTCTTTGTACAGAGTGGGACTGAGCAAGACGCTGGGACCGACGTCTCCACTGAGCAGGCTCCACTGCGGCAGGAGAAGAATGGGAGACCGCAGCGGAGATGGCCCGAGATTCCCCCTGTGCAGAAGCGGGAACTCGACCCCTAACATTACCCCCCCTCCTGGGGCCCCCCTCCTTGGGCCTCGCCACGCTCGAAGGAAGCAATGAGCTGCAGAGCCCGATTGTGCTCAACAGACTCCCATTGTGCTCAACAGACTCCCAGGACCTGTCCTCAGGACCATGACCCTTCCAATCCACCAAATAAATTTTTTTGCCACGTACCACCATGCACCCCAAAATATGATGTCCCAGCAGATGACTCGGAAAACCGGGACATGTATAAGGGTTTCAAGAGGGACACATGAAAGGTGTCGGTGATACCCAGGCATGGCGGAAGGGCCAAACGATAGACCACAGGATTAACCTGTTCGAGGACCTTAAAAGGACCCAAGTAGCGAGGTGCAAACTTAGCGGACTCCACTCGCAGCCTGATGTTACGTGCGGAGAGCCACACTAAGTCACCAGGAGCAAAGGTCGGAGCGGGATGCCGATGTGCATCAGCGGAGGACCTCATTCTCTCCTAGGAGGCCTGAATGGCATCCTGAGTGCGGTCCCAAATATCCCGTGCTTCCACAGCCCAGTCTGCCACCCTGGAGTCGGCAGAAGACATGGGCATAAGCACAGGTACCCGCGGATGCTGACCATAGTTGAGGAGGAATGGGCTTTGTCCAGTGGAGTTGGCAACCGCATTGTTCAGCGCAAACTCTGCCCACGGTAACAAGGATGCCCAGTCATCCTGTCTGGCTGAAACAAAATGTCGCAGATATGTGACCAAGGTCTGATTGGCCCTCTCTACCAATCCATTCGTCTCGGGATGATATGCGGAGGAGAGATTGAACTCAATGCTGAGAAGATGACAAAGCTCTCTCCAGAACCGAGATGCAAACTGGGGACCCCGGTCGCTGACAATCTTGTCTGGTATACCGTGTAGGCGAAAGATGTGCTTTATGAACAATGCTGCCAAGGCTCGTGCCGAAGGTAACCGCGGGAGCGGCACCAAATGCACCATTTTGGAGAAGTGATCGGTGATAACCCAAATGATGGTACAGCCCCGAGACTTGAGCAAACCCACCACAAAGTCCATCCCGACCATCTCCCAGGGCCTGTCTGCCACTGGCAATGGAAAGAGTAACCCAGCTGGCCGTTATCGAGGAGACTTATTTTTGGCGCAAGAGACACAAGCCAGAATATAATCCCTGACATCACGGACCATATGTGGCCACCAATACGTCCTCGCCAACAGCTCAGATGTCCTTTTTGTCCCAAAATGTCCACCCATTCTGGACGAATGAGCCCATGAGAGAACCTCCGGTCGCAAATTGGGTGGTACAAAAGTCTTGCCCGGAGGCACAGACTCTAGCGAAACTGGGGCTACGGTTCTCAGGCTCTCAGTGGGGACAATAAGCCGAGGCTCCTCTTCCTCCTCCACTGATGACACCACGGAGCGAGAGAGAGCGACGGCACGAATATTCTTCTCCCCAGAAAGAAAATGGAGGGTGAAATGGAACCGGGAGAAGAACAAGGACCATCTAGCCTGGTGAGAATTTAACCGCTGGGCTGTCTGCAGGTACACCAGATTTTTATGGTCTGTGAAGACTTGGAAAGGAAAACGAGCTACCTCCAAGAGATGTCTCCACTCCGAGAAGGCCAATTTCATGGCCAGCAACTCCCTGTCCCCGATGGAATAATTCCTCTCTGCTGGTGAAAAGGTCTTTGAAAAGAAGAAGCAAGGATGCTTCCGACCTTGAGCATCCTTTTGGAAGAGGACTGCTCCTGCACCAACAGATGAGGCATCCACCTCCATGATAAAGGGTTTGTCTACATCGGGGCGATGTAGGATGAGAGTGCTAGCGAAATGTGACTTTATGGAATTAAAGGCCTTGGAGACCTCCACAGACCACAATTTGGGATTTGCTCCCTTCTTGGTAAGGGCAACCAAGGGAGCTACCAACGTTGAGAAGTGTGGATTGAACTGTCGATAGTAGTTAATGAACCCCATACAGCACTGCACCGCTTTAAGAAAATGGGGTTCCTGCCAGTCCATCACAGCCTGTAGCTTGGCAGGATCCATAGCTGTTATGATCTGGTGGCCTAAGAGCAGCATGAGACGTACTCTGAAGAAGGTGGTACCTGTACTGACCACAGACCCTGAACCTAACACCGCAACTAGAAGTAGCCGTGGAATGTACCTAGCCCTCCCTGGACATCTCGACACAGCCGGAGGACTAATTACCCCTAAAGATAGAAAAGGGAAAACTATCTTGCCTCAGAGAAAATTCCCAAAGGATAGGCAGCCCCCCACAAATATTGACTGTGAGAGGAGAGGGAAAAAACATACACAGACTGAAATCAGAATTTAGCAAAGGAGGCCACTTCTAGCTAAATAGAAAGGATAGGACAGAGTACTATGCGGTCAGTATTAAAACACTAGAAAATATCCACCACAGAAAATACAAAAACTCCACAGCTAACTAAAGATATGGAGGGTATATCTGCATCTCCAGAGATACCAGCTTGGCTGAACAAATCCTTATACAGACCAAGCTGGACAAGACAAAAACATGAAAAATAACTGAACAATAAGGCCACAGCATGTGGACAGCAAAAAATCAAGGCCAGAACTTATCTTTGTTGAAAAGAACTGCAAAGCAGGAGAGACCAGGCAGAGATGTGAATCCTCCGGGAACAATGGACAACTGGCACTGACTAAAGGGTGAAGCAAGACTAAATAGCCCAGTCAGATTTGCAAAAAGTGAACACACCTGACAAATGCTGCGACTCAGAGACAGCAGCGCTACCACTTACAACCACCGGAGGGAGCCCAAGAGCAGAATTCACAACAGTACCCCCCCCTTGAGGAGGGGTCACCGAACCCTCACCAGAGCCCCCAGGCCAATTCGGACGAGCCAAATGAAAGGCACGAACCAAATCATCAGCATGAACATCGGAGGCAACAACCCAAAAATTATCCTCCTGGCCATAACCCTTCCATTTGACAAGATACTGAAGCTTCCGCCTCGAAAAACGAGAATCCAAAATCTTCTCAACCACATACTCCAACTCCCCATCAATCAACACTGGGGCAGGAGGATCAACAGAGGGAACAACGGGCACCACATATTTCCGCAACAAAGATCTATGAAAAACATTATGGATGGAAAAAGAGGCTGGAAGGGCCAAACGAAAGGACACTGGATTAATAATCTCAGAAATCCTATAAGGGCCAATAAACCGAGGCTTAAACTTAGGGGAAGAAACCTTCATAGGGACATGACAGGAAGACAACCAGACCAAATCCCCAACCCGAAGCCGGGAACCAACACACCGACGACGGTTAGCAAAACACTGAGCCCCCTCCTGAGACAACACCAAATTGTCAACAACATGAGCCCAAATTTGCTGCAACCTGTCAACCACAGAGTCCACCCCAGGACAATCAGAAGGCTCAACCTGCCCCGAAGAAAAACGAGGATGAAAACCAGAGTTACAAAAGAAGGGTGAAACCAAGGTAGCAGAACTAGCCCGATTATTAAGGGCAAACTCGGCCAATGGCAAGAAAGCCACCCAATCATCCTGATCAGCAGACACAAAGCATCTCAAATAAGTTTCCAAAGTCTGATTAGTTCGCTCGATTTGGCCATTTGTCTGAGGATGAAATGCGGAAGAAAAAGACAAATCAATGCCCAGCCTAGCACAAAAGGCCCGCCAAAACCTAGAAACAAACTGGGAACTTCTATCGGACACAATATTCTCCGGAATGCCATGCAAACGAACCACATGCTGAAAAAACAACGGAACCAAATCAGAAGAGGAAGGCAACTTAGGCAAAGGTACCAAATGAACCATCTTAGAAAACCGGTCACAAATCACCCAGATAACTGACATCCTCTGGGAAACCGGAAGATCCGAAATAAAATCCATAGAAATATGCGTCCAAGGCCTCTCAGGGACCGGCAAAGGCAAAAGCAACCCACTAGCGCGGGAACAGCAAGGCTTGGCCCGCGCACAAGTCCCACAGGACTGCACAAAAGAAAGCACATCCCGTGACAAAGAAGGCCACCAAAGGACCTACCAACCAAATCTCTGGTACCAAAAATCCCCGGATGACCAGCTAACACAGAACAATGAACCTCCGTAATCACTTTACTAGTCCATATGTCAGGAACAAACAATTTCTCCACTGGACAGCGGTCAGGTTTATCAGCCTGAAATTCCTGAAGAACCCGTCGTAAATCAGGGGAGATGGCAGAAAAATCACCCCTTCCTTCAGAATACCGACCGGCACAAAGACCCCAGGAGAATCAGGCAAAAATCTCCTAGAGAGGGCATCAGCCTTAACATTCTTAGAACCCGAAAGATACAAGACCACAAAATTAAAACGGGAGAAAAACAGGGACCATCGGGCCTGTCTAGGATTCAGCCGTTTAGCAGACTCGAGATAAATCAGATTCTTATGATCGGTCAAGACCACAATACGGTGCTTGGCCCCCTCAAGCCAATGTCGCCACTCCTCAAATGCCCACTTCATAGCCAACAACTCACGATTGCCAACATCATAATTGCGTTCCGCAGGCGAAAACTTTCGAGAAAAGAAGGCACATGGTCTCATCAAGGAACCATCAGAATTCCTCTGAGACAAAACGGCCCCTGCCCCAATCTCAGAAGCGTCAACCTCAACCTGAAAAGGAAGAGAAACATCCGGCTGATGCAACACAGGGGCAGAAGTAAATCGGCGTTTAAGCTCCTGAAAGGCAGAAACAGCCGCAGAGGACCAATTCGTCACATCAGCGCCTTTCTTCATCAAATCGGTCAGGGGTTTAACCACACTGGAGAAGTTGGCAATGAAACGGCGATAAAAATTAGCAAAGCCCAAAAATTTCTGAAGGCTCTTCATGGATGTGGGCTGGATCCAATCATGAATGGCCTGAACCTTAACCGGATCCATTTCTATAGATGAGGGAGAAAAAATGAAGCCCAAAAAAGAAATCTTCTGTACTCCAAAGAGGCACTTAGACCCCTTCGCAAACAAGGCATTATCACGAAGGATCTGAAATACCATCCTGACTTGTTTCTCATGAGACTCCCAATCATCTGAAAAAATCAAAATATCATCCAAATATACAATCATGAATTTATCAAGATAATTCCGAAATATATCATGCATGAAGGACTGAAACACAGATGGAGCATTAGAGAGTCCGAATGGCATCACAATGTATTCAAAATGGCCTTCGGGCGTATTAAACGCAGTTTTCCATTCGTCACCCTGCTTAATACGAACAAGATTATATGCCCCTCGAAGGTCAATCTTAGTAAACCAACTAGCCCCCTTAATCCTAGCAAACAGATCAGAAAGCAAAGGCAAAGGGTATTGGAATTTGACCGTGATCTTATTCAAGAGGCGATAATCAATACAGGGTCTCAAGGAGCCATCTTTCTTGGCAACAAAAAAAAACCTGCTCCCAATGGTGAAGAAGATGGCCGAATATGCCCCTTCTCCAAGGACTCCTTAACATAGCTCCGCATGGCGGTATGTTCTGGCACAGACAGGTTGAAAAGTCGGCCCTTAGGGAACTTACAGCCTGGAATCAAGTCAATAGCACAATCACAGTCCCTATGCGGTGGAAGGGAACTGGACTTGGGCTCATTGAATACATCCTGGAAATCTGACAAAAACTCAGGAATTTCAGAAGAGGGGGAGGAGGCAATTGACATCAAAGGGACGTCACCATGAACCCCCTGACAACCCCAACTAGTCACAGACATAGATTTCCAATCTAATACCGGATTATGCACCTGTAACCATGGGAAACCCAGCACAATAGCATCATGCAAATTATGCAACACCAGAAAACGACAATCTTCCTGATGGGCTGGCACCATGCACATTGTCAGCTGTGTCCAAAACTGAGGTTTATTTTTAGCCAACGGTGTAGCATCAATGCCCCTCAAAGGAATAGGACTCTGCAAAGGCTGCAAGGGGAAACCACAACGTCTGGCAAATTCTAAGTCCATTAAGTTTAGAGCGGCGCCTGAATCCACAAATGCCATGACAGAAAATGATGATAATGAGCAGATCAGGGTCACAGATAACAGAAATTTAGGTTGTACAGTACTGATGGTAACAGAACTAGCGATTCTCTTGGTACGCTTAGGGCAATCAGAAATAACATGAGCAGAATCGCCGAGGTAAAAACACAACCTATTCTGACGTCTGAATCCTTGTCGTTCAGCTCTAGACACAATCCTATCACACTGCATATGCTCAGGACTGCGCTCGGAAGACAATGCCATAGTGTGCACAACTCTGCGCTCGCGCAAGCGCCGATCAATCTGAATGGCCAGAGACATAGAATCACTCAGACCAGCAGGCGTGGGGAACCCCACCATAACATCTTTAACGGATTCAGAAAGACCCTTTCTGAAGATTGCCGCCAAGGCATCCTCATTCCATTTAGTCAGTACAGACCATTTTCTAAACTTCTGGCAATATGATTCTGCCGCTTCTTGACCCTGAGACAGGGCCAACAAGGTCTTCTCAGCATGATGCACTGAATTAGGTTCATCATACAATAACCCAAGCGCCTGAAAAAAGGTGTCTACATTAAGCAACACCGGATTCCCAGGTTCCAGGGCAAATGCCCAATCCTGGGGGTCACCAAGCAGCAGAGATATAACAATTTTAACCTGCTGGATGGGATCACCAGAGGAACGGGGTTTCAGAGCAAAAAATAGTTTACAGTTATTTTTAAAGCTCAGAAATTTGGACCTATTCCCAAAAAACAAATTAGGAGTTGGAATTCTAGGCTCTAAAACCGGAGTCTGAACAATATAATCGGAAATACCCTGTACTCTAGCAGCAAGTTGATCCACATGAGAAGCCAATCCCTGAACATCCATATCAGCGCTGAACTCCTGTGCCACCCAGAGGTAAAGAGGGAAGAAAAAAAAAACACAACAGACTACAGAAAAAAAAATGGCTCAGCACTTTCCTTCCCTTCTTCTGAGATGCGGTTAACTCATTGTTGGCCAGTTGTACTGTTATGATCTGGTGGCCTAAGAGCAGCATGAGACGTACTCTGGAGAAGGTGGTGCCTCTACTGACCGCAGACCCTGAACTTAACACCACAACTAGAAGTAGCCGTGGAATGTACCTAGCGCTCCCTGGACATCTCGACACAGCCGGATGACTAATTACCCCTAAAGATAGAAAAAGGAAAACTATCTTGCCTCAGAGAAAATTCCCAAAGGATAGGCAGCCCCCCACAAATATTGACTGTGAGAGGAGAGGGAAAAAACATACACAGACTGAAATCAGAATTTAGCAAAGGAGGCCACTTCTAGCTAAATAGAAAGGATAGGACAGAGTACTATGCGGTCAGTATTAAAACACTAGAAAATATCCACCACAGTAAATACAAAAACTCCACAGCTAACTAAAGATATGGAGGGTATATCTGCATCTCCAGAGATACCAGCTTGGCTGAACAAATCCTTATACAGACCAAGCTGGACAAGACAAAAACATGAAAAATAACTGAACAATAAGGCCACAGCATGTGGACAGCAAAAAATCAAGGCCAGAACTTATCTTTGTTGAAAAGAACTGCAAAGCAGGAGAGACCAGGCAGAGATGTGAATCCTCCGGGAACAATGGACAACTGGCACTGACTAAAGGGTGAAGCAAGACTAAATAGCCCAGTCAGATTTGCAAAAAGTGAACACACCTGACAAATGCGACTCAGAGACAGCAGCGCTACCACTTACAACCACCGGAGGGAGCCCAAAAGCAGAATTCACAACACATAGCCAAACCCTGGGCAGAGATTATATAACCAAGAAATGGCAAGGACTCCTGCTCAAACAAACACTTCTCCAATTTGGCGTAGAGGGAGTTTGCCCGTAAGAGGTCAAAGACTTTGCGAACATCTCTCAGATGGGAGTCGATATCTGGAGAGTAGATGAGAATATCATCCAGATAGACTACGACCGATGTGGTGAGCATCTCCCGGAAGATGTCGTTCACAAAGTCTTGGGAAACGGCTGGGGCATTACAGAGCCCGAAGGGCATCACCAGTTACTCATAGTGCCCATACCTGGTGTTAAAAGCCGTCTTCCATTCGTCCCCCTCAAGGATGCGAATCAGATTGTAAGCACCCCGCAGATCTAATTTTGTAAATACCCTTGCTCCCCGTAGCCTATCAAAAAGCTCAGATATCAGGGGTAATGGGTATTTGTTCTTAACGGAGATGGTGTTAAGACCCCTGTAGTCAATACATGGATGCAGTTCCCCATTCTTCTTCTGAACAAAGAAGAACCCTGCCCCAGCAGGCGACACTGACTTCCTGATGAACCCTCTTGCCAGATTCTCTTGGATGTACTGAGACATAGCCTCTGTCTCTGGGAGAGATAATGGATAAACTCGACCCCGGGGAGGCTCAGCACCAGGCAAGAGGTCAATAGGACAGTCATAGGGGCGGTGAGGCGGAAGGGTCTCCGCCGCCTTTTTGGAGAACACGTCCGCATGAGACCAGTGTTGCTTGGGGAGAGAGGATAGATCTGCGGGTACCTCAGTAGTAGCAACCTGAACGCACTCCCTTTGACACCTACCCTCACAAGACTCACCCTATTCCAAAATTCTGCCAGAAGACCACTCGATATGTGGAGAGTGGTACCGTAACCAAGGTATCCCCAACAGGACCCCATCAATACCCTCAGGTATGACGAGCAGATATATTGTCTCCTGATGGGATAGCGACATGGACAGAGTAAAAGGAATGGTCTGGTGAGTAATCTGTGAAGGTAGTGTCGACCCATTCACCACTCGTACCATAACTGGTTGTGCTAGCATAGCCAGGGCTATTGCGTGACGTTGGGCAAAGGCGGAAGACATGAAATTGCCCTCTGCCCCAGAATCCACGCAGAGCTCTACTGAGTGGGAAGATGAGCCAATGTTAATTGTCCCCTTAAAGGACAATTTTGAGGCAAACGTCACCGTATCTAGTGTACCTCCCCCGACTACCACTAGAGGCTGACGTCTCCTCGACCGCTAAGAACATCTGGTGGCAAGATGTCCAGACTGCTGGCAAACATGACGAACCTTGGATGCCCAAGCGGTCTGGGATTTAGTACCCGCTTGTGACACCTCCCTGGCCTCATGTGACTCAGGAACCAGGACCGGAGATTCCAGAGGTCTGGCGAAGGTGGGAGCCAGCCGAAACCTCTGCCTACACTGGGCTCGCTCAAAACTCCGCTCGTTAAAACGGAGGTCAATGCGGGTAGAGACAGTTATTAACTCCTCCAGTGTGGCTGGAATCTCCCTAGTGGCCAGAGCGTCCTTAACGTGATCAGCCAGCCCCCTCCAAAATATGGGGATAAGGGCTTTATCCGACCACTCCAGCTCTGAAGCTAAAGTTCGGAAACGGATGGCGAATTGGCTGACCAAGGACTCACCCTGAGTTAATGCCAACAGTTGGAGCGCCGTATCATGGGTGACTTGAGGTCCTAGGAAGACCTGTTTCAGAGTGCTCAGAAACAACGGAGCACTCTGCACCACATGATCGCCATGCTCCCACAGTGGCGAAGCCCATTCCAACGCCTTGTCCGACAAGAGGGACACAATAAATCCCACCTTAGCCCGCTCTGTGGGAAAACGTGCAGCCAGAAGCTCAAGGTGAATAGAGCACTGACTCACGAATCCCCTACAAGATCTGCTTTCTCCAGAAAATTTTTCTGGGAGCGGGAGGCGCGAAAATGTCGGAACAGGGGTGGGAGTGGACAAAGTTGCTGCAGCCATGCTAGCAGCCTGTACAGCAACTGCAGAAATATCCACAGCTGAGGTTGAGCTCTCGAGAGCTGCCAACCTACCCTCCAGCTGCTGGATATACCGCAAAGATTGCTGAATGTCCGCCATTTACTAGCCAGACCCTGGCGCTAGTATTATGTTATGATAGGGCTAGCGGAACACACCTAATGAAAGTATATATTTTATTAGGACAGATGCGTTCGCAGCTCGGGGTCCACCGTGCAGGAGAACCTGCTGCTAGCAAATAGCGGAACTAGCAGTGTTAGCTAACTCTGTTACTTCACAGAGCAGCCATGAACACAAAGTGCTGCGCCCTGTTAGACTCCACAGAGGCACAGGCTAACTGTCTAAACAAGAGCAGTCAGTGGTCTTGCACGCACACAAAACTCTTCGCCCAATGAGAGGCTGCCATACCTGAGCATGTGACCCTAAATCTCCACTGAGAGATCTTGCCCTGGGCATGCTCAGTGTGTGCCAAGCAGGACTTAGTCCTAGCACCTACAGGACCTTCCTGAAAGGACCAATGGACTTAGCTGCAGTATCTGACCATGTGACCCTCGATCTCCACTGAGAGATCTTACTCAGGGCATGCTCACAATGAGAAGAGCAGGACTTAGTCCCAGAAGCGTCTGCTCGCCGCTGCCCAGCACTGACTTCAATGGCAGAAGCAGAAAAAGCAGCAGTAACTCTTTGTACAGTGTGGGACTGAGCAAGACGCTGGGACCGACGTCTCCGCTGAGCAAACTCCACTGCGGCAGGAGAAGAATGGGAGACCGCAGCGGAGATGGCCCGAGATTCCCCCTGTGCAGGAGCGTGAACTCGACCCCTAACACCTTGCTTTTGCCTATTATTTGAAGATATCCTTTGAATTGCATTTTCAAATATTGATATACTAGATGGAGGCCCGAAGCGGGTGGTAATGTCACAATGGGGGCAGGCATGCGGCGCTGTTGTTGCCTAATGGCATCCTGTGATAAAGATATCCTTTGAATTGCATTTTCAAATATTGATATATTAGATGGAGGCCCGAAGCAGGTGGTAATGTCACAATGGGGGCAGGCATGCGGCGCTGTTGTTGCCTAATGGCATCCTGTGATAATCTAACAACTTTTGCATCAGGAGACTCATGTGCTTGACGCCTATGCTTGTATGTATTGTTTTTGTCCCAGCAATACTGTTGCTCTTCAAGAGTCTCTTTTGCCCTTTCTTGTCTTCGACGTTGTGCCTTTGCTGATTTCCTTTCATTGTCATTAGCGTACTTTTTATGAGGAGCCATATTGGCATTGATATTTGCTTTTTAAAGAGGTTTTCTCATGAATAAAAGTTCATTTTAAAAATTGTCTGTGTCTGACCATGTACCGAACATACCACAGCTCCTGGGCAGGGGAGGAAGCAAGAGACAATACTCACATTACAGGAGGAGATCGCAAAGGATACATTTTGTGAGGTAAAATATTTTTTAAAAACAGTCAGTGAAATATTTTACCTCACAAAATGAATCCACTATGATCCCCTGCTGTAATGTCAGTATTATTATTTTTTGCTTCCTCCCCTGCCCAGGAGATGTGGTATGCTCTGTACATGGTCAGACACAGTCAATTTTTAAAAAGAACTTTTGTTCATGGGAAAACCCCTTTAATGTGACCCGCTTCCTCTGCCTGTAGTCACGTCACGCATCTGCCGCCGGGATCAGTCAAATGATTCACTGTACCTGCACGTAATTCGCTCAGGCACAGTTAATCAGACTGCCACCATCTTTGTGGAAACAGATAGCGGCGGTCACATTAAAACTGCACATGCACTCCTCCTGTACAAAGATGGTGATAGTCAGTGAATCATTTGGCTGATCCCGGCAGCGTGTTGGTGACTGTGTTCTGCTGGTGGTACTGTGCACGAGGCTGCATGAGTGTGAGTGTGTGAATGTGAGTGTGAATGAGTGTGAAACTGTGAGTGCGAGAGTGTGAGTGTGTGTGAGTGTGAAAGTGTAATAGTGTGAGAGTGTGTGAGTGAGTGTGTGTGGTGTGACAGTGTTCCGCTGGTGGTACCGTGCAATAGGTTGCTACCAGCAGCAGTTTCCATATTGGGACACCCATCACTTGGGTGTCCCAATATGACGGTTGGCGAACTTCCTCCGCTTGGAATTCTGGGATACGGTGACATCTGGACAGAAGAGGAAATGAAAACATTACAAGGCAATTATGTAAATAGATATTTTGGATATTATGCTTAAACATTAGTGATGAGCGAACGTGCTCGCCACTACTCAGTACTCACCCGAGTATCACTGTGCTCGGTGCACTAGGCGAGCACTGAGCCTTTCCGGGATTATTCGGCGGGAGCCTTTAAATTTTGGCGCTTTTTAGAGCACCAGTGAACATGCAGGGATTGTCTGCCATGCACTGTAATGCCGTAGCATCATTGTTGTGATTAGCTGGCGGCATAGCATGTCTATAAAAGACCTGGCGCCACCCTGCTTGGCGCATTCTGCTCCGGACTCAGCTAGTGTAGGGAGAGCTGCTGCTGAGATAGGGTCAGATTCTTACATTTATTAGTTAGTGTGAGTCTACCATTGTTCAATCCACAAATCCTCATAAACCAACAGTCCTTTTTACGCCTAGTTCAGGGGTATATATACATTGCAGTGCTAGGTAGGCAGTGGATTCTATGTGCACACATCCACAACAGTGCAAGGCATGCAAGCACTGTATTTGAGTATATAGATCTCAGTGCATACATCAAAAGGCTCGATTACTGTTTGCTGCTGTGTATTTTATATATACTTAGTTGCAGGTATCCATGGCTAGGATTTTTTTTTGCTCCTTATACCTGCTAATTTTATTAAAAAGCAATCGATAGCCCCCTTTTTTTTCTACATTTATTTGCTTGGTCACACTGCAGACTACAGCCAGGTCATTTTAATACAAGAGCGTGAAAAATCTAACAGTTTAAAACAGGTTTTTTTGTCCCAGGCATCAGATGTGAGTGCGCAAAAAATTCTGGCCTTTTTTTTCGGTACTATAGTATGTTTTGGAGTGTCTTACAACATTTTTGGACACCATTTTGCTGACCAAAAAATCTTTAGCCGGCCCAAAAATAATTAACTACAGTTACATAGTAATATAGTAACATAGTTCTTAAGGTTGAAGGAAGACTTTAAGTCCATCTTGTTCAACCCATAGCCTAACCTAAGATACTCTAACATGTTCTTATATTTATCACTGTGATTTGTACGCCACATGCATATCATTGCGCTAAATATTTTACAATTTTAATACTCCAATTTTATTTTTTTAGTGTCATAGCCTACTTATTGACACTATTTTGGTGGGCCACAAAAAATCAAGGCCACATTTTGATCAGTCTGTTATCTCCGTCAGATGCCCGGTCTATCTGTGGTCTACAAAAACTTGCTTTTCAGGCATACATTCCACTTTTTTATCTGTCTGCTACCCTAGGTCTATATAGTATTTTGGGGTAAAAAAAATGTAAAAACTCCAGGCCACATATTGAAACAGTATATTATCTCTGTCCAGAGCCCGGTCTATCTATGCTCTACAAATATTTGATTTTCAGTAGTTATGAGCGAACGTGCTCACAACTACTCGTTACTCACCTGAGTATCACTGTACTCAGCGAGCACCAAGCATTTCTGGGATTACTCGGTGGGAACTCGGGTCTCCAACCTGCATTTTTGGCTGTTTTTATAGATCCAATCAACATGCATGGATTGTCTGCCAGGCACTGTAAAGCTGCAGCCATCTTTGTTGTGGTCTTGCAGTGATTGGCTGGCCACACAGCATCATCAGGGGTATAAGAGACTGGATGCCGCCCTGCTCAGCGCATTCAGATCCAGAATCAGACAGCGTAGGGAGAGCTGCTGCTGAGATAGGGTCAGATTTGGGGATTTCTTAGTCAGTATGGGGTCTACCATTCTAAACTAGAGTTGAGCAACTTTTACTTTTTTAGGATGGAAGTCGGGTTTCGCGAAACCTGACTTTCTCAAAAATCGGGTCGGGTGAAATCGGCCGATTATTGCGAAAAGTCGGGGGCCGACTGAAACATGAAACCCAATGCAAGTCAATGGGGAATCAAAGTCGGCAGTGAGTGGAGGACAGGAAAACACCTACAGTGCCCATTTTAATGCCCAAAACATCAATTCTTATTACTGAAGCTTGTCAATCTTAATTTACTTTATAATAATAGTTAGGCATTGAAAACTGGGGGTCATTTGGCTAAAGTTGTGGGGGGGTAGGGCTGGCTCAAGATTTTCGTTGGGCCCAGGAAGCGCGGAATACGTCACGGCGGTGGAGCAGGGAGAGGTAAGTATTTCAACTTTGCAAGTGCTGTGACCCTTAGCAAGCAGGGGGGGCCCACTCATTGGCACTGGCACAGGGCCCCTCATAGTACGGCGGTGTGTTTGATGGCGGGCGGCACCTCCCACTGCCAGAGACACTTTTGCGTACTATGAGGGGCCCTGTGCCAGTGACAACGAGTATGCCCCCCAACCTGATGAAGGAACCTGCACTTTCATCTGCACCTTCCTCTTTGTCTCCGTGTAAGGTGGTATAGTATGCGGGAAGGGGAACCTGACTTTCAGCAGGGTCAGATTCTGGCTGTGTAGAGTGCAAGGGGAATGTAGTGGTCTGGGTCAATGTACCAGCAGACTCATGTAGCAGTGGCTGGGCAATGGGCAGGATGAGGAGGAAACACAGATATAGGCCCAAATAATAAAGTAGGTTAAATGCAGTTCAAAATTGGTAACAGGACTAAACAGGCAGCATTGCTTTGTTCAGTGGAGGACAACTGTAATGAGAGGCTGACATAGTTAGTAGCCCCAAATAAGTAAGTAGGCCTTATGCAGTTCAAAATTGGTAACAGGACTAAACAGGCAGCATTGCTTTGTTCAGTGGAGGACAACTGTAATGAGAGGCTGACACAGTTAGTAGGCCGAAATAAGTAAGTAGGCTAAATGCAGTTCAAAATTGTTAACAGGAGTACACAGGCAGCATTGCTTTGTTCAGTGGAGGACAACTGTAAGGACTGGCTGACACAGTTACTAGGCCCAAATAAGTAAGTAGGCTAAATGCAGTTCAAAATTGTTAACAGGAGTTCACAGGCGGCATTGCTTTGTTCAGTGGAGGACAACTGTAAGGACTGGCTGACACAGTTACTAAGCCCAAATAAGTAAGTAGGCTAAATGTCTGCCAAAAAAATGTTCATAAATAAACAGGTGGCATAGCTAGGTACAGGGGTGGGCTCCTCTGCTGAGTAGCAGACAGTGGTAGTTGGCGCAAAGTATTAACTGGTCTAAATGGAGGCCAGGGCCCCTGTATATTTTTACTATCATCTATCATTTCAACAAATTTGTATTGGCAGTGCCATTGAAGGATTTAACAGCACAGACTACACAGTGGTGAAGCAGGGAGAGGTAAGTTTAGCAAGTGGTAGAGCACTGTTTGAGCTTGGGGGAACACTCTCTCATGGGCGGCGGTACTGGCACAGGGCCCCTCATATTACGACGGTGTGTCTGGCGTTGGTTGTGAAACACCACCGTCAGAGACACTTCATTGTACTATGAGGGACCCTGTGCCAGTGCCGTCGCCCAAGAGTGGGCCCACCCTCCTGTCCAGGCAAACGGCACTCGCACGGGTGCTTGCGCCAAGTGGTGACCACGGCCCTGTGGGGGGAGTCAGCCCATTTAGGGAGGTATAAAAATGGCCTATGGAGGACATTCAGCAGCTGCAAATGGAGGAATTGGAGCAGTCAGTAAGAGGAGGCCAAAAGCAAGACATTTTTCAGGCAAGCTACGTGTCAGCAGGGGAAGGTGGGGCAAAATAATTTGAAATCCATGATTGGTTCATTTTAATGAAGGTTAGATCATCAACATTTCAGGTAGCCAGACGTGTCCTTTTTTCGGTCACTATTGAACCAGCAGCACTGAAGACTTTTTCTGATAGCACACTAGCAGCTGGGAAAGTGAGCTCCTGTATTGCATATTATGCAATTTCAGGCCAGGTGTCTATTTTAGATGCCCAATAATCAAAGGGGAATGACCTGTGAGGGAGAACATTGATAAGGGAGGAAAAATAGTTCGTAACCATACTGGACAAATGCTGTCTCCTGTCACTTTGAATCAATGCAGCAGTACCTGTCGTGTCTGTGGGCATTACGAAATCACTCCACAACCTGGTCATAAAACCCCTCTGTCCAATGCCACTTCGGATTTGTGCACCTCTAACACCTCTGCCATGTTGCCCCCTATGGCTTGTGTGAGAACCATCACCGCCACTGTGTGCTGGGAATGCCTGAACCAAACGGACTACAAGAGCTGCTTGTTTGGTAGCCAATATTTGCTCAAGGTTCTCATGTGGCATGATATTTTGTAATTTTCCTTTATATCGTAGATCCAGGAGGCAGGCCAACCAGTAATCGTCATCAGTCATCATTTTGATAATGCGGGGGTCCCTTTTTAGGATACGCAAGGCATACTCAGCCATGTGGGACAATGTTCCAGGTGTCAATTCACTGCTTGTGCTGGGTTGAGTAGCACTTTCTTGCAAATCAACATCACTTGTGTCCCACAAAAACCCTGTACCTGATCTTGCAATGCCACCAGTTTCTATTGCCCCCTGAAAAGCATCCAAACTCCCATAAATATTCATCCCCATCATCCTCCTCCTCCTCCTCTTCGTCCGCCACCTCGTCCAGGAGAGTTCCCTGAGCTGACAATGGCTGACTGTCATCAAGGCTTCCATCCTCCTCGGCTGCAGACGCCTGCTCCTTAATGTGCATCAAACTTTGTATCAGCAGACGCATTAGTGGGATGCTCATGCTAATGATGGCGTCGTCTGCACTTACCAGCCGTGTGCATTCCTCAAAACACTGAAGGACTTGACAGAGGTCTTATAGCTTCGACCACTGCACACTAGACAACTCCATGTCTGCCATCCAACAGCCTGCCCGTGTATGTGTATCCTCCCACAAATAAATTACAGCAGGCCTCTGTTCGCACAGCCTCTGAAGCATGTGCAGTGTGGAGTTCCACCTTGTTGCAACGTCGATTATTAGGTGATGCTGGGGAAGATTCAGCAATCGCTGATGGTTCAGCATACGGCTGGAGTGTACGGGCGACCGGCGGATGTGCGAGCAAAGTCTTCGCACCTTCAGGGGCAGGGCTGGTAACCCCGGATAATTTTTCAGGAAGCACTGAACCACCAGGTTCAAGGTGTGAGCCAGGCAAGGTATGTGTTTCAGTTCTGAAAGGGCTATGGCAGCCATAAAATTCCTTCCGTTATCACTGACTACCTTGCCTGCCTCAAGATGTTCACTGCCCAGCCATGGCTGAGTTTCTTGCTGCAAGTACTTGGACAGTACTTCCGTGGTGTGTCTGTTGTCGCCCAAACACTTCACTTCCAACACAACCTGCTGACGCTTACCACTAGCTGTTCCATAATGGGACACCTCGTGTGCAACACTGGCAGCTGCGGATGGAGTGGTCATGCGACTGCGCTCTGTGGACGAGCTTTCGCTTCTGGAGGAGGAGGAGGGGTGGCGAACGCCTACAGCCAACTGTTTCCTCGACCGTGGGCTAGGCAGAACTGTCCCACTATGGCTGTCCCCTGTGGACTCTGCATCCACCACATTAACCCAGTGCGCCGTGATGGACACGTAATGTCCCTGGCCATGCCTACTGGTCCATGCATCTTTTGTGAGGTGCACCTTTCTACTGACTGATTGCCTCAGTGCATGGACAATGCGGTCTTTGACATGCAGGTGGAGGGCTGGGATGGCTTTTCTCGCAAAGCAGTGTCGACTGGGTAGGTCATAGCATGGTACTGCATAGGCCATCAGGGCTTTGAAAGCTTCGCTTTCAACCAACTGGAAGGGCATCATCTCTAACGAGATTAGTCTAGCAATGTGGGCGTTCAAACCCTGTGTATGCGGATGAGAGGATGAGTACTTCCTTTTCCTAACGAGAGTCTCTTGTAGGGTGTGCTGGACTGGAGAGCTGCATATGGTGGAACTAGCGGGGGTGGTGGTGGACATGGCAGATTGAGAGAGGGTTGGTGATGGTATTCTTGATGTTGGCCTACATACAGTGTTTCCTACCAAGAACCTTGTGATTCCCTGACTGCTTTGGCCTTGCGACGATACCTCCACATTTGCTGCTGGTGGTGTCCTAACCGGTGGGCTTACAGTGAGGGAAGCAATGTAGCGTTGCTGACTACCTTCTTTTTGAGCAGGTGCACCAACGGTACGGGACGTTTGGTAGTTAGTCCAGGCTTGCAAGTGCATGCTGGTTAAATGTCTACGCATGCACGTTGTATTTAAATTTTGGGGATTCTTCCCTCTGTTAAATGTCTTTGAGCATTTCTTACAGATAACTTTGCACTGATCATTCAGATCTTGGTTAAAAAATTGCCACACTCCACTCGTCCTACTATGGAATACCTTTTCAGGCATTGCACGCTGTGCTACTATCACCGGATGGCCACGCTGTCCTAAAACTGGTTTTTTGGTTGACAAATGTTTTTGGCCTGATACGGGCCTACCAGATGAAAGCTGTTGCGATGTAGATGGCTGCTGTGGATCATCCTCCTCCGCTTCTGAGCTCCTGTCAGCGGCACCCTTTTCCCCCAATGCCAATCTGGGTCAACAACTGGGTCATCTATCACCTCCTCTTCAATGTCCTGTGCACCTTTCTCTGTGTCACCGTGTAAGGTGCTATAGCGTTCGGGACGGGGCACCATAGTCTCATCAGGGTCAGATTCTGGCTCAGTACACTGCAAGGGCAATGTAGTGATCTGAGTCAATCTGAGTCAATGGAACAGCATAATAATCTAGCTGTGGCTGTGCATCAGTGCACTGCATGTCCGATTCATCTTGTAATGGGCTGTTAACAATTTCCCTTTCTAACCCAGGCACGGTATGTGTAAAGAGCTCCATGGAGTAAACTGTTGTGTCGCCTGACGCATCCTTCACTTTTGGTTTGGGTGAAGGACACAAGGAAGCAACTTGTTCCTGACCGGGAGCATCCACTGAAGACTCGCTGCTTTTAAATTTGGAACTTTCTGAAGAGGAGGCATAAGAGCTAGAGGCTGAGTCAGCAATGAAAGCCAAAACTTTTTCCTGCTGCCCCGGATTTAAAACTTGTTTTCCTACTCCCAGATAAGGGAGCGTTTAATGCCTTGTGTAGCTAGACGATGACGCTGGCTCAACACCTCCAGCTTTAGGTGCTATTTTGCCTTTCCCACTACCACCAGATGCTCCACCACCACCATCAGTACCAGCTGGCAACGACCGCCCATGGCCTCTTCCACCAGACTTCCTCATTTTTGGGAAAATCTAACCAAAATAACAACCGTTATATGGTACTGTAAAACAGGGTAGAAGGTGTATATAAAATTGTTGAGAATTTAAATCTCCCTTTTTATTTTGGGGAGACTGAACCAAAACTCAGGCCCAGTGTATAACACTACACAATGTAAGCGGCAGAACGTGGCTGGAAGATATACGACAAACAGAACTGACGTAAATCCACTTAGTGGCAATTTAAATCTCCCATTTTTTGGGAGGAGACTGCACCAAAACTCAGGCCCAGTGTATTACACTACACAATGTAAGTGGCAGAGCGTGGCTGGCAGATATACGACAAACAGAACTGACGTAGATCCACTTAGTGGCAATTTAAATCTCCTTTTTTTGGGGGGGAGACTGAACCCAAACTCAGGCACAGTGTATAACACAACAAAATGTAAGTGGCAGAAGGTGGCTGGAAGATATATCAAAAAATACAAGGACTGTACTACAATTTCAATCTCCCTACAATGATCTCAGGACAAGTATGGCAGCAATAAAAAGGACTGCTGCACACAAAAGTGTGGACAAATAAACAAGATAACTGTGCAGAAAGGAGCAACAGGATTTTTGCTTTAAAAAAGCAGTTGGTTTTCACAGCGGCGTACAAACAGCAATGCAGCTATCAGGGAGCCTTACAAGGCAGCCTAATAAGCTACAGAGCTGATGCACAAAAATATAAACTACACTGTCCCTGCAAAGAAAAGGTGGTGTTGGACAGTGGAAATCACCACAGCACTAGCGGTTTGGGGGTTAATCTTCCCTCCCTAACTATATCCCTTCTTCTGATGCAGCTGCAGCAACCTCTTCCTATGATACGAACGGCAGAAGTAAGATGGCGGTCGACGTGCACACCCCTTTATAGCCCCTGTGACGCCGCTGAAAGCAAGCCAATCACTGTCATGCCCTTCTCTAAGATGGTGGGGACCGAGACCTATGTCATCACACTGCCCACACTCTGCGTCCTCCTTCATTGGCTGAGAAATGGCGCTGAAAGTGTCATATGAAACGCGACTTTGGCGCGAAGATCGCCGACCGCATGGCCGATCCCACACTAGGATCGAGTCGAGTTTCAGGAAACTCGACTTTGCCAAAAGTCGGCGATTTTTCAATTTGACCGATCCGTTTCGCTCAACCCTATTCTAAACTACTCAAATCCAGCTAAACCAACAGTCCTTTTAAGGACTAATTCCAAAGTATATAGGTTGCAGTGTTAATTAGGCAGGGGAGTGTACGTCTCTCTACACATATCAGTGCAAGTCCTGCAGGCACTCTATGTGTGTTGTATATAGATATCATTGCATACATCAAGAGGGTCCATTCCATTACTGTCCGATGCTGCTGCTACCTATAGCATATATTGACCGTATATACCTAGCCCCAGGTATAATTGGCTAGGAAACATTTTTTTGCCAGGTTAATAGGGATTATTTTATTGCAAAGCATTCCAGAGCCCTTTTTTTCCATTTGCTTTTTGACAGTGCACAATATAGCCTGATCCTCTTCCTAGCATAGCGTGAAAATCCAGCAATTTTAAAGGGGTCACAAAAATCATTTATGAATGCGCAGAAAAATCTTTCTTTTTTTGTGGTACGGTAGAGTAGATTTTTTTTGAGTGTCTTACACAATTTCTTGACATAATTTTGCTGAACTCCACAAAAAATACATACAGGCCACATATTTTACAGTGTGGTATATCTGTGACACTCCGCATACATCTTTGTGCTAAAAATTTGGGCATTTTAGGCCGGTATTCTATTTTTTGGCTGTCTGTTACTCTAGTTATATACAGCACTATTTTTCATTTTAAAAAATAAAAAATACAGGCCATATATTTGGCAGTGTGGTATTTCCGTGACAGGCCTCGTATATCTGCGTGCTCCAAGTTTAGGCATTTTAGGCCGTTGGTCCAGTTTTTTTCCTGTCTGTTACTCTACTTATATACTGCACTATTTTGCATTTAAAAAAAATAAAAATTACAGGCCATATATTTGGCAGTGTGGTATTTCCGTGACAGGCCTCATATACAGTATCTGTGTGCTCCAAGTTTGGGCATTTTAGGCCGTTAGTCCAGTTTTTTTCCTGTCTGTTACTCTACTTATATACAGTACCATTTTGCATAGAAAAAGATGACAAAATACAGGCCACATATTTGGCAGTGTGGTAAGGCTGTCATCTGATGTATTTGTTGCCTACAAATTGTGGAAATTTAGGCCTAAATTCCACTGTATTTTCTGTCTTTTACCCTAGTTCAGTCCACTATTTTGGTTTAAAAAATTAAAAAATACAGGCCACATATTGAACAGTGTGGTATCTTGATAAAAAATACTTCTGTTTCAAGTTGTTATGGCTGCTTCATGACTGTGTTAAATGCTCCAACTACTACCACCATCATCATCTTCTGCCTTGAGGCAGTCACTGCGCACATAAAAAGTCTGAGGAGCAGAGGGTGAATGCTTGGGCAGTGTTGTACTCTGTCTCTGGATTATGAAGGCAAAATCTTCTAGATTAAATCATGACTGGAAGAGCCAGAGCAAGAGCACATGGAACAGCACGTGGCCAAGACTCGCAACTACTGAAGTCTTGTGTTCCTGAGCCAGATTCTGACAATCCATCACCTACTAATACTGAACTGGTTGGACAAGGACGTAAAAAAGGAGCCCCTGCTTTTTCTATAACAGAATCTAGATATTTTGACATTTTGACTATCAAGAGCTGTCAATTGGAGAGCGTGGTGGTTGTAGATGTGACTTCTACACCACCACCCGAGCTGCTGCCTGACCACCACCCGAGCTGCCGCACCCCCGACCTTCTGTCTCTTCCCCATTATCCCATATAATGTAAGTCTGCAAGGACAGGGTCCTTTCCCCTCTGTACCAGTCTGTCATTGTAATTTTTTTTTACTATAAATGATATCTATTACTTTGTATGTAACCCCTTCTCATGTACAGCACCATGGAATTAATGGCGCTATATGAATAAATAATAATACTATATGGGTGTTTCCACTAGACAATCCATCCAACATGATATTGAATCAAAATCTTGTTCTTCTAACAACTCTGTTCAGCTGTTCACAAACTATGTCAAATTGGTAGCTAGACCCCAAGCGGGTTTTGTCACAGTGTCATGTTGACTACAGTCCACAAATGTTATCTAGATCTCTAATCTCAAATCTAGTTTACCAGCATGATGAATTAATAGGAAAAGCACGTGGTATTGATGGAGCTGTTGTTTTCTTGCCAAAGAAACTCAATAAGATCAATGAGGTGGTTAGCCGCACACCAAATGAAGAAATTGTAAAGATGACCATTACTTTCACATTTGAGTTAAAACACACTTCACCAACTTGCTTTCACTTTTACAACATTATATTCCGAAGCCTTGAAGAAAAAGATAAATATATTGTGAAGCAAATAGATATGAATAATTATCACCCAAATGATGTAACATAAGTCAGAACATACACAACCTATCTGTGGGGAATTGATTTACCACCAACATTTTGTAGTATGAGACTAGTGTCATCATGTCGTTTGATATGAGCCACAAAGTTCTTCAAAGTGAAACTTTTCTGGATGTAATGTACATTTTTATCTTGAAAATTAGAGGAACATGCCTTCTATGATGCTTGCATTAAAGAACTGATTGGCCAGATATGTACGGACTGAGGATGACCGGGCTGCAGCTAACTGTGACGTGCCGGGTCCGCAACTGTCAAGGCTGCATCCCCGGTTTCCTGGGGGAATTAATAGGGGAATGGACAGGCCCCATTACCCAGGAAGAGGGGGCATGTTTAGACAGGGAACCTGGCCGCAAGCTGAGGGAAAAAAACGCAAAGCAGGAGTGAGTCCCCAGCTGTCAGCATGTGAGAAGCAAGGGGGGCAGTGCACCAAAAGCGCCGGCACAGCAACCAACTGCCAGAGACAGACCCGGTGACATAGAGGCAGGGGGCCAGCATAAGAGGAAGCGTGCATGACAGCAGAGATTTTTGGCTTGGACAAGCAGTGCATAGGAAGCTGAGAAGCGCGCTCTGTCCTTAGAGAACTGGCACCGCAAATGACTTTTCCTGTTGGCTCCCACCACTACAAGCGGTACTGCCATAGAGTGAGGCGCCATGTGCCCAGTGACAGCCAGAGAGCAAGGCGCCGTGCGGTCCATTACCCTGAGTACAGCGCAAGTGCGCAGTAGAGAAAGCCTGTTCATGCTGCGTGTTCAGTTTTGCTTACAAATAATTAAGGAGGAATGACAGTGGATGTTGGTACGGTCAGCAAGGTACTCCCTCAGCATTTTCTCAAACTTTGCACTCCTTGTGAGAGTCCCCCGCACCTCAGGGCCAGGGCGATGGGAGGGTCTGAGAAAACTCTCCCTGAACTTTGCCAGTGTTCCACTGCCTCTTCTGGATTGGAGTTGTGTCTCTCTCACCTGTACTCCGTGCTTGGCCAACGAACTGTGACCTCTGCTGCCAGCGTTTTCAGATGGGAATTTTTTTAATAATTCCGTAAAAAGGGCCCTCTGGTCCTCCAACATTTTAGTACACCTGTCTGCTTCTGCAATAAGAGATCTAAAGTTCTCCCTGTAGCATGGGTCTAGAAGTGTCACCAATCAGTATTGCTTGTCACCCAAAATGTTGAGAACTTGAGGGTGACGGGAAAGGCAGCATAAAATATACTCAGCCATGCGTGCAAGACTGCAAACAGTCATTACTTCCGTGCCCTCAACAAGAGGACGACGGACCACGTTCTCCTCCTCCTCCTTGTCCTCAGGCCTCCACAACTTTCGACAAACCACAGTAGTATCATTGTAAATACATCATTGTAAATACATTATTGTAAATACACCCCTGTAGTTTTTATTTCCCCCACCTTATTGTAGATTGTAAATTGTCACGAGCAGGATCTTTTTGGGGGGTTTAATTGTTGTTATTGTTGTTAATTAGTGTAGATTGTAAGCTGTCATGAGCAGGGTAGTTTTATTTCTGTTTAACTATTGTATTATTGTTAACATTGTTAATTAGTGTAGATTGTAAGCTGTCACGAGCAGGGTAGCTTTATTTCTGTTTAATTATTGTATAATTGTTATGGTTGTTACTTAGGACTAGTGTTGAGCGATACCGTCCGATACTTGAAAGTATCGGTATCGCATTGTATCGGCCAATACCCGAAAAGTATCGGATATCGCCGATACCGATACCCGATACCAATACAAGTCAATGGGACACAAGTATCGGAAGGTATGCAGGATGGTTCCTAGGGTCTGAAGGAGAGGAAACTCTCCTTCAGACCCTGGGATCCATATTCATGTAAAAAATAAAGAATTAAAATAAAAAATAAGGATATACTCACCTCTCCGGCGGCCCCTGGACCTTACCGATGTTACCGGCAGCCTCCATTCCTAAGAATGAGCGCGTGAAGGGCCTTCGATGACATCGCGGCTTTTGATTGGTCACGTGACCACTCATGTGACCGCTCACGCGACCAATCACAAGCCGCGACGTCATCGCAGGTCCTTCAGGCGCTCATTCTTAGGAACGGAGGCTGCCGGTTACAGCGGTAAGGTCCAGGGGCCGCCGGAGAGGTGAGTATATCCATATTTTTTATTTTAATTCTTTATTTTTTACATGTATATGGATCCGATTCTGATTTCCAATATAACAAAAGTATCGGAACTCGGTATCGGAATTCCGATACCGCAAGTATCGGCCGATACCCGATACTTGCGGTATCGGAATGCTCAACACTAGGGTTGAGCGACTTTTATTTTTTGAGGATCTTTCTCAAAAGTCGGGTCGAGTGAAATCGGCCGATCCTATAAAAAAGTCGGGGTCGGCCGAAACATGAAACCCAATGCAGTGCAATGGGATACTATGGTTCCCAGGGTCTGAAGGAGAGGAAACTCTCCTTCAGGCCCTGGGATCCATATTTAAGTGTAAAATAAAGAATCAAAATAAAAAATATTGATATACTCACCCTCGGACGAGCCCTGGTACTAACCGGCAGCCTTCCTTCCTAAGAATGAGCGCGTGAATGACCTGCGGTGACGTCACGGCTTGTGATTGGTCGCGTGAGCGGACACATGGGCGGCCGCGACCAATCACAAGCCGTGACATCATCTAAGGCCCTTCACGCGCTCATTCTTAGGAAGGAAGGCTGCCGGAAAGAAGACGAGGGTGAGTATATTCCTATCAGGTATATACTCACCCTCGGACGCGCCCTGCTTCTTTCCGGCAGCCTTCCTTCTTAAGAATGAGCGCGTGAAGGGCCTTAGAAGACGTCACGGCTTGTGATTGGTTGCGGCCGCCTATGTGACCGCTCACGCGACCAATCACAAGCCGTGACGTAATTCTCAGGTCCTAAATTCCTAGAATGAGGAATTTAGGACCTGAGAATTACGTCACGGCTTGTGATTGGTCGCGTGGCGGTCACATGAGCGGCACGCGACAAATCAGAAGCCGTGACGTAATGGAAGGCCCTAAACGCGCTCATTTTAAGCAAAGAAGGCTGCCGGTTACCAGCGGCGATGTCCAGGGGCCTCCGGAGAGGTGAGTATATCAATATTTTTTATTTTAATTCTTTATTTTACACTTAAATGTGGATTCCGATACCGATTTCCGATATCGCAAACATATCGGAACTCGGTATCGGAATTCCGATACCAGATTCAGAAGATCGCCGACCTCATGGCCAACCCCACACAGGGGTCGGGTCGGGTTTCATGAAACCCGACTTTGCCAAAAGTCGGCGACTTCTGAAAATGGCCGACCCGTTTCGCTCAACCCTACTCAACACTACTTAGGACTGTTGTGTTTGAAACTGTTAAACTGTAAATATGTTGGTGCTATATAAATAACTATCAACATTAATATTAGAACACAAGGAAGCAGGATGGAGATGTTAATTATGGCGTCATTACCGCTTACCATCTTGGTGGATTCCTCAAAGTTTTGGAGAATGGTACATATGTCTGACATCTATGTCCACTCCTGAGATCTTATGTGTGAAGTTAGAACTGAATACCGATGGCCTTGTTGATGCTGGAAGTCACCAACTACCCTCTTCTGCTCACAAATCCTTTCCAACATCTGCAGTGTAGAGTTCCAATGCGTGGTGACATCACACACCAGTCGGTGAGCCAGAAGCTGCAAAAGCTGCTGAAGCACGCCAAGGGCATATGAAGCTCTCGCTGACTTTCTAAAATTGATACACAGAGCCTCATACTTTTCCTAGCAGATCTGGCACCTCCATGTCGCTTTTCAGAAAACGTTGAACAATGAGCTTAAGCACATGGGCCAGGCATGGCACGTGTGTGAGCTCACCTCACCACAGAGCAGCTACCACGTTCCAGCCATTGTCACACATGACCATGCCTGGCTGTAAGTTCAGTGGTGTCAGCTACTGATCTGCCTGCATATCAGCTTCAGCCCAGCCTGTTGCCTCTTGGATGAGGCAGTGCTGCAGTGTTTCCAGCTTGTGACTGATGTACAACTTTTGGAGATTGAGGCTGAAGAGGATGGGAAGGAGGAGGAGGTGCAGGAGCTGTAGACTGTGGGGGCAACCCAGATTGACATAGGGACTGCAATACTCGGGGTTGGGAGGACGTGCACCATCTCAAGGTTGGGCTGGGTCCTGGCTTCCTCTATGTTATCCCAGTGTGCCACCAGTGAGATATACTATCCCTGACCACAAGCACTTGTCCACGTGTTTGTAGTTAGGTGGACTTTCCCAGTAACAGCATGGCGGAGGGCACAGGTAATGTTGTGGGACATGTGCCCATGTAATGCCAGGACGGCACACCGGAACAAATAGTCCCACATGTTCGGGGCCTTGCGATGATCCTCCACTCTGCCCTCTCTTTCAAGCTATATATCCAAGCCCTTGCCTCCACCTGCCCACTACAAATCAAAAAAATTTCCCAGATCCGTACATTCCAAGAAACTGCAAAATGTTTGTGCACACCCTCATGATCTCCCGACTTGACTATTGCAACCTTCTAATCTCTGGCTTCCCCTCTAGCACTCTTGCACCACTCCAATCTATCCTAAAGTCTTCTGCCTGAGTAATCCATCTGTCCCTCCGAAATTCCTTTGCCTCTCCTCTCTGTCAGGCCCTTCACTGCCTTCCTATTGCCCAGAGGCTGCAGTTCAAAACCCTAACTATGACACACAAAGCCTTCCACAATCTGTCTCCATACATCGCCTTCCTATTGCCCAGAGGCTACAGTTCAAAACCCTATCTATGACACACAAAGCCTTCCACAATCTGTCTCCATACATCTGTGACATGGTCTCCCAATGTCCGACTGGGTCATTGCTTCCTCTACGCTGCTGCATGCTGTCAGCGAGATGTACCGTCTGTGCCCAGAATCACTTGTCCACATGTCCGTGGTTAGGTGCCCTTTCCCTGTAACAGCAGTGTTGAGGGTCCAGGTAATGTTGTGGGACACGTGCTTGCTTGTGTAATGTCAGCAGACCAGGAGAAATTGTGGCAGCTGGGGAACGAGTACTGTTATGATCCCAATGGCAGGGGACCTCAAGATTACAGCAAAGTCTGCAAAACATAAATACCAGCTCATAGGAAGTGGTAACTAGGCTGACCATATACCTGATCCTAGCGCAAACACTAACAGCAGCCGGGGAACGTGCCTACGTTGATTCTAGACGTCTCGCGCCAGCCGGAGAACTAACTACCCCTATCAGGGAAAATAAGACCTCTCTTGCCTCCAGAGAAAAGACCCCAAAGTAATACAAGCCCCCAACAAATAATAACGGTGAGGTAAGAAGAAAGGACAAACGTAAGAATGAACTAGATTTAGCAAAGAGAGGCCCACTGACTAATAGCAGAATATAGTAAGAAGACTTATATGGTCAGCAAAAAACCCTGCAAAATATCCACGCTGAATATCCAAGAACCCCCAAACCGACTGACGGTGTGGGGGGAGAATATCAGCCCCCCTAGAGCTTCCAGCAATAACAGGAATCACATATTGTACAAGCTGGACAAAAAATATGAACAATGCAAATGATCAAGAGTACGAAAGCAGGACTTAGCTTATCTTGCAAAGAACCAGGACCTGAAGACAGGAGCAAACAGAAGTGAACTGATTACAACGAAGCCAGGCACTGGACTAAGAATCCAGGAAGTTTAAATATCAACACCCCAGGCCTAACGAAGCAGGTGAGCACAAACCTGGTAAAAGACAATCCAAGTGCCAAATCACTAGTGACCACAAGAGGGAGCCAAAAAGTATAGTTCACAACAGAGTACCTTGTGGCGGTCACCGCCATCAGGTTGCGGAAAGCATCCATCTCCCACGAGCCTAAAATGCAACATTTTGAGCGCAAGCAGACAATAAATGTGTGAATTTAGTACTGTGGCATTGGCTGCGTATTTCTGCTTGCGTTCCAAGGCCTGGGGTACGGACAACTGAACGCTGTGCTGGGACAAGGACGTGGACGTGATTATTGATGGTGCTAGGTGAGTTTGTGTGCAACTACAGATGCAGGGCATGAGACATCTTTGCATGCACCATGGACAGGGGATTGGCTTGCACACACAACATCGGAAGAAGCAGTGGTATCACCCGCAGACACTGGTCATGGAGCCTTGTGTTCAACCATTAAAGTCAGGTGCTTTGCTGCCATGTGCTTGATCATGCTGGTTTTGGTTAGGCTGGAAGTTTTGCTACCCCTGCTGATGTGGGCAGGGCCGGTGGTGCAAATAGCCTTTTTGGGGTTATCGGCAGAGTCTTTAAAAAACAACCAGGCTTTTACAGAGACATTCAGTGTCTCCCTCTCCCACACCACCTCCTCACCTCAACCCCTGCCTTTCGGTATTCCCCAATGCTCAGTTCTAGGACCCCTACTCCTCTCCATCTACACCTTCAGCCTTGTACAGCAGATGTAATGGCACGGATTTCAATATCATCAGTATGCCGATGACACGCAGATCTACCTATCAGTACTTGACATCACCTTCTTACTGACCAAAATCACAGGTCTTCCCGCTATTTCATCCTTCTTTTCTGCTTGCTTTCAAAAACTGGACATGGCCAAAACAGAATACATCATCTTTCAACCATCTCACGCTAAATAGATATGAGAGCTGTGTATGCATCATTCGGTACCACTTTAGTAAGAGGGAAAGTTTGCCCAAGAGAAAATCATTTTCCAGACATTCACACAGTTTTTTGCACATTTTGTGCAGCTGTGATCTTCATCTTCTTGGTGTGGATGTGGTAAATTTCAAAGTCATCATCAATACCATCATCGTTCATATCTTGTAAAGAGGAAATCTGGTGTTTCCCAGGTTTGTGGCATTCCAGGGTCGTGACATTCCTTTAACAGTGGCATTTCTTTAATAGTGTTCACTACACTAGAACAAATAATTTTTGACTGTGACATTTGGATATCATTGGTAATATGTATGGGTGAGGATGAAGAAACTTGTGCCACGGGTGTGTTTATAGTTATGGACGGTGTACTCCTCTTTAACCCCTTAATGACCGCCGATACGCCTTTTAACGGCGGTCATTAAGGGTACTTAAACCACAGCGCCGTTAATTAACGGCGCTATGGAAAAAGTGAATAGCGCCCCCCAGAGTCCTATTTTCTCTGGGTCTCGGCTGCCTGGGGTAGCCGAGACTAGGGTTGAGCGAAACGGGTCGGCAATTTTCAGAAGTCGCCGACTTTTGGCAAAGTCGGGTTTCATGAAACCCGACCCGACCCCTGTGTGGGGTCGGCCATGAAGTCGGCGATCTTCTGAATCTGGAATCGGAATTCCGATACCGATTCCCGATATGTTTAAGATATCGGGAATTGGTATCGGAATTCAGATTTAAGTGTAAAATAAAGAATTAAAATAAAAAATATCACTATACTTACCCTCTGACGGGCCCTGGTACTAACCGGGAACCTTCCTTCCTTAGAATCAGCCTTCCAGGACCTAGCGGGGACGTCGCAGTGACGTCGCAGCTTGTGATTGGTCGCGCGGCCGCCCATGTGACCGCTCGAGCGACCAATCACAAGCCGCGACGTCACCGTGACGTCACCGAAGGTCCTGGAAGGGCTGATTCTTAGGAAGAAAGGCTGCCGGAACGAAGCCGAGGGTGAGTATATTCCTATTAGGTATATACTCACCCTCGGACACGCCCTGCTTCTTTCCGGTAGCCTTCCTTCCTAAGAATCAGCCCTTCCAGGACCTTCGGTGACGTCACGGTGACGTCGCGGCTTGTGATTGGTCACGCGAGCGGTCACATGGGCGGCCACGTGACCAATCACAAGCCGCGACGTCACCGTGACGTCACCGCAAGGTCCTGGAAGGCTGATTCTAAGGAAGGAAGGTTCCCGGCTAGTACCAGGGCCCGTCAGAGGGTAAGTATAGCGATATTTTTTATTTTAATTCTTTATTTTACACTTAAATATGGATCCCAGGGCCTGAAGGAGAGTTTCCGCTCCTTCAGACCCTGGGAACCATTGGAAACCCAATGCACTGCATTGGGTTTCGAGTTTCGGCCGACCCCGACCCCGACTTTTTTATAGGATCGGCCGATTTCACTCGACCCGACTTTTGAAAAAGTCGGGTTTCGTGAAACCCGACCCGATCCTATAAAAGTAAAGGTCGCGCAACCCTAGCCGTGACCCCAGAGAACATGATTCTTGTTGGTTTTTACCAACCCCGCTTTTGCGATCGCTGGTAATTAACCATTTACCGGCGGTCGCAAAAAAAAAATCAGGTTTTGCATTTATTTTCTCTCTCCTCTGATGTGATCGCACATTAGAGGGGAGAGAAATAGTGTCCCCCGAGCCCCCCACGGCACCTTATGTACCAGAAAAGCTGTCCCCCGGTCCCCAGCCATCCTCCGTCTCCTCCGGCATTAACAAAATGGCATGTGCAGATGCGCCCACCAAAATCTAGCTTCCGCAGGATTTGGGAGTTGATTTGGGTCGGTTTTTACCGACCCCAGGGGCAAGTTCAGGGGCAATCGCAATCCCGAGGGTCTTTACAGACCCCCAGAGTTGCGATCACTCCATATAACATCTATATATATATAAGAAGCACCGTGATTACTTGCTAATCCCACCCCCTGCACAGTAGCTCCGCCCACCATACATCACCACACACAATCCCGCCCCCACCCCATTACCACACACAATCCTGCCCCCACCACATAACCACACATAATCCCACCCCCACCACATTACCACACACAATCCCGCCCCCACCACATCACCACACACAATCCTGCCCCCACCACATTACCACACATAATCACGCCCCCCACCCCACAAACAATCCCACCCCCACCACATCACACACACAATCCCACCCCCACCACATCACCACACACAATCCCACCCCCCACCACATCACCACACATAATCCTGCCCCCCACCAATTCACCCCACATAATCCCACACCACATCACATAACCACACATAATCCCACCTGCCACCACATTACCACACATAATCCCGCCCCCACCACATTACCACAAATAATCCCGCCCCCCACTACATTACCACAAATAATCCCGCCCCCATCACATTACCACATATAATCCCGCTCCCCCACCATATCACCACACATAATCCTGCCCCCCACCACATTACCACTGATAATCCCGCCCCACCACATTACCACACATAATCCCGCCACCCCACCACATTACCACAGATAATCCCGCCACCCACATTACCACACGAGGCTCCGTCCCCACACATTACCACACAAGGCTCCGTCCCCCCACATTACCACACAAGGCTCCGTCCCCACACTTTACCACACGAGGCTCCGTCCTCACACATTACCATATGAGGCTCCGTCCTCACACATTAAAACATGAGGGTCCGTCCCTCCACATTACCACACGAGGCTTCATCCCCACACTTTACCACACGAAGCTCTATCCTGACACATTACCACATGAGGCTGCATCCCACACACATTACCACACGAGACTCTGTCCCCACACATTACTACACGAGGCTCCGTCCTCACACATTACCACACGAGGCTCCATCCTCACACATTACCACACGAGGCTCTGCCCCCCACATTACCACATGCAGCACTTCTTTTCTATGTAATTCAACCACTTCAGCCAAGGTAAACGTACATTTAATTGCATCCGCATTCTCCCAAACAAAATGAGCCAAGAAGAGTCGCCAGGTCCATCTCACAGGCCGCAGGAAAATCCAGACAACGATGCAGTAGCTGATCGACAGCAACAACATTGACTAAATCGCTAATATTGGAGAACAAAGAGTCAAAAAATGGCCCAAAAGGTAACATTAAAACATATTTATTGAAGTTCAACTTGCATAAAAGCACATGTATATCTCATATGAAGAAAAAAATCACATTAAAAGGTGAGTCGTGACTGTGTCCATAAGTGCAACCAGGTGAGTCCAACATATATTTTAGGACAACTGCACACAGCATATTATATAACCTGCGTGGTGTTGCAGGTTATATGATAATTGATTTTAAAAGTCCTTGCACCATCGACAGATTCAAAGGTGGCAATGCGACTGATGTTGATACATGAGACGCAACTGCCACACGGAAAGCAGCCCCTTGGTGGTCCACCAGATCCAAAATTGTACCCCATAACTTTAGGGACACCAAAAGATCCCTCAAATTTCTGCTCCTTCGAGCCGTCATTGAGGGATATTCCTTTAGGCATTTGGAGAATAATGGGTCACTTCTGAGGATGCCCCAATGTTTTTGGAGACAACTCCACATCGTGGCCCATTCACCGTTAAAGGTGGAGATGAAGCGCACTGTGCCTTGTTGTTCAGATGCTTTTTTGAGATTATTAGCAATTTATCTTTGAGTCGCCTTGTATTTGTAAACCTACTGACGATTGTGTTAACATTGACTAAATCGCAGGATTGGTTATTAGTATTATTCAGATTTTTAATGATTATTATCATTATTAACTTCATTTTAAGTTAATTTACCACCTGCGTAAGCGCTTTTGAATGTTGTCATTATTTACTTTAGTTTAATCACCAGCAGCGTTAATTAGATAGCAATGAGCGTGCCGAGCGTTAGCTGGCTGGAAACAGCTAGTATATATATATATATATATAAAAAAGTTTGTTTTGCAAAGGGGAGAGAAATAGGGTCCCCCGAGCCCCCCACGGTAACTATGTCCCCGCAGATGCTGGTCCCCGGCCCACAGCCTTCAGCCCCCCTTCTTCTTCTTGGCTGGAAGAAAATGGGGGGCGCATGCGCAGTGCGCCCGCCAAGATCTGCCAGCGGACACCTGGCAACCAGTGAGAATTTTCTCATTTGCTGATGGGTTTTGATTACTGTAATATGTCCTATCACAGTGATCAAAACTCCAAATGTTTGATAAACATGGCAGCACTTGGGCTGTACCTCTCTCTTTTCTCCTTGTAATTGTTCTGGGAGAGAAGAGAGAGAGACTACAGTTGAAGTGCTGCCCTGCCAGTGACAAAAAAAACCTTTTTATATAATTTTTTTCTAATAATTTTTTTAAATAATTTTTTAGGGTTAGGGTTACCCATATAAGGGTTAGGGTTAGGGTTACGCATATTAGGGTTAGGTTTACGCATATTAGGGTTAGGGTTAGGGTTACGCATTTTAGAATTACGATTACGCATATTAGGGTTATGCATATTAGAGTTACACATTTTAGGGTTAGGGTTACACATATTAGGGTTAGCTTAGCAGAGGAAATAAATAAAATGGCCTGCAGAACTTTCAGCGGGGAGCAAGCTTACAGCCTGCTTTGCTCCAGCAGCTCCGGCAGTGAAACAGAATCTGCCTCTGAAGCTGAGCAGCTTTCAGACAGTGATGATGACTCTTCCTGCACGAGATCCCCTAGCTTGATGGTAGCGGAGTCGGTCATCACTGCTGAATCTTCAAAGGCAGGACCTAGTACCGCAGTCCCCCCACCGCTGTGGTATAATGACACCTCATTTTCCCCTCAAATTCCTCCTTTTTCTGCAGTCCCTGGAATAAGAGTAGAAGTCACCAATTTTACCCCCCATTTTTTTTTTCAAATTTTCATTAGCCCCGAAGTCCTGCAATTAATCGTCCACCAAACAAACCTATATGCCCGACAATATATTTCCCAAAAACCCACTGCCTTTCATTCCCGTTCCTGGATCCCCACAAATGTCCCCGAAATAAAAAAATTCTTAGGCCTCACCCTGAATATGGTTTAGTAAAAAAAAAACACACTCCGCTCTTACTGGCCAACAAAAGCTGTCCACATTACCCCTGTATTGGCAGCCATCATGTCCCGAGTCCGTTACGAAGCCCTGATGAGATTCCTCCACTTCAATGACAATTCCCAAGCCCCCCCAAGAACTGACCCCAACTACGATCGGCTAAATAAATTGAAACCCATAATTTCCCTCCTAAAAACTTCATTTCTAAATTCCTATACCCCAGAGCAAAATGTGGCAGTCGACGAGTCCTTAATGAGCTACAAGGGCTGTCTGTCATTCCGCCAATTTATTCCCTCCAAGCGAGCAAAATATGGCATAAAATTATACAAAACTTGCGAGAGCTCATCAGGGTACACGTCCACCTTCCTAATTTATGAAGGTAGGGACCACCAAATAAACCCACCAAACTGCCCCAGACAATTGGTATCCCAGGCAAAATTGTCTGGGAGCTAATGATGCCCTTTCTCCATCAAGGGTACCACGTGTATACTGACATCTACTACATGAGCATCCCCCTATATAAATCCCTCCATGCTGCAAATACAGGGGCCTGTGGGACAGTCAGAAAAAACAGAGTGGGGTTTCCATCACAGTTGGTGTCCAGGCATTTGGAGAGGGGGGCGTCATTCTCACTCGCAAGTGACCAACTTCTTGCAGTGAAGTGGAAAGACAGGAAGGACGTCTACATGCTTTCCACACTGCATGCGGACACCACTGTGACAGTCAGAGAGAGGGGTGCCACCAGGGACAAGGAAAAACCAGTCTGCGTCACAGACTATAACAAATATATGGGTGGCGTAGACTTTTCAGACCAGGTTCTGCAACCATACCTGGTCAAGAGGAAGACCTGGGGTTGGCATAAAAAGATGGCAATCTACCTTATTCAAACTGCCTCATATAACAGCTTTGCCATGTATAAAAAGTCCCAAGGACCACTTACGTTCCTGCACTTTTAGGAAAAAATTGTAGAGAGACTCATATTTGAGTCAATGGCAGCGGGGGAAGCCTTCAACTCTGAGGATTCCCGGAGACTTGCAGAACGCCATTTTCCTCACCCTGTCCCTGTCACTCCCACACAAAGGTATCCTCAAAAAAGATGCGAGTTTGCAGAAAGCATGGTAGACGGAGTGATTTCCCATTCTATTGCCCCACATGCCCATCCCAACAAGGCCTTTGTATCTCCCCCTGTTTTGAGACCTACCACACCACCTACAATTTTTAGTTTGTTTTTTTTCAATAATTTTTATTTTCTGCTTAGTGGCCCCAGTAGAACAATTTGGAACAATTGATAAAGAATATTTTAATTAGTAGATCCCATTTTACCCCATTTCACAATTAATTCCAGAACTTGATCAATCCCATACCAAACTACTATCCCAACAAATTCTCGTCCATGTACCCACATCAATACGCGTTAGAATGTGGACCCCAGAAATGATCTTGAAAAGTGAGATCATCTGAAAATGAATTCTAGGACTTGATTACTCACAAACATTTTTGACCATTTATCTAACTTTGACGGTTTTTACGACTGTCTTGCTACACAAAACCTTGGCTTCCATTTATATTACGTATATTTATGTTGATGATACGGGCATGATCATTTTATTGTAGGATTTCCAAAAAATGAGGAAATTCTATACTTATACACTATGGGCTTTACTTTATGGTTCTTGCCGAACCTCTGATACCAGACAATACTTTCTATAGAGAACTGGTTGTTTTGTGCATATAGTGGTTCTGACCTTGGCGGGTGGGAGCTTGCTATGGTGTACTACATCTATTGGCACATTCGTCTCTCATATAGGGATTGATGGAGCTAAAAGGACGTTGTATGACCAGTCTCTGAAAGTGTCTGCCATTCTAGCCCTGATGGTGTTCTTTCATCTTTGGAACAAACACCGCTTTGCCACATAGTTAACTGCATTTTCCTCCACATTTTGCCCTCCATTCCAGTACAGTTTATTCTTCCTGCTACAATATACGCAAATGCAGGACAACTGTTTTGTTAGCAAGACCAATTTTATAATCAGCCAATGTATTTTAGGAGCATGCCTCCCTCTATGAGTAATAATTCCTGGAAGGATTTTCTTGTTTGCGCTATGTCTCTAGAAGCTTTGAATGGGTCATGGTGCCATCTATTATAGACACTGCTTTGTCACTAGTACTCACATTGGTGCCATATTGGATATATTTCTGAACACTTAAAAACTAGTGAAATAAAATCTGAGGTTTGTTCCTCAGAACTTACAAAAAAGAATCATAAAAGAGACAGTGAAAAAAATGCAAATTGTACATTTTGAAGCTTGTGTTGCATCAACTGCATAAAAAATGGTGGCATCAAACTACTCATTACCTCCCTAGATAAATACATTAGAGGGTACAATTTATAAAAAGACATTTATGGGGGATTCAAATATAAATGAACCAGAAGGCGCTGCACTGTTACCTGAAGTTAATTGCAGCAAATATAAAGGACGAAAACACTCTTATTCGTCCAAGAAATCTAATATATAATTGCCTAGAATACTACTTCCTGCAATTTGTGACAACTTCCGTGGCTTTGTCCGGAGCTAATGTCCAGAGATAATGTCCGGAGCTAATGTCCGGAGCTAATGTCCGGAGATAAGTGACGTCACCAGTGTCCTACACCCAGGCAGAGCACAGGGGCCCCAGGCAGCATATGGGGCCCCAGGCAGAGCACAGTGGCCCCAGGCAGAGCACAGGGGCCCCAGGCAGCATATGGGGCCCAGGCAGAGCACAGTGGTCCCAGGCAGAGCACAGGGGCCCCAGGCAGCCTATGGGGCCCCAGGCAGAGCACAGTGGCCCAAGGCAGAGCACAGGGGCCCCAGGCAGCATATGGGGCCCCAGGCAGAGCACAGGGGCCCCAGGCAGAGCACAGGGGCCCCAGGCAGAACATGGGGCCCCAGGCAGAGCACAGGGGCCCCAGGCAGCATATGGGGCCCCAGGCAGAGCACAGGGGCCCCAGGCAGAGCACAGAGGCCCCAGGCAGCATATGGGGCCCCAGGCAGAGCACAGGGGCCCCAGGCAGCATATGGGGCCCCAGGCAGAGCACAGTGGCCCCAGGCAGCATATGGGGCCCCAGGCAGAGCACAGTGGCCCCAGGCAGAGCACAGGGGCCCCAGGCAGAACATGGGGCCCCAGGAAGAGCACAGGGGCCCCAGGCAGAGCACAGGGGCCCCAGGCAGCATATGGGGCCCCAGGCAGAGCACAGGGGCCCCAGGCAGAGCACAGGGGCCCCAGGCAGCATATGGGGCCCCAGGCAGAGCACAGGGGCCCCAGGCAGCATATGGGGCCCCAGGCAGAGCACTGTGGCCCCAGGCAGCATATGGGGCCCCAGGCAGAGCACAGTGGCCCCAGGCAGAGCACAGGGGCCCCAGGCAGCATATGGGGCCCCAGGCAGAGCACAGTGGTCCCAGGAAGAGCACAGGGGCCCCAGGCAGCTTATGGGGCCCCAGGCAGAGCACAGGGGCCCCAGGCAGAGCACAGGGGCCCCAGGCAGCATATGGGGCCCCAGGCAGAGCACAGTGGCCCCAGGCAGAGCACACACCAAATCGGAGGCCGAGGGTCCCCGCCCACCAAATCGGAGGCCGAGGGGCCCCGCCTACCAAATCAGAGGCCGAAGGTCCCCGCCCACCAAATGGGAGGCCGAGGGTCCTCGCCCACCAAATCGGAGGCCGAGGGGCCCCGCCCACCAAATTGGAGGCCGGGGGTCCCTGCCCTCCAAATCGGAGGCCGAGGGGCCCCGCCCACCACATCGGCGGCCGAGGGGCCCCGCCCACCAAATCGGAGGCCGAGGGTCCCCGCCCACCAAATCGGAGGCCGAGGGTCCCCGCCCACCAAATCGGAGGCCGAGGGTCCACACCATCCAAATCGGAGGCCGAGGGGCCCCGCCCACCAAATCGGAGGCCGACGGGCCCCACCCACCAAAGCGGAGGCCGAGGGTCCCCGCCCACCAAATCGGAGGCCGAGGGTCCCCGCCCACCAAATCGAAGGCCGAGGTTCCCCGCCCACCAAATTGGAGGCCGAGGGGCCCCACCAACCAAATCGGAGGCCGAGGAGCCCCGCCCACCAAATCGAAGGTCGAGGGGCCCCGCCCACGAAAGCAGAGGCCGAGGGTCCCCGCACACCAAATCGGAGGCAGAGGGACCCCGCCCACCAAATCGGAGGCCGAGGGGCCCCGCCCACCAAAGCGGAGGCCGAGGGTCCCCGACCACCAAATCGGAGGCCGAGGGTCCCTGCCCACCAAATCGGAGGCCGAGGGTCCCCGCCTACCAAATCGGAGGCCGAGGGTCCCCGTCCACCAAATCGGAGGCCGAGAGTCCCCGCCCACCAAATCGGAGGCCGAGGGGCCCCGCCAACCAAATCGGAGGCCGAGGGGCTTCGCCAACCAAATCGGAGGCCGAGGAGCCCCGCCCACCAAATCGAAGGCCGAGCGGCCCCGCCCACCAAAGCGGAGGCCGAGGGGCCTGGCCCCGCCCACCAAAGCGGAGGCCGAGGGGCCCCGCCCACCACATCGGAGGCCGAGGGGCCAAGCCCACCAAATCGGAGGCCGAGGGTCCCCACCCACCAAATCGGAGGCCGAGGGTCCCCGCCCACCAAATCGGAGGCCGAGGGTCCCCGCCCACCAAATTGGAGGCCGAGGGTCCCCACCCACCAAATCGGAGGCCGAGGGACCCCGCCTACCAAATCGGAGGCCGAGGGGCCCCACCAACCAAATCGGAGGCCTAGGGTCCCCGCCCACCAAATCGGAGGCCGAGGGTCCCCGCCCACCAAATCGGAGGCCGAGGGGCCCCGCCCACCAAATCGGAGGATAAGGGGCCCCGCCAACCAAATCGGAGGCCGAGGAGCCCCGCCCAACAAATCGAAGGCCGAGCGGCCCCGCCCACCAAATCGAAGGCCGAGGTTCCCCGCCCACCAAATTGGAGGCCGAGGGGCCCCACCAACCAAATCGGAGGCCGAGGAGCCCCGCCCACCAAATCGAAGGTCGAGGGGCCCCGCCCACGAAAGCAGAGGCCGAGGGTCCCCGCACACCAAATCGGAGGCAGAGGGACCCCGCCCACCAAAGCGGAGGCCGAGGGTCCCCGACCACCAAATCGGAGGCCGAGGGTCCCTGCCCACCAAATCGGAGGCCGAGGGTCCCCGCCTACCAAATCGGAGGCCGAGGGTCCCCGTCCACCAAATCGGAGGCCGAGCGGCCCCGCCCACCAAATCGAAGGCCGAGGTTCCCCGCCCACCAAATTGGAGGCCGAGGGGCCCCACCAACCAAATCGGAGGCCGAGGAGCCCCGCCCACCAAATCGAAGGTCGAGGGGCCCCGCCCACGAAAGCAGAGGCCGAGGGTCCCCGCACACCAAATCGGAGGCAGAGGGACCCCGCCCACCAAAGCGGAGGCCGAGGGTCCCCGACCACCAAATCGGAGGCCGAGGGTCCCTGCCCACCAAATCGGAGGCCGAGGGTCCCCGCCTACCAAATCGGAGGCCGAGGGTCCCCGTCCACCAAATCGGAGGCCGAGAGTCCCCGCCCACCAAATCGGAGGCCGAGGGGCCCCGCCAACCAAATCGGAGGCCGAGGGGCTTCGCCAACCAAATCGGAGGCCGAGGAGCCCCGCCCACCAAATCGAAGGCCGAGCGGCCCCGCCCACCAAAGCGGAGGCCGAGGGGCCTGGCCCCGCCCACCAAAGCGGAGGCCGAGGGGCCCCGCCCACCACATCGGAGGCCGAGGGGCCAAGCCCACCAAATCGGAGGCCGAGGGTCCCCACCCACCAAAATCGGAGGCCGAGGGTCCCCGCCCACCAAATCGGAGGCCGAGGGTCCCCGCCCACCAAATTGGAGGCCGAGGGTCCCCACCCACCAAATCGGAGGCCGAGGGACCCCGCCTACCAAATCGGAGGCCGAGGGGCCCCACCAACCAAATCGGAGGCCTAGGGTCCCCGCCCACCAAATCGGAGGCCGAGGGTCCCCGCCCACCAAATCGGAGGCCGAGGGGCCCCGCCAACCAAATCGGAGGCCGAGGGGCCCCGCCCACCAAATCGGAGGCCGAGGGTCCCCGCCCACCAAATCGGAGGCCGAGAGTCCCCGCCCACCAAATCGGAGGATAAGGGGCCCCGCCAACCAAATCGGAGGCCGAGGGGCCCCGCCAACCAAATCGGAGGCCGAGGAGCCCCGCCCAACAAATCGAAGGCCGAGCGGCCCCGCCCACCAAAGCGGAGGCCGAGAGGCCCGGCCCCGCCCACCAAAGCAGAGGCCGAGGGGCCCCGACCATCACATCGGAGGCCGAGGGGCCCCGCCCACCAAATCGGAGGCCGAGGGGCCCCGCCCACCAAATCGGAGGCCGAGGGGCCCCGCCCAACAAATCGAAGGCCGAGCGGCCCCGCCCACCAAAGCGGAGGCCGAGAGGCCCGGCCCCGCCCACCAAAGCAGAGGCCGAGGGGCCCCGACCATCACATCGGAGGCCGAGGGGCCCCGCCCACCAAATCGGAGGCCGAGGGGCCCCGCCCACCAAATCGGAGGCCGAGGGTCCCCGCCCACCAAATCGGAGGCCGAGGGTCCCCGCCCACCAAATCGGAGGCCGAGGGTCCCCGCCCACCAAATCGGAGGCCGAGGGGCCCCGCCTACCAAATCGGAGGCCGAGGGTTCCCGCCCACCAAATCGGAGGCCGAGGGGCCCCACCCACCACATCGGAGGCCGAGGGGCCCCGCCCACCAAATCGGAGGCCGAGGGTCCCCGCCCACCAAATCGGAGGCTGAGGGTCCCCGCCCACCAAATCGGAGGCCGAGGGTCCACACCAACCAAATCGGAGGCCGAGGGGCCCCGCCCACCAAATCGAAGGCCGAGGGGCCCCGCCCACCAAAGCGGAGGCCGAGGGTCCCCGCACACCAAATCGGAGGCAGAGGGACCCAGCCCACCAAATCGGAGGCCGAGGGTCCCTGCCCACCAAATCGGAGGCCTAGGGTCCCCGCCCACCAAATCGGAGGCCGAGGGTCCCCGCCCACCAAATCGGAGGCCGAGGGGCCCCGCCAACCAAATCGGAGGCCGAGGGGCCCCGCCCACCAAATCGGAGGCCGAGGGTCCCCGCCCACCAAATCGGAGGCCGAGAGTCCCCGCCCACCAAATCGGAGGATAAGGGGCCCCGCCAACCAAATCGGAGGCCGAGGGGCCCCGCCAACCAAATCGGAGGCCGAGGAGCCCCGCCCAACAAATCGAAGGCCGAGCGGCCCCGCCCACCAAAGCGGAGGCCGAGAGGCCCGGCCCCGCCCACCAAAGCAGAGGCCGAGGGGCCCCGACCATCACATCGGAGGCCTAGGGGCCCCGCCCACCAAATCGGAGGCCGAGGGGCCCCGCCCACCAAATCGGAGGCCGAGGGTCCCCGCCCACCAAATCGGAGGCCGAGGGTCCCCGCCCACCAAATCGGAGGCCGAGGGTCCCCGCCCACCAAATCGGAGGCCGAGGGGCCCCGCCTACCAAATCGGAGGCCGAGGGTTCCCGCCCACCAAATCGGAGGCCGAGGGGCCCCGCCCACCACATCGGAGGCCGAGGGGCCCCGCCCACCAAATCGGAGGCCGAGGGTCCCCGCCCACCAAATCAGAGGCCGAGGGTCCCCGCCCACCAAATCGGAGGCCGAGGGTCCACACCAACCAAATCGGAGGCCGAGGGGCCCCGCCCACCAAATCGAAGGCCGAGGGGCCCCGCCCACTAAAGCGGAGGCCGAGGGTCCCCGCACACCAAATCGGAGGCAGAGGGACCCAGCCCACCAAATCGGAGGCCGAGGGGCCCCGCCCACCAAAGCGGAGGCCGAGGGTCCCCGACCACCAAATCGGAGGCCGAGGGTCCCTGCCCACCAAATCGGAGGCCGAGTGTCCCCGCCCACCAAATCGGAGGCCGAGGGTCCCCGCCCACCAAATCGGAGGCCGAGAGTCCCCGCCCACCAAATCGGAGGCCGAGGGGCCCCGCCAACCAAATCGGAGGCCGAGGGGCCCCGCCAACCAAATCGGAGGCCGAGGAGCCCCGCCCACCAAATCGAAGGCCGAGCGGCCCCACCCACCAAAGCGGAGGCCAAGGGGCTCGGCCCCGCCCACCAAAGCGGAGGCCGAGGGGCCCCGCCCACCACATCGGAGGCCGAGGAGCCCCGCCCACCAAATCGGAGGCCGAGGGTCCCCACCCATCAAATCGGAGGCCGAGGGTCCCCGCCCACCAAATTGGAGGCCGAGGGTCCCCGCCCACCAAATGGGAGGCCGAGGGTCCCCGCCCACCAAATCGGAGGCCGAGGGTGCCCGCCCACCAAATCGGAGGCCGAGGTGCCCCAACAACCAAATTGGAGGCCGAGGGGCCCTGCCCACCAAATCGGAGGCCGAGGGTCCCTGCCCACCAAATCGGAGGCCGAGGGGCCCCGCCAACCAAATCGGAGGACGAGGGGCCCCGCCCACCAAATCGGAGGCCGAGGGGCCCCGCCCACCAAATCGGAGGCCGAGGGTCCCCGCCCACCAAATCGGAGGATAAGGGGCCCCGCCCACCAAATCGGAGGCCGAGGGGCCCCACCAACCAAATCGGAGGCCGAGGAGCCCCGCCCACCAAATCGAAGGCCGAGCGGCTCCGCCCACCAAAGCGGAGGCAGAGGGACCCCGCCCACCAAAGCGGAGGCCGAGGGTCCCCGCCCACCAAATCGGCGGTCGAGGGTCCCCGCCCACCAAATCGGAGGCCGAGGGTCCCCGCCCACCAAATCGGAGGCCGGTCCCCGCCCACCAAATCGGAGGCCAAGGGTCCCCGCCAACCAAATCGGAGGCCGAGGAGCCCCGCCCAACAAATCGAAGGCCGAGCGGCCCCGTTCACCAAAGCGGAGGCCGAGGGGCCCGGCCCCGCCCACCAAAGCAGAGGCCGAATGGCCCCGACCACCACATCGGAGGCCGAGGGGCCTCGCCCACCAAATCGGAGGCCGAGGGGCCCCGCCAAACAAATCGGAGGCCGAGGGGCCCCGCCCACCAAATCGGAGGCCGAGGGGCCCCGCCCACCAAATTGGAGGCCGAGGGTCCCCGCCCACCAAATCGGAGGCCGAGGGGCCCCGCCTAACAAATCGGAGGCCGAGGGTCCCCGCCCACCAAATCGGAGGCCGAGGGTCCCCGCCCACCAAATCGGAGGCCGAGAGTCCCCGCCCAAAGCGGAGGCCGAGGGGCCCCGCCCACCACATCGGAGGCCGAGGAGCCCCGCCCACCAAATCGGAGGCCGAGGGTCCCCACCCATCAAATCGGAGGCCGAGGGTCCCCGCCCACCAAATTGGAGGCCGAGGGTCCCCGCCCACCAAATGGGAGGCCGAGGGTCCCCGCCCACCAAATCGGAGGCCGAGGGTGCCCGCCCACCAAATCGGAGGCCGAGGTGCCCCAACAACCAAATTGGAGGCCGAGGGGCCCTGCCCACCAAATCGGAGGCCGAGGGTCCCTGCCCACCAAATCGGAGGCCGAGGGGCCCCGCCAACCAAATCGGAGGACGAGGGGCCCCGCCCACCAAATCGGAGGCCGAGGGGCCCCGCCCACCAAATCGGAGGCCGAGGGTCCCCGCCCACCAAATCGGAGGCCGAGGGGCCCCGCCTAACAAATCGGAGGCCGAGGGTCCCCGCCCACCAAATCGGAGGCCGAGGGTCCCCGCCCACCAAATCGGAGGCCGAGGGGCCCCGCCCACCAAATCGGAGGCCGAGTGTCCACACCAACCAAATCGGAGGCCGAGGGGCCCCGCCCACCAAATCGAAGGCCGAGGGGCCCCGCCCACCAAAGCGGAGGCCGAGGGTCCCCGCACACCAAATCGGAGGCCGAGGGGCCCCGCCCACCAAATTGGAGGCCGACAGTCCCCGACCACCAAATCGGAGGCCGAGGGTCCCTGCCCACCAAATCGGAGGCCGAGGGTCCCCGCCCACCAAATCGGAGGCCGAGGGTCCCCGCCCACCAAATCGGAGGTCGAGGGTCCCCACCCACCAAATCGGAGGCCGAGGGTCCCCGCCCACCAAATTGGAGGCTGAGGGTCCCCGCCCACCAAATTGGAGGCCGAGTGTCCCCGCCCACCAAATTGGAGGCCGAGGGTCCCCGCCCACCAAATTGGAGGCCGAGGGTCCCCGCCCACCAAATAGGAGGCCGAGGGTCCCCGCCCACCAAATCGGGGGCCGAGGGTCCCCGCCCACCAAATCGGAGGACGAGGGGCCCCACCTGTGAAAATTTTACTGTGAAAATACCTGATGGGCACACAAGTATGCGCCAGTATGGGTACTAAGAGCTTTTCCACATAATAATGAAATATTTTAAAATGTCATAGAACATACCAATATACATAGTTATTGATACATATTATTTATTATTTACATTATTGTTCTTAAGCAAAGAACCGTTGTTGTGGCATTTGCCACAACACGCAAAGTTGTTGTCTGATGTCTTTCATCACTCCCCTCATAAGCATGTTCATGGATCCTGTGTAACTGTACCTTAAATAACAAGAATTGTCAAGAGCTGGTGAGTTGCAGCCATTTTTTGTTCTTTCTTACTATTATTTATTAATTGTATTATTCTTACATTTGAATAAATAAAGTATATATGGATTCTAGACTCCCGATTCTTTAGAATCGGGCTGCCATCTAGTAATATATATAAAGGAAAAATGTCTAAAATATTTGCGCTAAAAAACTCAGTTAAAAAACACAGTTAAAAAACATGAATATATGAAAACACCATTTCAATCTCACATTAATGTCCAAATAAATGGCAATGTGTGGTTACCTCAATCCTAAAGACTGTATTCAGGTGTTGTCTGTGTGTCTGGAAAGATCCTTAGGTAATGCAATGTAGAACGTGCGTCTGGCTTCTCGTTTAAATTGTTGTCCCAATAATGCCAGATACCAGAGAGTGGTAGTGAGTAGTAGACAGTAGTACAGGGGACGCTGTCCAAGCAGGTGACTAGCGTGCCCCTTGAAAACTCCGAGTTGCCGTGCACTGGCAGTGGTGGCTTAGTTTCAGAAAACAAAGCCGGCAAGGTACAGGACCTTGCGTGACGTCACTGACACGTGATGCTCTCACGTGACCGGCTACAAGGCGCACACAGGACCACACTATCCTATGCATTTCAGATTCGCTGACTCCTTCCTCAGGGATGGTTTTGTGTGCATAGTGTGTGCCTTTTATATCTTGCCAGGTCCGTCATTACTCTCCTATTAATTGAAAGCGAACAGTTCCACCTCACTGTTTAGACCATTAGGTGCCAGGGTGTTCATCTCAAATATGCATCTGGTTTCTTCACGTGACATTTGATGAATAAAATTGCCCCCAGGCCAGTCTTTTTTAACTATTTTGAGTCCAGTAACTACAGTGTCCTTTAATGAGCCCCGTGATATTTAACAAAATGGTGATAGAAAAAATAGGGTGTATGCAATCCAAAAGTTTTTTAATACAGTCTACTCAGAGACACCCATGGAATCTAATAAAGATGAAATAAAAAAAGCAACAGAGTCTTTAAAAATTTTAGAACAGTACCTAATAAAAGAAATGAGAGACTTATGGGAAATAGCCACATTAGAAATATATTTATCATTCAATTATATACCTACAGGCCTGGTGGTCTAAAGTCATTATCAGGTGATATTGGAGACCCTAATACAATGGAAGAATGGGACGCCATGTTTCATGACTTCTCTGTAAAAGCAGTGTCATTTATTATTGAGAAGAGAAGGAATGAATTAATAAGAATAAGGAATGAGATAACTAGGCTTTTTGAAGAGGTCAAGCCATTTGAGTTGCATCCAGAGATCACCAAATTATCTAATAGCATCCGTAGAAGGATTAAGAATAAAGAGAATGAGATAATGGAGAGGAAACAAAAGAAATTTGGTAGAGATTTTCTTGTTGAAGGGAAGTTCTCCCATCCAACTCAGATAAATTATAATGATGACCCCGACAAAGGTAAAAAGAAAAAGGAGAAGACACATAATTTAGAAGATTGTTATACACCAAAACACAATTTTCGAATGGTAACAATTGATGAAACTAATGGGGATGATAGCTCATTGCTATCATCAAGTGAAAGATTTTCCATCCATTTGACCTCTGACATGGAAAATGTCACCATGATTGAAGGAAATGTAAATAAAGGTGCAAAAGAAACTAATATGAATGAGCATACAAATCATCAGAATATTGCACCAGACATTTCCACCCCTATACCTATAACAGAAATACAGAATAAATTTTTAGTACTTGAAAATATTGAGAACTCCCCTGGGATCTCTTGTAGCGAATTTAATCCACAACCACCACGGCTAAATGAAGCGTCATCCTGCACGTTAGAACCAAAGAAAAAACAACAACAAATTAAAACCAAATTAAACACCAGACAAAGCCATCTTCCTCCTTTTTTTCAGGCAGGTCAAAGAAAATACAAAAAAAGGGGCTGTAGGGGTGGCAAATCAACCAAAAAAAAAGAGGAAATCACATCAACAACAGGGAAACACCCCAGCCCCATTAAAGCAGAACATTTTCAATTTAAGTGATTATATAATGAATAACAATGAGGTTTGTCTATTAAATAGAGGCCTTAAATATGCACCAAGTACAAAGTTCGACAAATGTCAGGCATATATAGGTATTAAACAATTTATGAGGAAATTGGCACTTAAGAAATATCATATAAAGAAAAAGTTAATTAGAGATAATGATGATGGTTCCACAGACATACTTGATCCATATAATCATACTTCTCTAAAAAAGAAATCAAACTTTAACCCTATTCAAGAATATTCTGAGGCCTTTGAAGCTTTCCAGAACAATGTCATTCGTGACATTAGAAAAATCTCAAATAAAAAGTGTTCTAAATTTAAGTATAATTTACCAAATCAAGAACGTAGGGCTATTCAACAACTTCAAAACAACAAAAAGATCACCATCAGACCGGCCGATAAAGGCGGTGGAATAGTGGTTTTGAATACCACTGATTATAATAAAGAATTTCTGCGATTGTTGAGTGACACCCGCACCTATAGAGAACTTGTGATAGATCCATCAGCTCATTACCTCAAGGAGATGCAATATTTAATTAAAACAGGTTACCAGAAAGGGTTTCTAAATAAAAATGAACTTGACTTCATTAACACGACCTATCCTAGAGTCCCATATTTTTACTATTTACCAAAGGTTCATAAAGACCCTATACATCCACCTGGTAGACCCATAATTTCTGCTATAGGGGTCTTACATCTAATTTCTCTAAATTTGTGGACTGTTATTTACAGAAATTATGCCCTAAACTTCCGTCCTATTTGAAGGACAGTTCACACATTTTAAATATCTTACAGAATGTATCATGGGAAGAACATTATATAATAGGAACCTTGGATATTACTTCCCTTTACACCGTAATTGAACATAAAAAAGGGTGTGAAGCAGTAGAGTATTTTATGTCAAAGAACAGCCAGACACCAAAAGATCAAACCTCTTTTATTTTAGACTGTATAAATTTTATACTTACGCACAATTATTTTAAATTTGGGACGCACTACTACTCCCAGGAGTGGGGGACTGCCATGGGTACAAGGATAATAACAAATATTATAGCAGAAATATGCCAGAAATATAACCCCCTGCTATAGATGCTTCATTTTTATTTTTGCTATGCTTTGTTATTGCCATCAATCTGACAACTTATCTGCTTCATCCTCAGGTATGTCTGCTGGCTGCTACCCCAATCCTATCACCATCACCCAACTTTCCTGATCTTCCTCATCGTGCTATTCCTTCGTGGTATGTCTGCTGGCTGCTACCCCAATCCTATCACCATCACCCAACTTTCTTGATCTTCCTCATCGTGCTATTCCTTCATGGTATGTCTGCTGGCTGCTACCCCAATCCTATCACCATCACCCAACTTTCCTGATCTTCCTCATCGTGCTATTCCTTCGTGGTATGTCTGCTGGCTGCTACCCCAATCCTATCACCATCACCCAACTTTCCTGATCTTCCTCATCATGCTATTCCTTCGTGGTATGTCTGCTGGCTGCTATGACTGTGTTTTTTTTTTTGTTTTTTTTCTACCTTTCCCTTCATGTTTTCTCATTTTAATTCCTTGATGCCAGTACACAGTTTGGCTTTATCTTTCCATTTGGATCTATTTCCCCTTGCATTTTCCCTTCTGACTTATAATTAATCCCCTCTTGTGTCTGTGACCAGTCTTCCTGCTGCCCCTCCCTCCTGATCACACCTGGCCTATTTCATGAGCACTTAGCCTGTTATAAATTCAGAGTCACAGGTCTGTCTGGACCTTGGTCTGTCTCTAGAAGGATGTCTCTAAAAGGATAATAACAAATACTATAGCATAAATATGCCAGAAATAAGCCAGAAGTGAACAGAAGGTAAGACTAACCACTAGTGTTGAGCATTCCGATACCGCAAGTATCGGGTATCGGCCGATACTTGCGGTATCGGAATTCTGATACCGAGATCCAATACTTGCCGCGTATCGGATACCAGAATCGGAAGTTCTCAGGATTCAAACTGCACGAATTCAGCCAATGAGGAATGATTCTGAGTGTGGGCACATCCTGTTCAGCATGGTGGGCATGAAACTACTGGCAAGGCTGTGATTGGCTGCTGAAATGATGTCATGCTGCAGTTTAAAAGTCGCTGGCGCCATTTTGCGCTCACTCTGCTGTGAATTCAGTTAGTGACAGGACGCTGTTTGCTGACTGAGGGCCAGTTGAGATAGCGATTTGCTTCATTGTTCTTTTCCAAGGCTAATTTAGCAACCGCTGTGTTCACCTACTAATCACCTTGCTTTTGCCTTGCAGCGCTGTTTTCACAGCGATCTGCAAGGTCTGTGTGTGTGTGTGTGTGTGTGTGTGTGCAGCCCACTCTCTAGTCTGTGTGCAGCCATAGGCCATAGCTGGTTGTATTCAGTTCAGGGAGGGTGGTTCACTGCCTCATACTGTTCTATTTTTTTTTCTTTTTCAAGTAGTGCAGGCTGCTGCACATTTTTGCTAATAATTCCAATTAGTGTCTTTCCACCCGTATCCAGCTAAATTGTGGAAAAACACTAGATAGGATAACGTAGAGGAGTGTTTTTGGGCCTTTCAGCGCCGTTTACGGCTGTCTGCACGGTCTCCGTGTGACTGCAGCTCGCCCTGTAGTCTGTGTGCAGCCATAGCCGGTTGTATCCAGCTCAGGGTAAATCACTGCGTCATACCGTGAAATCCAATTTCCTTTTTTCTAAGTAGTGCAGGCTGCTGCACATTTTTTCAAAAAATTCCTATTAGTGTCTTTCCACCCATATCCAGCTAAATTGTGGAAAAACACTACATAGGATAACGTAGAGGAAGTTTTTGGGGCCTTGCAGCGCCGTTTACAGCTGTCTGCACGGTCTCCGTGTGACTGCAGCTCGCCCTGTAGTCTGTGTGCAGCCATAGCCGGTTGTATCCAGCTCAGGGTAAATCACTGCGTCATACCATGAAATCCAATTTCCTTTTTTCTAAGTAGTGCAGGCTGCTGCACATTTTTTCAAAAAATTCCTATTAGTGTCTTTCCACCCATATCCAGCTAAATTGTGGAAAAACACTACATAGGATAACGTAGAGGAGGTTTTTGGGGCCTTGCAGCGCCGTTTACGGCTGTCTGCACGGTCTCCGTGTGACTGCAGCTCGCCCAGTTGTCAGTTCAGCCCCCAAAAAATAAATAAATAATAAAGTTCACCAAACACACCACTTTACAGTTGTGTAGGCCACATTAGCTGATATTAAAGTCTAGTCCACACTTTAGAAAATTATTGTTTCTTATACCTGTTAGGAGCTGTTCAGGAATAAGCACACAAAGCCGTTAGTACTTTTCTGCTAATCTTTATCAGTCAACCAAGATGAAGAAGGCAGGGAGTAAGGCACGTGGGCGTGGGCGCGGAGCAGGGAGAGGACGTGGGGATTCTGTGCCTGCTGCGGGCACCGGTGACTCATCAGCACCCAGTTTCACCAGGGAACAGTCCTTCATGCGCAGCTTTGTCGGAGAGCGCCGTACACCGCTGCTGCGTGAAGAACAAATTGAAGCCGTTGTCGGATGGATGGCAGCTAACGCCATCGACTTCAATTAGTGCCACATCCTCTCAGACACAGAGCACTGGAGAGCACCCATCTGTCTCTTCACCACCTGCCAAATTGCCCAGGCAGACAGAGAGCCCAGGACAGGAGCCGTCTCTACTTCTGTTCTCTAAATTTCTTGGCTTGGAAACAGGGGGCCAGCCAAGCAGCATTGGAGAAATGGAAGAAGAGGCAGTGTGCAGTGATGCCCAACAGCTTTTTCTCTCTGAGTCTGAAGAGGCGGGTGGGCCAGTGCCTCCGGTCACCACACCGCAGAATGCATCCGCTGATGACACTCAGGTGTTACTTTCTGGTGCGTGCTCTGCTGCTGAGACTACCCAGGAGGAGCAGAGGGTAGTGTAGATGATGAGGTCCTTGACCCATCGTGGCGTGAGGGACAGGAAGGTTGTGGGAGCAGCTCTGAGGAAGAGATTCCCCGAACGGGCCAAAGAGGGAGAGGGAGGGGGAAGACTGCGGATCCTGTAGCCTCCACTTTGGCACCCGTTAGGAGCGTGTCTCTTCCAACAGCCAAAAAGGGCGCTCCCAAGACTTGCAGTGCCTGGTCCTTTTTTGACACAGTTGCAGATGACATTTGCTATGTCAAATGCAAGGTGTGTCATCACAAAGCCAAAAGAGGTAGAAATGTCAGCAACCTCAATACCTCCAACATGTGTAAACACCTCTTCAGCTCGTGTTACCTCTTCCTCCAGCACACACGCAGCTGGTTCGGCTTCCTCCCAGGATCGCCGTGAAAGAAACTCTGGCCCTGTTGTCCAGAGACCCACTGTAATTCCACCCGCAGCACCACGTTCCCAGTTATCCTCACACTCCCAGGCCAGTCTACAGCCATCGGTAGTACAGGCATGGGAGAAAAGGCGGCCTTTCTCGGCAAACCACCCACGAGCACAGGCTCGGACTGCAGGCATTGCCAAACTTCTGTCACTGGAAATGCTGTCATTCAGGCTGGTGGAGACTGACAGCTTACGTGACTTGATGTCATTGGCAGTCCCACAGTACAATGTGCCCAGCCGCTTTTATTTCAGCAGGCAAGCCGTCCCTGCCCTGCACAAGCATGTGGAGGGACACATAAAACACGCGCTACTGAACGCCGTCAGTAGCAAGGTCCACCTCACCACCGATGCGTGGACCTGTCAACATGGACAGGGGCGATACCTTTCCCTCACTGCCCATTGGGTTAATGTTGTTGAGCCTGGTACAGATCGTGCGAGTGGCGCAGGACGTGTCCTGCCCACTCCAAGGATTGCAGGAATCCAGTCTGTACGCATTGACTCCTCCTCTTACACAAGTTCCTCTGAATCGTCGCTGCAGGAGCCGTCACAGTCCACCTCCACATGGACCCGTGAACGTTTACCTGTTACGACTGACATGAGAACAGCCGTGGCCAAACGTCAACAGGCCGTCTTGAAATTAATTTCTCATCTCCCTTCGCCTTCTTCAGACTGTGCGCCGTCAGCTGATCCCTAATAGCATGCCACGGCCGTGACAACGCACAGTCTGAAGAAGCCAGAGGAAGGGGAGTGAGAGGAGAGGATATGCACTGCGCATGGCCACAGATCCCAGGACCGCGGTGGGATTACATTAGACGACACTGCGAGGCGGGATCTCGGCCAGCGCGGACGCACAGGCGCAGCCAGACTGACACCAAATGATGTCAGAAGATGGGCAGCGCTAAGTGTGCCTGGCCAAGGGATAACATAACAGCGCAGGCTTCGGGACAGAATCAAACAGTGCTGAGGAGCCGGGGCACGGCGCCAAGGGGGTAGGAATGACGGCTGTGCTGCGTCATATTACGAAGGAAAGTCCCACCTCCGGGACGGTCTCACGGTATCAGGGGACACATTTTATAAGTGTTTAGTTCTGTGTTTGCAAGGAGCATAATGAAAAGAGCCACCTTTTCCTTTTGCATCCTTTGTGCTGCACAACCTGGCTCTTTCAGCTACAAACGCCTTGGGGGGGGGGGGGGTTAAAGGTTCCCTTTCGACTTTCTCCAATCAGGCTTCGGCCTACACTGTGTTGCTCTGCTCCTCGTGCTGTCCCTGGGCTGTTCCCCTGCTGTGTGTGTGGCAATCCCTCCTCTCTCCTCCACCTCCTCCTCCTCCTTCTGTCCCTGGGCTCCAACACCGCTAGTTGTTGTCCGGAAGTGCTGTCCGCACAGTCAACAGTCGCTCCTCTCTTATTGGGGTTCAGTAACGTCAGCTGTTCCCCTGCTGTGTGTGTGGCAATCCCTCCTCCACCTCCTCCTCCTCCTTCTGTCCCTGGGCTCCAACACCGCTAGTTGTTGTCCGGAAGTGCTGTCCGCACAGTCAACAGTCGCTCCTCTGTTATTGGGGTTCAGTAACGTCAGCTGTTCCCCTGCTGTGTGTGTGGCAATCCCTCCTCTCTCCTCCTCCTTCTGTCCCTGGGCTCCAACACCGCTAGTTGTTGTCCGGAAGTGCTGTCCGCACAGTCAACAGTCGCTCCTCTGTTATTGGGGTTCAGTAACGTCAGCTGTTCCCCTGCTGTGTGTGTGGCAATCCCTCCTCTCTCCTCTACCTCCTCCTCCTCCTTCTGTCCCTGGGCTCCAACACTGCTAGTTGTTGTCCGGAAGTGCTGTCCGCACAGTCAACAGTCGCTCCTCAGTTATTGGGGTTCAGTAACGTCAGCTGTTCCCCAGCTGTGTGTGTGGCAATCCCTCCTCTCTCCTCCACCTCCTCCTCCTCCTTCTGTCCCTGGGCTCCAACACCGCTAGTTGTTGTCCGGAAGTGCTGTCCGCACAGTCAACAGTCGCTCCTCTGTTATTGGGGTTCAGTAACGTCAGCTGTTCCCCAGCTGTGTGTGTGGCAATCCCTCCTCTCTCCTCCACCTCCTCCTCCTCCTTCTGTCCCTGGGCTCCAACACCGCTAGTTGTTGTCCGGAAGTGCTGTCCGCACAGTCAACAGTCGCTCCTCTGTTATTGGGGTTCAGTAACGTCAGCTGTTCCCCTGCTGTGTGTGTGGCAATCCCTCCTCTCTCCTCCTCCTCCTTCTGTCCCTGGGCTCCAACACCGCTAGTTGTTGTCCGGAAGTGCTGTCCGCACAGTCAACAGTCGCTCCTCTGTTATTGGGGTTCAGTAACGTCAGCTGTTCCCCAGCTGTGTGTGTGGAAATCCCTCCTCTCTCCTCCACCTCCTCCTCCTCCTTCTGTCCCTGGGCTCCAACACCGCTAGTTGTTGTCCGGAAGTGCTGCCCGCACAGTCAACAGTCGCTCCTCTGTTATTGGGGTTCAGTAACGTCAGCTGTTCCCCAGCTGTGTGTGTGGCAATCCCTCCTCTCTCCTCCACCTCCTCCTCCTCCTTCTGTCCCTGGGCTCCAGCATCACTAGTTGTTGTCCGGAAGTGCTGTCCGCACAGTCAACAGTCGCTCCTCTGTTATTGGGGTTCAGTAACGTCAGCTGTTCCCCAGCTGTGTGTGTGGCAATCCCTCCTCTCTCCTCCACCTCCTCCTCCTCCTTCTGTCCCTGGGCTCCAACAACGCTAGTTGTTGTCCGGAAGTGCTATCCGCACAGTCAACAGTCGCTCCTCTGTTATTGGGGTTCAGTAACGTCAGCTGTTCCCCTGCTGTGTGTGTGGCAATCCCTCCTCTCTCCTTATCCCCCTTCTGTCCCTGGGCTCCAACACCGCTAGTTGTTGTCCGGAAGTGCTGTCCGCACAGTCAACAGTCGCTCCTCTGTTATTGGGGTTCAGTAACGTTAGCTGTTCCCTAGCTGTGTGTGTGGCAATCCCTCCTCTCTTCTTCACCTCCTCCTTCTGTCCCTGGGCTCCAATACCGCTAGTTGTTGTCCGGAAGTGCTGTCCGCACAGTCAACAGTCGCCCCCCTGTTATTGGGGTTCAGTAACGTCAGCTGTTCCCCTGCTGTGTGTGTGGCAATCCCTCCTCTCTCCTCCTCCTCCTTCTGTCCCTGGGCTCCAACACCGCTAGTTGTTGTCCGGAAGTGCTGTCCGCACAGTCAACAGTCGCTCCTCTGTTATTGGGGTTCAGTAACGTCAGCTGTTCCCCAGCTGTGTGTGTGGCAATCCCTCCTCTCTCCTCCACCTCCTCCTCCTTCTGTCCCTGGGCTCCAACACCGCTAGTTGTTGCCAAATGATGTCAGAAGACGGGCAGCGCAAAATGTGTGCATGGCCAAGGGCTAACATAACAGCGCAGGCTCCGGGACAGATTCAAACAACGCTGAGGAGGCGGCGCACGGCGCCAAGGGGGTAAGAATGACGGCTGTGCTGCGTCACATGACAAATGAAAGTTCCACCTACCGGACAGTTTTACGGTGTGAGGGGACACATTTCATAAGTGTCAAGCTCAGCGTTTGCAAGGACCATAATTAAAAGAGCTAAGTTTACCTTTTTCAGCATTAGTGCTGTACAAGATGGCTCCTTCAGCTACAAACGCCTTGGGGGGGGTTAAAGGTTCCCTTTCAACTTGCTCCAGTGCAGGCTTCGGCCTACACTCTGCTCTTCCTGCTTACCCTGGGCTCTAACACCGTCAGTTGGCACCCAGAAGTGCTAGCTGCACAGAGCAAAACACCAGCCAATGTGTCAGTGGGGTTCAGCACCGCCAGCTGTTCCCCTGCTGTGTAGCTGGCAACGTGTCCTGCAAAAGCCACGCAGACACAAAGCTGCCTCCAGTGCAGGCTTCGGCCTACACTCTGCTCCCTCTACTCCTCCTGCTGACCCTGGGCTCTAACACCGCCAGTTGGGGCCCAGAAGTGCTGGCTGCACAGAGCCAAACACCTCGCCAATATGTCAGTGGGGTTCAGCAACGCCAGCTGTTCCCCTGCTGTGTATCCAGCATCGTGTCCTGCAAAAGCCACGCAGACACACCCCAGGCGTTTGTATGTATAACAGCCACCTTGTACAGCAGTAATGCTGCATTTGTACAAGGTGGCTCACTAAGTTATTCTCCTTGCACACGTGGAACGAAACACGTCTAAAATGTGTCCCCCAAGACCATTAAAATGTCCCTGAGTTGTAACTTTCCTTTGTAATGACACGCAGCGACCCCCTTGGTAGCGCAGCCCTTCTTCTGACATCATTGTTTGGCTGGCTGCGCCTCTGCGGCAGCCCTGCCCGACACAACGCCCCTCGGTGTCTTATTTATTTTGACGGGCATGAGCAGTGCATATCTTCGCCAGGCTGTCACTCAGCTCCTTCCGCCTTCTTCAGACTGTGCGGCTTCATGGCCGTGGCATGCGATAAGGGATCAGCTAACGCCGCACAGTCTGAAGCTGGTGTAAGGACCCGAGCGAGAGGCGAACATATGTACTGCGCCAGGCCATGAATCCCAGCCCCGCAGTGTGAAACACTGTAAAGACACTGCGGGGCTGGGATTCATGGGCATCGCGAACTGCACCGGCCGACATGAAATGATGTCAGAAGACAGGCAGCGCATGGCCAAGGGATAACGCAACAACGCAGACTCCTGTACATCAAAATGCGATGCTCAGGAGGCCGCGCCAAGCACCAAGGTGGTATTTTTGCCAGCTGTGCTGCGTCTCATTACGAAGGGAACTCCCGCCTCCAAGACAGATTGACTGTATAAGGGCCAAAATGTTGTACATGTTTCATTCAGCTTGTGCAAGGAACAAAATTAAAAGAGCAATCTTTGACTTGTGCAGCACTACTGCTGCATAAGGCGTGGCTCTTCTAGTTTGTAACACCTGAGGGGGGGTTAAAGGTTACCTTTAAAATTGGTTCAATTAGGCTTCGGCCTACACTCTGCTCCCCCTGTAGAGCCTGGGCTCTAACACCGCCAGTTGGTGCCCCGAAGTGCTGGCTGCACAGAGAAAAACACCCGCCAATGTGTCAGTGGGGTTCAGCACCGCCAGCTGTTCCCCTGCTGTGTAGCCGGCAACGTGTCCTGCAACAGCCACGCAGACACAAAGCTGCCGCCAGTGCAGGCTTCGGCCTACACTCTGCTCCCTCTCCTCCTGCTGACCCTGGGCTCTAACACCGCCAGTTGGTGCCCGGTACTGCTAGCTGCACAGAGAAAAACACCAGCCAATGTGTCAGTGGGGTTCAGCACCGCCAGCTGTTCCCCTGCTGTGTAGCTGGCATCGTGTCCTGCAAAAGCCACGCAGACACAAGAACTGAAATTGAAGGGATCCTGTCGCCCCTCCCCCAGGTGTTTGTATGTTTTACAGCCACCTTGTACAGCAGTAATGCTGCATGTGTGCAAGGTGGCTCATAAACTTATTCTCCTTGCACACGTGGAACAGAACACGTCTACAATGTGTCCCCTGAGACCATTAAAACGTCCCTGAGGTGTGACTTTCCTTTGTAATGACACGCAACAACCCCCTTGGTAGCACAGCCTTTCTTCTCACATCATTGTTTGGCTGGCTGCGCCTCTGCGGCCGCCCTGCCCGACACAACACCCCTCGGTGTCTTATTTATTTTGACTGCGAGGGTGTGATTGACGGGCATGAGCAGTGCATATCTTCGCCAGGCTGTCACTCAGCTCCTTCCGCCTTCTTCAGACTGTGCGGCTTCATGGCCGTGGCATGCGATAAGGGATCAGCGGACGCCGCACAGTCTGTAGCAGGTGTAAGGACACGAGCGAGAGGCGAACATATGTACTGCGGCAGGCCATGAATCCCAGCCCCGCAGTGTGAAACACTGTAAAGACACTGCGGGGCTGGGATTCATGGGCATCGCGAACCGCACCGGCCGACATGAAATGATGTCACAAGACGGGCAGCGCATGGCCAAGGGATAACGCAACAACGCAGACTCCTGTACATCAAAATGCGATGCTCAGGAGGCCGCGCCAAGCACCAAGGTGGTATTTTTGCCAGCTGTGCTGCGTCTCATTACGAAGGGAACTCCCGCCTCCAAGACAGATTGACTGTATAAGGGCCAAAATGTTGTACGTGTTTCATTCAGCTTGTGCAAGGAACAAAATTAAAAGAGCAACCTTTGACTTGTGCAGCACTACTGCTGCATAAGGCGTGGCTCTTCTAGTTTGTAACACCTGAGGGGGGGTTAAAGGTTACCTTTAAAATTGGTTCAATTAGGCTTCGGCCTACACTCTGCTCCCCCTGCAGAGCCTGGGCTCTAACACCGCCAGTTGGTGCCCCGAAGTGCTGGCTGCACAGAGAAAAACACCCGCCAATGTGTCAGTGGGGTTCAGCACCGCCAGCTGTTCCCCTGCTGTGTAGCCGGCAACGTGTCCTGCAACAGCCACGCAGACACAACAGACCTACAAATGCCTCCAGTGCAGGCTTCGGCCTACACTCTGCTCCCCCTGCTGACCCTTTGCTCCAACACCGCTAGTTGGGGCTCTAGGAAGACAAGCTTGAATAGGTCCCCATCCTGGTTCCAGCACCATCAGCTGGTTCCGGGCAGAGCCTTTGGCTTAGGTGCCTCCTTCTGGGTATCCGAGTTCCACCAACGTCAGGTGGTCCTTGGTAGTGCTTTCAGGCACGGGTACCTCCTGCTTAGTTACCGGGTTCCAGTAACGTCAGCTGGTCCTCGGTAGTTCCATTGGCTCTTGGACCTTCGGCTACCCATCCGGGTTCCAGTACCGTCAGCTGGTTCTCGGCAGTGTCTTTTGCTCTTGTACCTTCTGCTCCCCATCCTGGTTCCAGTACTGTCAGCTGTTTCCGGGCAGAGCCTTTGGCTTAGGTGCCTCCCTCTGGGTATCCGAGTTCCACCAACGTCAGGTGGTCCTTGGTAGTGCTTTCAGGCACGGGTACCTCCTGCTTAGTAACCGGGTTCCAGTAACGTCAGCTGGTCCTCGGTAGTTCCATTGGCTCTTGGACCTTCGGCTACCCATCCGGGTTCCAGTACCGTCAGCTGGTTCTCGGCAGTGTCTTTTGCTCTTGTACCTTCTGCTCCCCATCCTGGTTCCAGTACCATCAGTTGGTTCCGGGCAGAGCCTTTGGCTTAAGTGCCTCCCTCTGGGTATCCGAGTTCCACCAACGTCAGGTGGTCCTTGGTAATGCTTTCAGGCACGGGTACCTCCTGCTTAGTAACCGGGTTCCAGTAACGTCAGCTGGTCCTCGGTAGTTCCATTGGCTCTTGGACCTTCGGGTAGCCATCCGAGTTCCAGTTCCATCAGCTGTTTCTCGGCATTTTCTCAGCCTTCTTGTACCTTCTGCTACATTTCCAAGTTCAAGAGACTAAACACGATGACCCGGAAGACCACCCCTAAGATGACGATGACACCAGAGACGACAACCACTGAGATGACGACGACCCTGGAGACGATGACCCTGAAGACCACCCCGATGACGACGACCCCGGAGACGACGACCCTAGAGACGACGACCCTGGAGACGACGACGACATGGGAGACCGAGAAGCAGAAGAACAAGAGGCTGCAGAACAAAGAGCAGAAGAACATTAAGCATAACACTAAATATCAGAGCAAAAGATATTATCTAAATTATAAGCAGAAGAAGACTAAGCAGTGTATGGGGGTGAGTCCGTTCCTCCTCGTGGTGCCCCTGGATAAAGCCTGATGCTGCAGGTCAAACTGAACGCGGACAAATGTAACTCTTTTGTGATAGGCAGAACGGAAGGTGTAATCTTCAAACTTTTATAGATAACAACTACGGGAATGCCTGTCACAAATAAGAATATGATGAAGAAGTTGAATATGAAGAAGAATAATAGTTAAATAAAAAGAATATGAACAATGTAAAAAAAAAAATTATAGGTAGACGATGAAGAAGATGAATAAGGTGAAGAAGAAGTTGATGTCAAAGATGCTGATGATGATGAAGAAGAAAGTGTGAGAGAAGTAAAAAAGAGGGTGAAGGGCATGGAAGTAGTGAAACATCAATATCTGACAAAATAAAAAAAATCTTAACATAGTCAATATCTTTGTAACTCCGAACGTCTTTAAAAAAAATTAAAATTCCTGCTATTCTATTTGATTGGGCTAAACCTCTATGCCTTTAATGTCTCCGCCACCTCCCCCAATACATCCTACATTATTCTTATTTGTTTTCCTTCATATAGAATGAACCTACAAGGAAAGAAAGGGTTTATTTTAATTCCGATATTGTCGTCCCATTGACTTGCATTGGGATTGGGTATCGGAATCGGCGAGATCCGATACTTTGACGGTATCGGCCGATACTTTCCGATACCGATACTTTCCGATATCGGAAGGTATCGCTCAACACTACTAACCACTGTTAATAACTGTACTAAATTTCATTCACCTTCTGCCACACTATGCTGACATACGCTATAACAGTTTTGCCTCCCTTACTCCTCACTCTCCTTCGCAATCCTCAAACCCCAGCACTCCCTAACCAAGTAATAATCTCTCCTTCCCTCCTGCCTCCCCACCTGACCTCCTCCGCTGACCTGCTCCTCAACCTCAGATCTCTCCTAATAAAACACAAAATATGCCGCCCACTCTCCTTCTCCCACCTGCTCTGTCTCTCTCTGCTTCTCCTCACCGCTGGAGACATATCTCCCAACCCTGGGCCCCCACAGCTCATACCCTCCATTACTACCCCCTCCTATCGCTCCCAACCCAATATAAACACCCGTAATCTTGCCCACCTCAAATCCGTGCCCATGACGCCCACCCCCCTGCACCCTCTCTCTGGATCACTATGGAATGCCGGCTCCATCTGCAATAAACTCCATGTGATTCACAACCTCTCGTAATCTTTTCTTTCTGGGCATCACCGAAACATGGCTGACACCCTCTGACACAGCCTCCCCTGCTGCACTATGTTACGGTGGCCTCCACTTCACCCACACTCCTCGCCCTGGCAACAAACATGGTGGAGGAGTGGGTCTTCTCCTTTCTTCCAACTGTACCTTTAACCCAATCCCACCTCTACCCTCCCTTATCCTCCCCTCTTTTGAAGTCCACTCTGTCCGCATGTACTCCCTCTACAACCTCCAAATGGCCATCATATACCAACCTCCAGGCTCGACCACTGCCTTTATTGACCAATTCTCCACCTGGCTCCTTCACTTTCTGTCTGCTGACATTCCCACCATCATCATGGGTGACTTTAACATCCCCATTGACACCCACCAGTCAGCAGCCTCCAAACTCCTGTCCCGTACTTCATCCTTTGGACTTACTCAGTAGTCCTCCTCAGCCACCCACACAGATGGACACACATTAGACCTGGTCTTCACCCGTTTATGCTCCCTATCTAACTTCACAACCTCCCCTCTCCCTCTATCTGACCACCATCTACTCACTTTCTGATCCCTGTCCTCCTCACCTGTCACCCAAGTCAAGCACCATGCGCACCCACGCAGGAACCTCGCACACCTAAACACCCACACACTCTCTGACTCTATCCTACCACTGTACTCTATATCCTCACTCCATGACACAGACACTGCCACTGCTTTCTACAATGCCACTCTTGCATCAGATATTGACACGGTCGCCCCCGTCATGCATACCAGAGTGCGACGAACCAACAGACAACCCTGGCACAATAACCTCACTAAAAAGCTTCGGCAAGTGTCCAGAATTGCAGAACGGCGTTGGAAGAAAACACATTCACAAGATGATTTCACTGCACTCAAACAAGCAACACTGGCATTCAAATCAGCTCTCACCTCTGCTAAACAGGCCTACTTCACAACCCTCGTATCTTCCTTATCTCACAACCCCAAACAGTTGTTCAACACTTTTAACTCCCTCCTCCGCCCACCACTGCACCCCCTGAGTTCCCTAATCATTGCCGAGGACTTTGCCACGCACTTCAAAAATAAGATAGACCAAACAAGGCAAGTCTTTGTTGTCCAACCACCACAACCCCTCTGTATGAGAGACCAATGCCCAAACCCCATAACTTCACTCTCCAAAATCTCTGAAGGGGAGCTTGCTCATCTTCTCACCAAATCACACCTCACCACTTGTGCACTTGACCCCATCCCACCTCCTCCCCAACCTTACCACCACACTAATCCCATCCCTAACCCATCTCTTCAAACTTTCACTAACTTCTGGTACTTTCCCCTCTGCCTTCAAACATGCCACAATCACACCTATCCTCAAAAAGCCTTCCCTTGACCCGAGCGCTATGTCCAGCTATCGCCCCATATCTTTGCTCACATTTGCCTCCAAACTCCTTGAGCAGCACGTCTATGCTGAACTTTCCTCTCACTTTGCATCTAACTTTCTCTTCGACAGCCTACAATCTGGCTTCCGTCCCCACCACTCCACTGAGACTGCCCTGACCAAAATTACTAATGACTTACTTACAGCCAAAGCTAACAGACAATTCTCTATACTTCTCCTCCTAGACCTGTCCTCTGCCTTCGACACAGTTGACCACTGCCTCCTACTACAGATCCTCTCTTCCTTTGGGGTCAAAGACCTTGCCCTATCCTGGATCTCCTCATACCTTGCCAACCGCACATTTAGCGTTTCCTACTCTCATACTACCTTTTCATATCGCCCCCTCTCTGTTGGTGTCCCCCAAGGCTCTGTCCTAGGACCCTTACTCTTCTCAATCTATACACTCGGCCTGGGGCAACTCATAAGGTCCTATGGCTTCCAGTACCATCTATATGCCGATGACACTCAGATCTACCTCTCTGGCCCAGATGTCACCGCTCTGCTGTCCAGAATCCCAGAGTGTCTATCAGCCATATCCTCCTTCTTCTCCTCTCTCTTCCTCAAGCTCAATGTGGACAAATCTGAACTCATTATCTTTCCTCCATCACGCATATCTTCCCTACCTGATCTATCTATTAAATTAATGAAATCACACTTTCCCCTGTCCCCAAAATCCGCTGCCTCGGAATAACCCTTGACTCTGCCCTGTCCTTCGAACCGCACATCCAAGCTCTCGCCACCTCTTGTCGCCTCCAGCTCAAAAATATTTCCAGAATCCGTCCTTTCCTCAACCCACACTCTACCAAAGTGCTTGTGCATGCCCTAATCATCTCCCTAATCACTACTGCAACATACTCCTCTGTGGCCTACCTTCTAACACTCTCGCACCCCTCCAGTCCATCCTTAACTCTGCTGCCCGACTAATTAATCTCTCTCCTCGCTACACTCCTGCTTCACCTCTTTGCAAATCCCTTCACTGGCTCCCAATTTCCCAGCATATCCAGTTTAAATTACTAACACTGACCTACAAAGCCATCCATAACCTTTCTCCTCCGTATATTTCCACACTAATCTCTCAATATCTTCCCTCACGTAATCTCCGGTCCTCCCAAGACCTCCTCCTCTCCTCCACACTTATTCGCTCCTCACCCAATCGCCTCCAAGACTTCTCCCGAATATCACCCATCCTCTGGAATTCAGTGCCCCAACACATCCGGTTAGCCACTTCTTTTGGATCCTTTAAAAGAAACCTGAAAACCCACCTCTTCAAAGAAGCTTACAGCCTGTAAAGACCACACGGCCACCTCAACACCATTGGAGCTATTGCAACCCTCAACCTATTGTATACTTCCCCATAATCCTGTAGAATGTAAGCCCTCAAGGGCAGGGTCCTCCTCCCTCTGTACCAGTCTGTCATTGTTAGTTTTGTTTACTGTAAGTGATACTTGTATTTTGATGTAACCCCTTCTCATGTACAGCACCATGGAATTAATGGTGCTATATAAATAAATAATAATAATAATAATAATAATAATAATAATGGGTACCAGGTTCGCTCCCAGTTACGCAAACCTATATGTCGGAAGATGGGAGGAGGAAACCATTTTCCAGGGGGGCGTGCTGCGAGCAAACCTGGTCCTATGGCAGAGGTTTATTGATGATATAGTATTCATATGGTCCGGAGGTCCCATTTTATTGAGTAATTTTATTCATGATTTAAATAAAAATGACTATTTTTAAAAATTTACTTCAGTGACTAGTAATAAATAAATACATTTTTTAGATTTAAATTTTTTTGCAGAAAATAGTAAAATTCAGACCCGAATATATCACAAACCAACTGATTCTAATAATTATATAGCCCTAGATAGTTGCCATCTCCCCAGTTGGCTTCTCAACGTTCCAAAAAGTCAATTTATAAGCGCACATAGGAACTGCTCCAGGCCAGAGGACTATAATATAGAAGCAGATCTTTTAGTGGAGAAATTTGAATGCAAGGTATATGACAAGCAATTTCTGATAGAAACTAAGAGACAAGTCAGAGAATATCCACGGGAAAGATTTTTGACGCAGAATAAAAAATACAAAAAAGAGAACAGTAGGGAAGAATGGGAAAATTATGAAATCCCAATTATAACACAATATAACTCTAATAGCAGGTTGCTAAATAAGATTGTTAATAAACATTGGAATATCCTGAAGGAGGACAAGGTAATTGGAGAACTATTACCAACACGTCCAAAATTTGTTTTTAAAAAAGCAAACAACTTGGGAAATATAATTGCTCCCACGATTTGTAGACCTTTGAAGATAGAAAATTCCCTTTTACCACAGTGTTCCAAAGGTTTTTTTCCATGCAAAAAATGCTTACCATGCAGAAAATTGGGTACCAAAAAACAGACCTCAATTTTAAATCAATCATCAGTAATTAATATTAAAGATTTTATCACTTGTTCCACTAAAGGTATAATTTACAGTATTATGTGTCCTTGTGGTAAAATATACATAGGCCGGACTATACACCCAATGCATGTGAGGATTAGAGAACACCTGCGCAACATTAGTAAAAGGTTTATGGGACATCCTTTATCTCAATATTTTGTTAAACATCACGGGGGCTCATTAAAGGACACTGTAGTTACTGGACTCAAAATAGTTAAAAAAGACTGGCATGGGGGCAATTTTATTCATCAAATGTCACGTGAAGAAACCAGATGCATATTTGAGATGAACACCCTGGCACCTAATGGTCTAAACAGTGAGGTGGAACTGTTCGCTTTCAATTAATAGGAGAGTAATGACGGACCTGGCAAGATATAAAAGGCACACACTATGCACACAAAACCATCCCTGAGGAAGGAGTCAGCGACTCTGAAATGCGTAGGATAGTGTGGTCCTGTGTGCGCCTTGTAGCCAGTCACGTGAGAGCATCACGTGTCAGTGACGTCACGCATGGTCCTGTACCTTGCCGGCTTTGTTTTCTTAAACTAAGCCACCACTGCCAGTGCACGGCAGAGTCAGAGTTTTCAAGGGGCACGCTAGTTACCGGCCGGGACAGCGTCCCCTGTACTACTGTCTACTACTCACTACCACTCTCTGGTATCTGACATTATTGGGACAACAATGTAAACGAGAAGCCAGACACACGTTCTACATTGCATTACCTAAGGATCTTTCCAGACACACAGACAACACCTGAATACATCTTTTAGGATTGAGGTAACTACACATTGCCATTTATTTGGACATTAATGTGAGATTGAAACAGTGTTTTCATATATTCATGTTTTTTAACTGTGTTTTTTAACTGAGTTTTTTAGCGCAAATATTTTAGACATTTTTCATTTATGGGGGATTACTGTTGCTCTTGAACCATACAGGCTCTGCCAGTATAACGATCTTTTTCAAATAAAGCCAAATTTGTCACATTGTGCCCCTTTCTGTCCGAGCCCTGCCATTTGTCCAAACAGAACTTTTTGACTACATATGGGATATCACTGCACTCATAATAAAGTGGGTAATGAATTGTGGGGTCCACTTTTTGTTGTTATTTCTGAAAAAAGTGAGAAATTCAGGTCTAAAACAAGATTTTTGTGAAAAAAATTAATTTTTTCAATATGACGACCTAATGTTATCAAACTCTGTGTCGTACATGTGGGTTCAAATTGCTCAATATACCCCTGATTAAAATCTTTGAGGGGTGTAACTTCCAAAATGGGGTCAGTTGTAGGGGGTTTCTGCTGTTAGGCACATCTACAAACACGAAATGGCATCCGCTCTCACAATTAAGAGATTAAAAAGTCAAACGGCGCTCCTTCCCTTCCGAGTTCCGCAGTACGCCCAAACAGAGGTTTATCCCCACATATGGGGTATCGACATACTCAGAACAAATTTCCCAACAACTTTTGGGTCCAATTTCTCTTGCTACCCTTGGAAAAATAAAAAATTGGTTGGAAAAATAAAAAATTGGGGCGAAAAGATCATTTTTGTGAAAAAAATATGATTTTTAATTTTTTTGGCTCCACGTTATAAACTTGTGTGAAGCACTTGGGGGTTCAAAGTGTTGACCACACACCTAGATAAGTTCCTTAGGGGGTCTTGTTTCCAAAATGGTGTCACTTGTGGGGGTTTTCCACTGTTTAGGCACATCAGCGGCTCTCCAAACGCGACATGGTGTCCGATCTCAATTCCAAGGAATTCTGTGTTGAAAAAGTCAAATGGCGCTCCTTCCCTTCTGAGCTCTACTGTGCACCCGAACAATGGTTCACCCCCACATACGGGGTATCGACATACTCAGGACAAATTGCACAATAACTTTTGGGTCCAATTTCTCTTGCTACCTTTGAAAAAATAAAACATTGTGGGCGAAAAGATCATTTTTGTGAAAAAAATATGATTTTTAATTTTTTTGGCTCTACGTTATAAACTTGCGTGAAGCACTTGGGGGTTCAAAGTGTTGACCACACACCTAGATAAGTTTCTTAGGGGGCCTAGTTTCCAAAATCGTGTCACTTGTGGGGGGTTTCCACTGTTTAGGCACATCAGGGGCTCTGCAAACGCGACATGGTGTCCGATCTCAATTCCAAGGAATTCGGTGTTGAAAAAGTGAAATGGCACTCCTACCCTTCTGAGCTCTGCTGTACACCCAAACAGTGATTCCCCCCACATATGGCGTATCGGCATACTCCAGACAAATTGCAAAAGAAATTTTGTGGTTCATTTTCTCTTTTTACACTTGTGAAAATAAAAAAAATTGGTTCTGAAGTAAAATGCTTGCGAAAAAAGTTAAATGTTAATTTTTCCCTTCCATGTTGCTTCAGTTCCTGTGCAGCAACTGAAGGGTTAATAAAGTTCTTAAATGTGGTTTTACGCACCTTGAAGGGTGCAGTTTTTAGAATGATGTCAATTTTGGGTATTTTCTGCCATATAGACCCCTAAAAATGACTTCAAATGTGAGGTGGTCCCTAAGAAATGGTTTTGTAAATTTTGTTGTAAAAATAAGAAATTGCTGGTCAAATTTTAACCCTTATAACTCCCTAATAAAAAAATAATTTTGTTTCCCAAATTGTGCTGATGTAAAGTAGACATATGGGAAATGTTATTTATTTTCCATTTTTTGTGACATATCTCTCTGATGTAAAGGCACAAAAATTCAAAGTTTGAAAATTGCAAAATTTTCAAAATTTTCACCATATTTCAGTTTTTTTAAAAAAATAAACGCAAGTAATATCGAAGAAATGTTACCACTAACATGAAGAACAATATGTCATGAAAAAATAGTCTTAGAATCAGCAGGATCAGTTGAAGCATTCCCGAGTTATAACCTCATAAAGGGACAGTAGTCAGAATTGTAAAAATTGGATTAGTCATTAAGTACCAAATTGGCTCAGTCACTAAGGGGTTAAACTTAGTTTTTCACAAGCATCCATCAGTTTGTTTGGTTTTTGTCCAACACTGATCTGCTTTCTCCAATTCAGCATCTCATGAACATGTTGCACTTTGCCCTTTAGACAGGCACGTGCATCTTTGGCACCATATTTTTGACGGGTATTTTTAGGCCGAGTCTCACACACGCATCTGTTACACCGATCTTCTGATGGGCATGAAACACATTCTGGTAATTAGTGGTGGCTAAATGACTAATCATTGTAGGCTGTATCCTGGATCTCATAGCCACCACTTATTATTTACTAAAAACCTGCACCTTCCCAGCAGCAACAGTGTAGGAAACCACTTTACAGTTTTGCAAGGTGTTTATAATGCCGTAAACATTTTTTTTTTTTTTTAAATTGACCACCATGGGGAAATGTTTGTCAGCCCATGCACTTAGTGTATGGGCTTTATGAGTCTAGGAGACCCGCTCCTTTGTATTGGGACAGTTTTTGTTATGAAGCCCTCCTCCATCTTTCTTCCAAGGGGGGATTGGGGTGCATGCAACTTTGGGTCAAGGCAGCCCTTGCATTCAATGCATAAGGAAACAGTATGGCAGGACCAACTGAAGAATGTGAAGTGGGTTTTCCTGTGGCCATCCGGTACCTGGGTTCAAAGACTTCTTGGGGTTCATATGACTTTGTAGCAGGGCAGGCCTTGCAGTCAGTACATAAGAAAACAGTATGGGAGTACAAAATGAATAATGTGAAGTGGATTTTCCAGTAACCATCCAGTACCTGGGTTCAAAGGATTCTTGGGGTGCATATGACTAGATAGCAGGGCAGGCCTTGCATTCAATGCAACATTTTTTCACCTCTCGTGAAAGGGGTATTGGGGTGCGTCGTAATTCTTGGCAGCCCAGCCATCCACTGCATAGGCAATAATAGCATTGGAGACCCACTGTTTAAAAATGGCCCTTTAACCCCTTTCTGACATTGGACGTACTATCCCGTCGAGGTGGGGTGGGCCCGTATGACCACCGACGGGATAGTACGTCATAGTGATCGGTCGCGCTCACGGAGGGAGCGCGGCCGATCGCGGCCGGGTGTCAGCTGCCTATCGCAGCTGACATCCGGCACTATGTGCCAGGAGCGGTCACGGACCGCCCCCGGCACATTAACCCCCGGCACACCGCGATCAAACATGATCGCGGTGTTCCGGAGGTACAGGGAAGCATCGCGCAGGGAGGGGGCTCCCTGAGGGCTTCCCTGAGACGATCGGTACAAGGGAATGTACTCACCTTGTACCGAGCGTCTCTTCCCTGCAGGCCCCGGATCCAAAATGGCCGCGGGGCTGCATCCGGGTCCTGCAGGGAGTACTTCCGGGTCAGGAGCAGGCTGCAGCTGTAGCTCTGTAAGCCTTCAGCGATGAGTGAGATCGCCGATCTCACAGAGTGTTATGCAAACTGTAAGATTGGCTATCTGTGATGTCCCCCCCTGGGACAAAGTGAAAAAGTAAAAAAAAAAATTTCCACATGTGTAAAAAAAATAAAATAAATATATTCCTAAATAAAGAAATATATTTCTTTATCTAAAAAAAACAAAAAAAACAATAAAAGTACACATATTTAGTATCGCCGCGTCCGTAACGACCCAACCTATAAAACTGTCCCACTAGTTAACCCCTTCAGTGAACATCGTAAGAAAAAAAAAAAAAAACGAGCCAAAAAACAACGCTTTATTATTATACTGCCAAACAAAAAGTGGAATAACACACAATCAAAAAGACGGATATAAATAAACATGGTACCGCTGAAAATGTCATCTTGTCCCGCAAAAAACGAGCCACCACACAGCATCATAAGCAAAAAAATAAAAAAGTTATAGTCCTCAGAATAAAGCGATGCCAAAATAATTATTTTTTCTATAAAATAGCTTTTAAAAACATAAAAAAATGATATAAATGAGATATCGCTGTAATCATACTGACCCGACGAATAAAACTGTTTTATCAATTTTACCAAACGCGGAGCGGTATAAACGCCTCCCCCAAAAGAAATTCATGAATAGCTGGTTTTTGGTCATTCTGCCTCACAAAAATCGGAATAAAAAGTGATCAAAAACTGTCACGTGTCCGAAAATGTTATCATTAAAAATATCAACTCGTCCCGCGAAAAACAAGACCTCACATGACTCTGTGGACCAAAATATGGAAAAATTATAGGTCTCAAAATGTGGAGACGCAAAACTTTTTTGCTATAAAAAAGCGTCTTTTAGTGTGTGACAGCTGCCAATCATAAAAATCCGATATAAAAAACTTTATAAAAGTAAATCAAACCTCCCTTCATCACCCCCTTAGTTAGGGAAAAATAATAAAATAAAAAAATGTATTTGTTTCCATTTTCCCATTAGGGCTAGGGTTAGGGTTAGAGCTAGGGTTAGGGCTAGGGTTAAGGTTGGGGCTAGGGTTAGGGCTAGGGTTAGGGCTAGGGTTAGGGTTAGGGCTAGGGTTAGGGTTGGGGCTAGGGTTAGGGCTAGGGCTAGGGTTAGGGTTGGGGCTAGGGTTGGGGCCAAAGTTAGGGTTAGGGTTGGGGCTAAAGTTAGGGTTAGGGTTGGGGCTAAAGTTAGGGTTAGGGTTTGGATTACATTTACGGTTAGGATTAGGGTTGGGATTAGAATTAGGGGTGTGTCAGGGTTAGGGGTGTGGTTAGCGTTGCCGTTGAGATTAGGGTTAGGGGTGTTGTTGGATTAGGGTTTCAGGTAGAATTGGGGAGTTTCCACTGTTCAGGCACATCAGGGGCTCTACAAATGTGACATGGCGTCCGATCTCAATTCCAGCCAATTCTGCGTTGAAAAAGTAAAACAGTGCTCCTTCCCTTCTGAGCTCTCCCGTGCGCCCAAACATGGGTTTACCCCAACATATGGGGTATCAGCGCACTCGGGACAAATTGGACAAGAACTATTGGGGTCCAAGTTCTCTTTTTATCCTTGGGAAAAAAAAAATTTGGGGGGTTAAAAATCATTTTTGTGGGAAAAATAAGATTTTTTTATTTTCACGGCTCTGCATTGTAAACTGTAGTGAAACACTTGGGGGTTCAAAGTTCTCAAAACACATCTAGATAAGTTCCTTGGGAGGTCTAGTTTCCAATATGGGGTCACTTGTGGGGGGGTTTCTACTGTTTGGGTACATCAGGGGCTCTGCAAATGCAATGTGACGCCTGCAGACCAATTCATCTAAGTCTGCTTTCCAAATGGCGCTCCTTCCCTTCCGAGCTCTGCCATGCGCCCAAACAGTGGTTCCCCCCCACATATGGGGTATCAGCGTACTCAGGACAAATTGGACAATAACTTTTGGGGTCCAATTTATCCTGTTACTCTTGTGAAATTACAAAACTGGGGGCTAAAAAATCATTTTTGTAAAAAAAAAGAAAGAATTTTTATTTTCACGGCTCTGCGTTATAAACTGTAGTGAAACACTTGGGGGTTCAAAGCTCTCAAAACACATCTAGATAAGTTCCTTAGGGGGTCTACTTTCCAAAATGGTGTCACTTGTGGGGGGTTTAATGTTTAGGCACATCAGGGGCTCTCCAAACGCAACATGGCGTCCCATCTTTTGTGCTCTAATTTCTTCTCTTACCCTTGGGAAAATAAAAAATTGGGGGCGAAAATATCATTTTTGTGAAAAAATATGATTTTTTATTTTTACGGCTCTGCATTATAAACTTCTGTGAAGCACTTGGTGGGTCAAAGTGCTCACCACACATCTAGATAAGTTCCTTAGGGGCTCTACTTTCCAAAATGGTGTCACTTGTGGGGGGGTTCAATGTTTAGGCACATCAGGGGCTCTCCAAACGCAACATGGCGTCCCATCTCAATTCCAGTCAATTTTGCATTGAAAAGTCAAATGGCGCTCCTTTCCTTCCGAGCTCTGCCATGCGCCCAAACAGTAGTTTACCCCCACATATGGGGTATCATCGTACTCAGGACAAATTGTACAACAACTTTGGGGTCCATTTTCTCCTGTTACCCTTGGTAAAATAATACAAATTGGAGCTGAAATAAATTTTGTGTGAAAAAAAGTTAAATGTTCATTTTTATTTAAACATTCCAAAAATTCCTGTGAAACACCTGAAGGGTTAATAAACTTCTTGAATGTGGTTTTGAGCACCTTGAGGGGTGCAGTTTTTAGAATGGTGTCACACTTGGGTATTTTCTTTCATATAGACCCCTCAAAATGACTTCAAATGAGTTGTGGTCCCTAAAAAAAAATGGTGTTGTAAAAATGAGAAATTGCTGGTCAACTTTTAACCCTTATAGCTCCGTAACAAAAAAAATGTTGGTTCCAAAATCATGCTGATGTAAAGTAGACATGTGGTAAATGTTACTTATTAAGTATTTTGCGTGACATATTTCTGTGATTTAAGGGCATAAAAATTCAAAGTTAGAAAATTGCGAAATTTTCAAAATTTTCGCCAAATTTCCATTTTTTTCTCAAATAAACGCAAGTTATATCGAATAACTTTTACCACTAACATGAAGAACAATATGTCACGAGAAAACAATTTCAGAATCGCCAAGATCCGTTGAAGCGTTCCAGAGTTATAACCTCATAAATGGGCAGTGGTCAGAATTGTAAAAATTGGCCTGGTCATTAACGTGCAAACCACCCTTGGGGGTGAAGGGGTTAAGGATATTAATGCCGCCTGATGTCCCTCTAAAAATAGGTTTTGCGACTTTAAGGGTACGTGTCCACGGTCAGGATGGCTGGCGGTATCGCCGGAGCGGCGAAGCCGCTCGACGCTAAGCCCCACCCCCTTTCTGGGACGCGATGATGCCGGATGTGTTAACTGTACACATCCGGGATCATTGCACCCTCGCATAGCGCCCTGTGATATTACTTGCGGCGACACAGCATCGCCGCAGGTAACACGGACATGCTGCGATCTGAAAAGACGCGCAGCATGTCCGGAGTCGCAGGGCCGACGCGTGCGTGTTTCCACGCATAGTGGACACGGGATTTCAAAAAATCCCCTCCACTATGCTGGAACATCTGGACGCTGCGTGTTTGACGCTGCAGCTCTGCGCAGCATCAAACAAGCAGCGTTTACTGACCGTGGACACATACCCTAAGAGTCCCTCCTTCATAAATGAAACAAGATGTGTCTCCTTATGTTTTACACACCACACGGCCAGCTAGGGTTGTAAAATGTAAGGCTGCCGTCACATTAGCAGTATTTGGTCAGTATTTTACATCAGTATTTGTAAGCCAAAACCAGTAGTGGAACAATCAGAGGAAAAGTATAAGGCTGCTGTCACACTAGCAGTATTTGGTCAGTATTTTACATCAGTATCTGTAAGCCAAAACAAGGAGTGGGTGATATATACAGAAGTGGTGCATACAATGCCTACAAGTAGTATTCAACCCCCTGCAGATTTAGCAGGTTTAATAAGATGCAAATAAGTTAGAGCCTTCAAACTTCAAACAAGAGCAGGATTTATTAACAGATGCATAAATTAGGGTTGAGCGACTTTCATTTTTTAAAGATCGATTCGGGTTTTGTGAAACCCGACTTTGTCCAGAGTCGAGTCGAGTGCAGTCGGCCGATTATCGCTAAAAGTCGGGGATCGACCGAAACACGAAACCCAATGCATATCAATGGGGAAGCATAGTCGGCAGTGAGTGGAGGCCAGGAAAACACCTACAGTGCCCATTTTAATGCCAAAAACATCAATTCTTGTTTCTGAAGCTTGTCAATCTTAATTAACTTTATAATAATAGTTGTTCAATGGAACTTGGGGGTCATTTGGCAAAAGTTGTGGGGGGTAGGGCTGGTTCAAGGTTTTAGTGGGCCCAGGAATCGTGGACTACGTCACGGCGGTGGAGCAGGGAGAGGTAAGTATTTCAACGTTGCAAGTGCTGTGATCCTGAGCAAGCAGGGGGGCACACTCGTTCGCATTGGCACTGGCACAGGGCCCCTCAAAGTACAGCGGTGTGTTTGCACGGCGGGGCGCCTCCCACCAGCAGCGACACTTTTGCGTACTCTGAGGGGCCCTGTGCCAGTGACGTCGCCAACGAGTATGACCCCCCACCTGATGAAGGAACCTGCACTTTCATCTGCCCCTTCCTCTTTGTCCCTGTGTAAGGTGGTATAACATGCGGGAAGGGGAACCTTACTTTCAGCAGGGTCAGATTCTGGCTGTGTAGAGTGCAAGGGGAATGTAGTGGTCTAGGTCAATGTACCAGCAGACTCATCTAGCACTGGCTGGGCAATGGGCAGGATGAGGAGGAAACATAGATATAGTCCCAAAGAATAAAGTAGGCTAAATGCAGTTCAAAATTGGTAACAGGACTAAACAGGCGGCATTGCTTTGTTCAGTGGAGTAGCAAACCCAGGAGCAGCAGACACTGTTTTAAGGGCCCAACCACACTAGTAGGCCAAATGCAGTTTAATATCTGATACTTTAGGCCAAAAGCCTAAAGACTGAAGCTCAGCTTTATTCAGTTGAGGGCAAACACCAGGGAGGGGCAGACACCGTTAGTAGGCCCTAACCACCAATTTTTAAAAACACAGCACTTAATGAGAGCCAGAAGGTTGAAGCTCAGCTTTATTCAGTTGAGGAAAAACACCAGGCAGGGGCAGACACCGTTAGTAGGCCGTAACCAAAGTTGAAGGCCAAATGCAGTTTAATATCTGATACTATAGGCCGAAAGCCAGAAGGTGGAAGCTCAGCTTTATTCAGTTGAGGGCAAACACCAGGGAGGGGCAGACACCATTAGTAGGCCGTAACCAAAGTTGAAGGCCAAATGCAGTTTAATTTCTGATACTATAGGCCGAAAGCCAGAAGGTGGAAGCTCCGATTTAGACAGTGGAGGACAATTTGAATTAGGGACTGCAGACAGACTTAGTAGTCTGTCCCCTGTGGACCATGCATCCACCACATTAACCCACTGCGCCGTAATGGACACGTAACCTTCCGTGGCCATGCCTACAGGTCCATGCGTCTGTTGTCAGGTGCACCTTTGTACTCACAGATTGCCAGAGTGCATGGACAATGCGGTCTTTTACATGCTGGTGGAGGGTTGGGATGGCTTTTCTCGCAAAATAAGTGTCGACTGGTTAGCTTGTAGCGTGGTACAGCGTAGTCCATCATGGCCTTATTAATAGTAAATAAAATATATAACTAGGCTCTATGAACTTTTAAATAGGTTCCAGGGGTACACGGGCAGCATTGGTGTGGTCATTGGAGGAGTATTGCAAGTAGGGGCCGCAGACAGGCTAACAAAGGCCTAAAATAACAAACAATAGGCAGGCATGGCAGTTTTATATCGGTTACATGGATACACAGGCAGGCAGCATTGTGGTCAGTGGAGGAGTATTGCAAGTAGGGGCCGCAGACAGGCTAACAAAGGCCTAAAATAACAAACAATAGTCAGGCATGGCAGTTTTAAATCGGTTACATGGATACACAGGCAGGCAGCATTGTGGTCAGTGGAGGAGCATTGCAAGTAGGGGCCGCAGACAGGCTATCAAATGCCTTAAATAACAAACAATAGGCAGGCATGGCAGTTTTAAATCGGTTACATGGATACACAGGCAGGCAGCATTGTGGTCAGTGGAGGAGTATTGCAAGTAGGGGCCGCAGACAGGCTAACAAAGGCCTAAAATAACAAACAATAGTCAGGCATGGCAGTGTTAAATTGGTTACATGGATACACAGGCAGGCAGCATTGTGGTCAGTGGAGGAGCATTGCAAGTAGGGGCCGCAGACAGGCTATCAAAGGCCTTAAATAACAAACAATAGGCAGGCATGGCAGTTTTAAATCGGTGACATGGATACACAGGCAGGCAGCATTGTGGTCAGTGGAGGAGTATTGCAAGTAGGGGCCGCAGACAGGCTAACAAAGGCCTAAAATAACAAACAATAGTCAGGCATGGCAGTTTTAAATCGGTTACATGGATACACAGGCAGGCAGCATTGTGGTCAGTGGAGGAGTATTGCATGTAGGGGCCGCAGACAGGCTATCAAAGGCCTAAAATAACAAACAATAGGCAGGCATGGCAGTTTTAAATCGGTTACATGGATACACAGGCAGGCAGCATTGTGGTCAGTGGAGGAGTATTGCAAGTAGGGGCCGCAGACAGGCTATCAAAGGCCTTATATAACAAACAATAGGCAGGCATGGCAGTTTTAAAACGGTTACATGGTTACAGAGGCAGGCAGCATTGTGGTCAGTGGAGGAGTGTTGTGAACTCTGTTTTCGGGCTCCCTCTTGTGGTCACTGGTGGTATGGTGTGACTTTTCCTTTGGGCTCCCCCTGGTGGCTTTGTTTGTTATCCTGCTGGTCCCTGGCTATCAGCTGGTTCGTTATCCTCTGGGAGGTTCCTATATAGCTCTGTTTTACTTCCCCTTGTTGCCGGCTGTCGATGTAATCAGTGCTACTCAGATTCCTTCTGACTACCTTGCTCCCAGTTCATCCAGGACAAGCTAAGTTTGTTTGCTCTTTTTTTGATCAGCAGTGTTTATCATGTTTTCCTGTCCAGCTTGCTAAAATGTGATTCCCTCGCTTGCTGGATGCTCTAGTGGACTGAGTTTCTCCCCACACACCATTAGTTGGTGCGTGGGTTCTTGAAATCTCAGGATGGATATTTTGTAAGGGTTTTTTATTGATCGCAGAGACCCCTGCTCTATTTTCTGCTTTCTAGTACTAGTGGGCCTCTTTTGCTGTATCTGATTTCATCCCTACGTATGTGCCTTCTTCTTACTTCACCATTAATATTTGTTGGGGGCTTCTATATCTTTGGGGATTATTTCTCTAAAGGCAAGCAAGGTCTTTCTTTCTCTTTAGGGGTAGCTAGTTCCTCAGGCTGGCTTGAGACGTCTAGGATTTTTTTAGGTACGTTCACCGGCTACCTCTAGTTGTTTTGGATAGGTTCAGATTTGCGATCAGTCCAGTTACCATCTCCCTAGAGCTTGTCCTTAGTTTTTTTCACTTGCTGGTCTATTCGTGATCCTCAGCCACTAAGGATCATAACAGTACAGCCGGCCAGTAAAGTGTTAATTGCATGGCACAAGCAGGAGAAAAGAAGCCTTGAGAAATTTTTGTTGTTGTTGTTGTTGTTGCCGTGTGTCTAGCTGCTGTGGCTAGCTTCTCTCCTCCTCTTAATCTTGGTGTGGCTCTGAGTTCAGCTGCTTACATGGATGTCCAGAGCTTGGCTTCCAGTCTGGATCATCTTGCTGCTAGGGTTCAAAGTATTCAGGATTTTGTTGTTCACAGTCCTATGTCAGAGCCTAGAATACCTATTCCGGAGTTGTTTTCTGGAGATAGATCTAGGTTCCTGAATTTTAGGAACAATTGTAAGTTGTTTCTTTCTTTGAAACCTCGTTCCTCTGGTGATGCCGTTCAGCAAGTTAAGATTATCATTTCCTTTTTGCGTGGTGACCCCCAAGATTGGGCCTTCGCATTGGCGCCAGGGGATCCTGCATTGCTTAGTGTAGATGCGTTTTTTCTAGCCCTTGGATTGCTCTATGAGGAACCTAATCTTGAGAACCAGGCAGAAAAAACGTTATTGGCCATCTCTCAGGGGCAAGATGAAGCAGAGGTGTACTGCCAGAAATTTCGGAAATGGTCGGTGCTTACTCAGTGGAATGAGTGTGCCCTGGCTGCAAATTTCAGAGAAGGTCTTTCTGAAGCCATTAAGAATGTCATGGTGGGGTTCCCTACGCCTGCAGGTCTGAATGAGTCAATGACTCTGGCCATTCAGATTGATCGGCGTTTGCGGGAGCGCAAACCTGTGCACCATTTGGCGGTGTCTTCTGAACAGACACCTGAATCTATGCAATGTGACAGAATTCTGACCAGAAGTGAACGGCAAAATTATAGACGGCAAAATGGGTTGTGCTTTTACTGTGGTGACTCAGCTCATGTTATCTCAGCATGCTCTAAGCGCAAAAAAAAGGTTGATAAATCTGTCACCATTGGTACTTTACAGCCTAAGTTCATTTTGTCTGTTACCCTGATTTGTTCCCTGTCATCTTACCCGGTTAATGCTTTTGTAGATTCAGGTGCCGCCCTGAGTCTGATGGATTGGTCATTTGCCAGGCGCTGTGGTTTTGATTTGGAGCCTTTAAAATTCCCTATTCCACTAAGGGGAATTGATTCTACACCATTGGCTACGAATAGACCTCAGTACTGGACACAAGTGACCATGTGCATGACTCCTGTTCATCAGGAGGTGATTCGCTTTCTTGTACTGCATAATTTGCATGATGTCGTCGTGTTGCTCCTTCATGGTTGCAGACTCATAATCCAGTCCTGGATTGGAAAGATATGTCGGTGTCAAGTTGGGGTTGTCAGGGAATTCATGGTGACGCTCCTGTGGTGTCAATTGCTTCGTCCACTCCTTCTGAAGTCCCTACGTTTTTGTCAGACTACCAGGATGTATTTGAGGAGCCCAAACTCAATTCTCTACCTCCTCATAGGGACTGTGATTGTGCTATAAATTTGATTCCTGGTAGTAAGTTTCCTAAGGGACGACTTTTCAATTTATCTGTGCCGGAGCATGCTGCCATGCGGAGTTATATAAAGGAGTCTTTAGAGAAGGGACATATTCACCCGTCCTCATCCCCTCTTGGTGCAGGATTCTTTTTTGTGGCTAAAAAGGATGGTTCCCTGAGACCCTGTATTGATTATCGCCTTTTGAATAAAATCACGGTCAAATTTCAGTATCCTTTGCCATTGTTAACTGATTTGTTTGCTCGCATTAGGGGGTCTAGTTGGTTCACCAAGATAGATCTTCGTGGTGCGTATAACCTTGTGCGTATAAAACAGGGTGATGAATGGAAAACTGCATTTAATACGCCTGAAGGCCATTTTGAGTACTTGGTGATGCCTTTTGGACTTTCTAATGCTCCTTCAGTCTTTCAGTCCTTTATGCATGACATCTTCCGTGAATATCTGGATAAGTTTATGATTGTGTATCTGGATGATATTCTGGTTTTTTCGGATGATTGGGAGTCTCATGTTAAGCAGGTCAAGATGGTCTTTCAGGTCCTACGTGACAATGCTTTATTTGTGAAGGGCTCAAAATGTCTTTTTGGAGTCCAGAAGATTTCTTTTTTGGGTTTCATTTTTTCTCCTTCTACTATTGAGATGGACCCAGTCAAGGTTCAGGCTATTCATGACTGGACGCAGCCTACATCTGTTAAGAGTCTTCAGAAGTTCTTGGGTTTTGCTAATTTTTACCGTCGCTTCATAGCTAATTTTTCTGGCGTTGTTAAGCCTTTGACGGATTTGACCAAGAAGGGGTCTGATGTGACTAATTGGTCTTCTGCGGCTGTGGAGGCCTTTCGGGAGCTGAAGCGTCGGTTTTCTTCGGCTCCGGTCTTATGTCATCCAGATGTCTCACTTCCCTTCCAGGTGGAGGTTGATGCTTCCGAGATTGGAGCGGGGGCTGTTTTGTCACAGAGAAGCCCCGATGGCTCTGTGATGAAGCCATGTGCTTTCTTTTCAAGAAAGTTTTCGCCTGCCGAACGGAATTATGATGTCGGTAATCGGGAGCTGTTGGCTATGAAGTGGGCATTTGAGGAGTGGCGACATTGGCTCGAGGGAGCTAAACATCGTGGGGTGGTCTTGACTGACCACAAGAATTTGATTTATCTCGAGTCGGCCAAGCGGCTGAATCCCAGACAGGCTCGTTGGTCGTTGTTTTTCTCTCGTTTTGATTTCATGGTCTCGTACCTGCCGGGTTCGAAGAATGTGAAGGCTGATGCTCTTTCTAGGAGTTTTGTGCCTGACTCTCCTGGAGATTCAGAGCCGGTTGGTATCGTTAGAGAAGGGGTGATTTTGTCTGCCATCTCCTCAGATTTGCGACGTGTGCTGCAAGAGTTTCAGGCGGATAGACCTGACCGCTGTCCACCGGAGAGACTGTTTGTCCCGGATAGATGGACCAACAGAGTCATCTCCGAGGTTCATTCTTCGGTGTTGGCGGGCCATCCTGGAATATTTGGTACCAGAGACTTGGTGGCCAGGTCTTTTTGGTGGCCTTCCTTGTCGCGGGATGTGCGTTCCTTTGTTCAGTCTTGTGGAATTTGTGCTCGGGCGAAGCCTTGCTGTTCTCGTGCCAGTGGTTTGCTGTTACCTTTGCCTGTCCCGAAGAGGCCTTGGACGCACATTTCCATGGATTTTATTTCAGATCTCCCTGTCTCTCAGAGAATGTCTGTCATCTGGGTGGTGTGTGATCGTTTTTCTAAGATGGTCCATTTGGTGCCCTTGCCTAAGTTGCCTTCCTCCTCCGAGTTGGTTCCACTGTTTTTTCAAAATGTGGTTCGTTTGCACGGGATTCCTGAGAACATTGTTTCTGACAGAGGATCCCAGTTTGTGTCAAGATTTTGGCGGACCTTTTGTGCTAAGTTGGGCATTGAATTGCCTTTTTCGTCGGCCTTCCATCCTCAGACGAATGGCCAAACCGAGCGAACTAATCAGACCTTGGAGACTTATTTAAGATGTTTTGTTTCTGCTGACCAGGACGACTGGGTTACTTTTTTACCGTTGGCCGAGTTTGCCCTTAATAATCGGGCTAGTTCTGCTACTTTGGTTTCTCCTTTTTTTTGTAATTCGGGGTTTCATCCTCGTTTTTCCTCGGGTCAGGTGGAGCCTTCTGACTGTCCTGGAGTGGATGTTGTGGTGGATAGGTTGCATCAGATTTGGAATCATGTGGTGGACAATTTGAAGTTGTCACAAGAGAAGGCTCAGCTCTTTGCCAACCGCCGTCGCTGTGTGGGTCCCCGACTTCGCGTTGGGGACTTGGTGTGGTTGTCTTCTCGCTTCGTTCCTATGAAGGTCTCCTCTCCTAAGTTCAAGCCTCGGTTTATCGGTCCTTATAAGATTCTGGAAGTCCTAGGCCCTGTGTCATTCCGACTGGACCTCCCGGCATCATTTGCTATTCATAATATGTTCCATCGCTCGTTGTTGCGGAGGTATGTGGTACCTGTGGTTCCTCCGGTTGAGCCTCCTGCCCCGGTGCTGGTTGAGGGAGAATTGGAATATGTGGTGGAGAAGATCTTGGATTCTCGTGTTTCTAGACGGAGGCTCCAGTATTTGGTCAAGTGGAAGGGCTATGGTCAGGAGGATAATTCTTGGGTTGTCGCCTCTGATGTTCATGCGGACGATTTGGTTTGTGCCTTCCATGTGGCTCATCCTGATCGCCCTGGGGGTTTTCATGAGGGTTCGGTGACCCCTCCTTAAGGGGGGGGGTACTGTTTTGAACTCTGTTTTCGGGCTCCCTCTTGTGGTCACTGGTGGTATGGTGTGACTTTTGCTTTGGACTCCCACCGGTGGCTTTGTTTGTTATCCTGCTGGTCTCTGGCTATCAGCTGGTTCGTTATCCTCTGGGAGGTTCCTATATAGCTCTGTTTTACTTCCACTTGTTGCCGGCTGTCGATGTAATCAGTGCTACTCAGATTCCTTCTGACTACCTTGCTCCCAGTTCATCCAGGACAAGCTAAGCTTGTTTGCTCTTTTTTTGATCAGCAGTGTTTATCATGTTTTCTTGTCCAGCTTGCTAAAATGTGATTCCCTCGCTTGCTGGATGCTCTAGTGGAATGAGTTTCTCCCCACACACCATTAGTTGGTGCGTGGGTTCTTGAAATCTCAGGATGGATATTTTGTAAGGGTTTTTTATTGATCGCATAGACCCCTGCTCTATTTTCTGCTTTCTAGTACTAGTGGGCCTCTTTTGCTGTATCTGATTTCATCCCTACGTATGTGCCTTCTTCTTACTTCACCGTTAATATTTGTTGGGGGCTTCTATATCTTTGGGGATTATTTCTCTAAAGGCAAGCGAGGTCTTTCTTTCTCTTTAGGGGTAGCTAGTTCCTCAGGCTGGCTCGAGACGTCTAGGAATTTTTTAGGCACGTTCACCGGCTACCTCTAGTTGTTTTGGATAGGTTCAGATTTGCGATCAGTCCAGTTACCATCTCCCTAGAGCTTGTCCTTAGTTTTTTTCACTTGCTGGTCTATTCGTGATCCTCAGCCACTAAGGATCATAACAGAGGAGAATTGCAAGTAGGGGCCGCAGACAGGCTATCAAAGGCCTTAAATAACAAACAATAGGCAGGCATGGCAGTTTTAAATCGGTTACATGGATACACAGGCAGGCACTCCAGGCAGCATTGTGGTCAGTGGAGGAGTATTGCAAGTAGGGGCCGCAGACAGGCTAACAAAGGCCTAAAATAACAAACAATAGTCAGGCATGGCAGTTTTAAATCGGTTACATGGATACACAGGCAGGCAGCATTGTGGTCAGTGGAGGAGTATTGCAAGTAGGGGCCGCAGACAGGCTATCAAAGGCCTAAAATAACAAACAATAGGCAGGCATGGCAGTTTTAAATCGGTTACATGGATACACAGGCAGGCAGCATTGTGGTCAGTGGAGGAGTATTGCAAGTAGGGGCCGCAGACAGGCTATCAAAGGCCTTAAATAACAAACAATAGGCAGGCATGGCAGTTTTAAATCGGTTACATGGATACACAGGCAGGCAGCATTGTGGTCAGTGGAGGAGTATTGCAAGTAGGGGCCGCAGACAGGCTATCAAAGGCCTTAAATAACAAACAATAGGCAGGCATGGCAGTTTTAAATCGGTTACATGGATACACAGGCAGGCAGCATTGTGGTCAGTGGAGGAGCATTGCAAGTAGGGGCCGCAGACAGGCTATCAAAGGCCTTAAATAACAAACAATAGGCAGGCATGGCAGTTTTAAATCGGTTACATAGATACACAGGCAGGCAGCATTGTGGTCAGTGGAGGAGTATTGCAAGTAGGGGCCGCAGACAGGCTAACAAAGGCCTAAAATAACAAACAATAGTCAGGCATGGCAGTTTTAAATCGGTTACATGGATACACAGGCAGGCAGCATTGTGGTCAGTGGAGGAGTATTGCAAGTAGGGGCCACAGACAGGCTATCAAAGGCCTTAAATAACAAACAATAGGCAGGCATGGCAGTTTTAAATCGGTTACATGGATACACAGGCAGGCAGCATTGTGGTCAGTGGAGGAGTATTGCAAGTAGGGGCCGCAGACAGGCTAACAATGACCTAAAATAACAAACAGTCAGGCATGGCAGTTTTAAATCGGTTACATGGATACACAGGCAGGCAGCATTGTGGTCAGTGGAGGAGTATTTCAAGTAGGGGCCGCAGACAGGCTATCAAAGGCCTTAAATAACAAACAATAGGCAGGCATGGCAGTTTTAAATCGGTTACATAGATACACAGGCAGGCACTCCAGGCAGCATTGTGGTCAGTGGAGGAGTATTGCAAGTAGGGGCCGCAGACAGGCTAACAAAGGCCTAAAATAACAAACAATAGGCAGCATGGCAGTTTAAAATCGGTTACATGGATACACAGGCAGGCAGCATTGTGGTCAGTGGAGGAGTATTGCATGTAGGGGCCGCAGACAGGCTATCAAAGGCCTAAAATAACAAACAATAGGCAGGCATGGCAGTTTAAAATCGGTTATATGGATACACAGGCAGGCAGCATTGTGGTCAGTGGAGGAGTATTGCAAGTAGGGGCCGCAGACAGGCTAACAAAGACCTAAAATAACAAACAGTCAGGCATGGCAGTTTTAAATCGGTTACATGGATACACAGGCAGGCAGCATTGTGGTCAGTGGAGGAGTATTGCAAGTAGGGGCCGCAGACAGGCTATCAAAGGCCTTAAATAACAAACAATAGGCAGGCATGGCAGTTTTAAATCGGTTACATGGATACACAGGCAGGCACTCCAGGCAGCATTGTGGTCAGTGGAGGAGTATTGCAAGTAGGGGCCGCAGACAGGCTAACAAAGGCCTAAAATAACAAACAATAGTCAGGCATGGCAGTTTTAAATCGGTTACATGGATACACAGGCAGGCAGCATTGTGGTCAGTGGAGGAGTATTGCAAGTAGGGGCCGCAGACAGGCTAAAAAAGACCTAAAATAACAAACAGTCAGGCATGGCAGTTTTAAATCGGTTACATGGATACACAGGCAGGCAGCATTGTGGTCAGTGGAGGAGTATTGCAAGTAGGGGCCGCAGACAGGCTATCAAAGGCCTTAAATAACAAACAATAGGCAGGCATGGCAGTTTTAAATCGGTTACATAGATACACAGGCAGGCACTCCAGGCAGCATTGTGGTCAGTGGAGGAGTATTGCAAGTAGGGGCCGCAGACAGGCTATCAAAGGCCTAAAATAACAAACAATAGGCAGGCATTGCAGTTTTAAATCGGTTACATGGATACACAGGCAGGCAGCATTGTGGTCAGTGGAGGAGTGTTGCAAGTAGGGGCCGCAGACAGGCTAACAAAGGCCTAAAATAACAAACAATAGTCAGTCATGGCAGTTTTAAATCGGTTACATGGATACACAGGCAGGCAGCATTGTGGTCAGTGGAGGAGCATTGCAAGTAGGGGCCGCAGACAGGCTATCAAAGGCCTTAAATAACAAACAATAGGCAGGCATGGCAGTTTTAAATCGGTTACATGGATACACAAGCAGGCAGAATTGTGGTCAGTGGAGGAGTATTGCAAGTAGGGGCCGCAGACAGGCTATCAAAGGCCTTAAATAACAAACAATAGGCAGGCATGGCAGTTTTAAATCGGTTACATGGATACACAGGCAGGCAGCATTGTGGTCAGTGGAGGAGTATTGCAAGTAGGGGCCGCAGACAGGCTAACAAAGGCCCAAAATAACAAACAATAGTCAGGCATGGCAGTTTTAAATCGGTTACATGGATACACAGGCAGGCAGCATTGTGGTCAGTGGAGGAGTATTGCAAGTAGGGGCCGCAGACAGGCTATCAAAGGCCTTAAATAACAAACAATAGGCAGGCATGGCAGTTTTAAATCGGTTACATGGATACACAGGCAGGCAGCATTGTGGTCAGTGGAGGAGTATTGCAAGTAGGGGCCGCAGACAGGCTAACAAAGACCTAAAATAACAAACAGTCAGGCATGGCAGTTTTAAATCGGTTACATGGATACACAGGCAGGCAGCATTGTGGTCAGTGGAGGAGTATTGCAAGTAGGGGCCGCAGACAGGCTATCAAAGGCCTTAAATAACAAACAATAGGCAGGCATGGCAGTTTTAAATCGGTTACATAGATACACAGGCAGGCACTCCAGGCAGCATTGTGGTCAGTGGAGGAGTATTGCAAGTAGGGGCCGCAGACAGGCTAACAAAGGCCTAAAATAACAAACAATAGTCAGGCATGGCAGTTTTAAATCGGTTACATGGATACACAGGCAGGCACTCCAGGCAGCATTGTGGTCAGTGGAGGAGTATTGCAAGTAGGGGCCGCAGACAGGCTATCAAAAACCTAAAATAACAAACAATAGGCAGGCATTGCAGTTTTAAATCGGTTACATGGATACACAGGCAGGCAGCATTGTGGTCAGTGGAGGAGTATTGCAAGTAGGGGCTGCAGACAGGCTAACAAAGGCCTAAAATAACAAACAATAGTCAGTCATGGCAGTTTTAAATCGGTTACATGGATACACAGGCAGGCAGCATTGTGGTCAGTGGAGGAGCATTGCAAGTAGGGGCCGCAGACAGGCTATCAATGGCCTTAAATAACAAACAATAGGCAGGCATGGCAGTTTTAAATCGGTTACATGGATACACAAGCAGGCAGAATTGTGGTCAGTGGAGGAGTATTGCAAGTAGGGGCCGCAGACAGGCTATCAAAGGCCTTAAATAACAAACAATAGGCAGGCATGGCAGTTTTAAATCGGTTACATGGATACACAGGCAGGCAGCATTGTGGTCAGTGGAGGAGTATTGCAAGTAGGGGCCGCAGACAGGCTAACAAAGGCCCAAAATAACAAACAATAGTCAGGTATGGCAGTTTTAAATCGGTTACATGGATACACAGGCAGGCAGCATTGTGGTCAGTGGAGGAGCATTGCAAGTAGGGGCCGCAGACAGGCTATCAAAGGCCTTAAATAACAAACAATAGGCAGGCATGGCAGTTTTAAATCGGTTACATGGATACACAGGCAGGCAGCATTGTGGTCAGTGGAGGAGTATTGCAAGTAGGGGCCGCAGACAGGCTAACAAAGGCCTAAAATATCAAACAATCGTCAGGCATGGCAGTTTTAAATCGGTTACATGGATACACAGGCAGGCAGCATTGTGGTCAGTGGAGGAGTAGTGCAAGTAGGGGCCACAGACAGGCTATCAAAGGCCTAAAATAACAAACAATAGGCAGGCATGGCAGTTTTAAATCGGTTACATGGATACACAGGCAGGCAGCATTGTGGTCAGTGGAGGAGTATTGCAAGTAGGGGCCGCAGACAGGCTATCAAAGGCCTTAAATAACAAACAATAGGCAGGCATGGCAGTTTTAAATTGGTTACATGGATACACAAGCAGGCAGAATTGTGGTCAGTGGAGGAGTATTGCAAGTAGGGGCCGCAGACAGGCTATCAAAGGCCTTAAATAACAAACAATAGGCAGGCATGGCAGTTTTAAATCGGTTACATGGATACACAGGCAGGCAGCATTGTGGTCAGTGGAGGAGTATTGCAAGTAGGGGCCGCAGACAGGCTAACAAAGGCCCAAAATAACAAACAATAGTCAGGCATGGCAGTTTTAAATCGGTTACATGGATACACAGGCAGGCAGCATTGTGGTCAGTGGAGGAGCATTGCAAGTAGGGGCCGCAGACAGGCTATCAAAGGCCTTAAATAACAAACAATAGGCAGGCATGGCAGTTTTAAATCGGTTACATGGATACACAGGCAGGCAGTATTGTGGTCAGTGGAGGAGTATTGCAAGTAGGGGCCGCAGACAGGCTAACAAAGGCCTAAAATAACAAACAATCGTCAGGCATGGCAGTTTTAAATCGGTTACATGGTTACACAGGCAGGCAGCATTGTGGTCAGTGGAGGAGTATTGCAAGTAGGGGCCACAGACAGGCTATCAAAGGCCTAAAATAACAAACAATAGGCAGGCATGGCAGTTTTAAATCGGTTACATGGATACACAGGCAGTCAGCATTGTGGTCAGTGGAGGAGTATTGCAAGTAGGGGTCGCAGACAGGCTATCAAAGGCCTTAAATAACAAACAATAGGCAGGCATGGCAGTTTTAAATCGGTTACATGGATACACAGGCAGGCAGCATTGTGGTCAGTGGAGGAGTATTGCACGTAGGGGCCACAGACAGGCTATCAAAGGCCTTAAATAACAAACAATAGGCAGGCATGGCAGTTTTAAATCGGTTACATGGATACACAGGCAGGCACTCTAGGCAGCATTGTGGTCAGTGGAGGAGTATTGCAAGTAGGGGCCGCAGACAGGCTAACAAAGGCCTTAAATAACAAACAATAGGCAGGCATGGCAGTTTTAAATCGGTTACATGGATACACAGGCAGGCAGCATTGTGGTCAGTGGAGGAGTATTGCACGTAGGGGCCACAGACAGGCTATCAAAGGCCTTAAATAACAAACAATAGGCAGGCATGGCAGTTTTAAATCGGTTACATGGATACACAGGCAGGCACTCTAGGCAGCATTGTGGTCAGTGGAGGAGTATTGCAAGTAGGGGCCGCAGACAGGCTAACAGTGACCTAAAATAACAAACAGTCAGGCATGGCAGTTTTAAATCGGTTACATGGATACACAGGCAGGCAGCATTGTGGTCAGTGGAGGAGTATTGCAAGTAGGGGCCGCAGACAGGCTATCAAAGGCCTTAAATAACAAACAATAGGCAGGCATGGCAGTTTTAAATCGGTTACATGGATACACAGGCAGGCACTCCAGGCAGCATTGTGGTCAGTGGAGGAGTATTGCAGATAGGGGCCGCAGACAGGCTAACAAAGGCCTAAAATAACAAACAATAGTCAGGCATGGCAGTTTTAAATCGGTTACATGGATACACAGGCAGGCAGCATTGTGGTCAGTGGAGGAGTATTGCAAGTAGGGGCCGCAGACAGGCTATCAAAGGCCTAAAATAACAAACAATAGGCAGGCATTGCAGTTTTAAATCGGTTACATGGATACACAGGCAGGCAGCATTGTGGTCAGTGGAGGAGTATTGCAAGTAGGGGCCGCAGACAGGCTAACAAAGGCCTAAAATAACAAACAATAGTCAGGCATGGCAGTTTTAAATCGGTTACAATGGATACACAGGCAGGCAGCATTGTGGTCAGTGGATGAGCATTGCAAGTAGGGGCCGCAGACAGGCTATCAAAGGCCTTAAATAACAAACAATAGGCAGGCATGGCAGTTTTAAATCGGTTACATGGATACACAGGCAGGCAGCATTGTGGTCAGTGGAGGAGTATTGCAAGTAGGGGCCGCAGACAGGCTATCAAAGGCCTAAAATAACAAACAATAGGCAGGCATGGCAGTTTTAAATCGGTTACATGGATACACAGGCAGGCAGCATTGTGGTCAGTGGAGGAGTATTGCAAGTAGGGGCCGCAGACAGGCTATCAAAGGCCTTAAATAACAAACAATAGGCAGGCATGGCAGTTTTAAATCGGTTACATGGATACACAGGCAGGCAGCATTGTGGTCAGTGGAGGAGTATTGCAAGTAGGGGCCGCAGACAGGCTAACAAAGGCCTAAAATAACAAACAATAGGCAGGCATGGCAGTTTTAAATCGGTTACATGGATACACAGGCAGGCAGCATTGTGGTCAGTGGAGGAGTGTTGCAAGTAGGGGCCGCAGACAAGCTATCAAAGGCCTAAAATAACAAACAATAGGCAGGCATGGCAGTGTTAAATCGGTTACATGGATACACAGGCAGGCAGCATTGTGGTCAGTGGAGGAGTATTGCAAGAAGTGTCTGACACAGTTAGTACTCCCAAAAAATAAATAGATGTTAATGTCTTGCAAAACAACTATAAATAAAAAAAAGGGTGGCATACTTAGGTACAGGGGTGGGCTCATCTGCTGAGTTTCTGACATAGTAATTTGGCAGTAAGTATTAACTGGTGCCAATATAGGACACTGACCCAGACTACTTTAACTAGCAACTAACAACAAATTGGTATTGTTTGTCAGTGCCAGGCATTGAATGATGTCAGCGCATAGACTAAATATTGGTGGAGCTGTGCGAGATAATTTTGCACGTGGTAGAGCACAGTTTGAGCTGGGGGGGGAACTCTCTTGTGGCCGGCGGTACCGCCCCAGGGCCCCTCATGTTACAACGGTGTGTCTGACGTTGGGTGCGCACCACCACCGCCAGAGACACTACATTGTACTATGAGGGACCCAGTGGCAGTGCCGTCGACCAAAAGCGAGCACACCCACCTCTTCTGACAAACAGCACTGTAACTAACGGGTGCTTGCGCCAAGTGTCGAGAGTGAGACAATGGCCCCGTGGGGGGAGTTTTCCCATTGGGGGATGTGTAAACATGTCGTATGCTGGTCAAACAGCTGCTGCAAATTAAGAGATTTGAACACTCAGTAAGACCAGTCCACAAGCAAGACCTTTTTATAGGAAAGCTAGGTGTCAGCCGGGAAAGGTGGGGCAAAATAATTTGAAATCCAGGAGTGGTTCATTTTAATGAAGGTTAGATCATCCACATTTTGGGTAGCCAGACGAGTCCTTTTTTCGGTTAATATTGAACCAGCAGCACTGAATACTCTTTCTGAAAGCACACTAGCTGCTGGGCAAGCAAGCTCCTGCAATGCATATTCTGCCAATTCAGGCCAGGTGTCTAATTTGGATGCCCAGTAATAAAGTGGGAATGACGGTTGAGGGAGAACATCAATAAGGGCTGAAAAATAGTTAGTAACCATACTGGACAAATGTTGTCTCCTGTCACTTTGAATAGATGCTGCAGTACCTGTCCTGTCTGCGGTCATTGCAAAATCACTCCACAACCTGGTCAGAAAACCCCTCTGTCCAACGCCACTTCTGATCTGTGCACCTCTAACACCTCTGCCCTGTAGCCCCCTGCAGCTCGTGTGAGAACCATCACCGGCGCTGTGTGCTGGGAATGCCTGAATGAAACGGTCTACAAGAGTAGCTTGTTTGGTTGCTAATATTTGTTCGAGGTTCTCATGTGGCATAATATTTTGCAATTTGCCTTTATAGCGAGGGTCAAGGATGCAGGCCAACCAGTAATCGTCATCGCTCATCATTTTAATAATGCGTGGGTCCTTTTTGAGGATACGTAAGGCATAATCCGCCATGTGGGCCAAAGTTCCAGTTGGCAAATATGCGGTTGTGCTGGTTTGAGGGGCAGTTACAGGCAAATCTACGTCACTTGTCTCCCTTACAAAAACAGAACCCGGCCTTGCAATGCCACTAATTTCTGTTGGCCCAGGAGAAGCTTCCTCATTAAAAAATTACTCATCCCCATCAGGCCATGTTCACACGATCCTTTTTTTGATCCTTTTTTTTTTCAGGTCCTGATTTGGAAAACCCGCAGTGCAAAACTGCACTGCTGATTTTCCTGCAGTTTCTTCTGCAGATTCCTCTGCGGGTTTTCAACAGCACTTTCCTATTGGTGCCTGTTGAAAACAGGAGCTGAATCCGCAGAAAGAAGTGACATGGTACTTCTTTTTTTCTGCAGGCAAATCCTCGCGGATTTGCCTGAGAAAAAAAGGATAGTGGGCACAGCGGTTTTTGTTTTCCATAGAGTAACATTGGACTGTACCCTGCATGGAAAAAGGACCTGAAAAAAAAAGGATCAAAAAAAGGATCGTGTGAACATAGCCTCATCCTCCTCATCCTCCTCCTCCACTTCGCCCGCTACCGCATCCTCTACACGGCCCTGACCAGACAATGGCTGACTGTCATCAAGGCTTTCCTCTTCCTCGGCTGCAGACGCCTGCTCCTTAATGTGCATCAAACTTTGCATCAGCAGACGCATTAGGGGGATGCTCATGCTTATTATTGCGTTGTCTGCACTAACCAGCCGTGTGCATTCCTCAAAACACTGAAGGACTTGACACAGGTCTTGTAGCTTCGACCACTGCACACCTGACAACTCCATGTCTGCCATCCAACTGCCTGCCCGTGTATCCTCCCACAAATACATAACAGCACGCCTCTGTTCGCACACTCTCTGAAGCATGTGCAGCGTGGAGTTCCACCTTGTTGCAACGTCGATGATTAGGCGATGCTGAGGAAGGTTCAAAGAACGCTGATAGTTCTGCATACGGCTGAAGTGTACAGGCGAACGGCGGATATGCGAGCAAAGTCTGCGCACTTTGAGGAGCAGGTCGGGTAACCCTGGATAACTTTTCTGGAAGCACTGCACCACCAGGTTTAAGGTGTGAGCCAGGCAAGGAATGTGTTTCAGTTGGGAAAGGGCTATGGCAGCCATGAAATTCCTTCCGTTATCACTCACTACCTTGCATGCCTCAAGATGTACAGTGCCCAGCCATGACTGAGTTTCTTTCTGCAAGAACTCGGACAGAACTTCCGCGGTGTGTCTGTTGTCGCCCAAACACTTCATTGCCAATACAGCATGCTGACGCTTGCCAATAGCTGTCCCATAATGGCACACCTGGTGTGCAACAGTGGCAGCTGCGGATGGAGTGGATGTGCGACTGCGGTCTGTGGACGAGCTCTCGCTTCTGCAGGAGAAGGAGGAGGAAGAGGAGGAGGGGGGGCGAACGCCTACAGCCAACTCTTTCCTTGACCGTGGGCTAGGCAGAACTGTCCCAATATTGCTGTCCCCTGTGGACCCTGCATCTACCACATTCACCCAGTGTGCCGTGATGGACACGTAACCATGCCTACTGGTCCATGCATCTGTTGTCAGGTGCACCTTTGTAGTCACAGACTGCCTGAGTGCATGGACGATGCGATCTTTAACATGCTGTTGGAGGGCTGGGATGGCTTTTCTAGAAAAGAAGTGCCGACTGGGTAGCTCGTAGCGTGGTACAGCGTAGTCCATCAGCGCTTTGAAAGCTTCGCTTTCAACTAACCGGTAGGGCATCATCTCTAATGAGATTAGTCTAGCAATGTGGGCGTTCAAACCCTGTGTACGCAGATGCGAGGATGAGTACTTCCTTTTCCTAACAAGAGTCTCATGTAGGGTGAGCTGGACTGGAGAGCTGGAGATCGTGGAACTAGCGGTGGTGCCGGTGGACATGGGTGAGTGAGAGAGGGTTGGAGATGGTATTCTTGACGGTGCCCTACATGCAGTGTTTCCTACTACTAACCTGGTGATTCCCTGACTGCTTTGGCCTGGCGACGAAAGCTGCACAGATACTGCAGGTGGTGCGGGAAATGGTGGGCTTACAGGGAGGGAAGGGATGTAGCGTTGCTGACTAGCTTCATTGGCCGAGGGTGCTGCAACCTTTAGGGACGTTTGGTAGTTAGTCCAGGCTTGCAAATGCATGGTGGATAAATGTCTATGCATGCAACTTGTATTTAGACTTTTAAGATTCTGACCTCTGCTTAAGGTAGTTGAACATTTTTGACAGATGACTTTGCGCTGATCATTTGGATGTTGTTTAAAAAAATGCCAGACTGCACTCTTTCTACTATCGGATACCTTTTCAGGCATTGCAGACTGAGCTTCTTTAACCGGATGGCCACGCTGTCCTCCAACTGGTTTTGTTTTTGCCACGCGTTTTTGGCCAGATACGGGCCCGGTAGATGGAACCTGTTGTGATGTTGATGCCTGCTGCGGCTCCTCCTCCTCCACTTCAGAACTACTGCCGCCTGCACCCTGTTCCCCCAATGGCTGCCAATCGGGGTCCACAACTGGGTCATCTATGACCTCCTCTTCTATGTCGTGTGCAATTTCGTCTGTGTCACCGTGTAAGCCGGTGGTATAGCGTTCGTGACGGGGCACCATAGTCTCCGCTGGGTTTGATTCTGCCTCAGTACACTGCGAGGGCAATGTTCTGGTCTGAGTCAAAGGAACAGCATAGTAATCTGGCTGTGGCTGTGCATCTGTGCACTCCATGTCCGATTCAACTTCTAATGGGCATGGCCTGTTAACTGTTTCACTGTCTAACCCAGGAAAGGTATGTGTAAAGAGCTCCATGGAGTAACCTGTTGTGTCGACTGACGCATCCTTAACTGTTGTTTTTAGTGAAGGACACAAGGAAGCGACTTGTTCCTGACTGGGATCATCCACTGACGATGCACTGCTCTGACATTTGGCACTTTCCGAGGAGGAGGCGAAAGAGTTAGAGGCAGAGTCAGCAATGAAAGCCAATACTTGTTCCTCCTGCTCCGGCTTCAAAAGTGGTTTTCCTACTCCCAGAAAAGAGAGCGTTCGAGGCCTTGTGTAGCCAGACAACGAACCTGGCTCAACAACTCGAGACTTAGGTGCTGTACAGCTTTTACCACGACCACATGATGCTCCACCACCACTACCATCATTACCAGCTGACAATGACTGCCCACGGCCACGACCTCTTCCACTAGACTTCCTCATTGTTTGCAAAACGTAACCAAAGTAACGCTATTTGTTACTGTAAAACAACTTATCAGGTGAACTCAAACTTCTGTAGGATTTATATATACCTTTATAGGTGCCTGACACTGAAAGGAAAATCAGGCCCAATGTTACACACTAGGTTTTCTGTGCCCCAATAATTTGAGACAGATGGCACACACAGGACCAGCACTCAAGCAGAAATGCCAATCTTAATCTCCCACTATTTTTTTTTTTTTCTGGGAGAATTTACCCTAAAAAAAAAAAAAAGGCCAAGTATTACACAGTGTTTACGGTGGCACACAATGAGAGACAGATACCACACACAGCAATGGCACGGAGGCAGACTTGCCAATATTTATCTCCCACTAATTGTTTTTTTGGAAAAGGGAGAATTTAGCAAAAAAAAAAAAAATGGCCAAGTATTACACAGTGTTTTCGGTGGCACACAATGAGAGACAGATACCACACACAGCAATGGCACGGAGGCAGACTTGCCAATATTTATCTCCCACTAATTTTTTTTTGGTAAAAGGGAGAATGTACCCCCCCCCCAAAAAAAAAATGGCCAAGTATTACACAGTGTTTTCGGTGCCACACAATGAGAGACAGATGCCACACACAGCAATGGCACGGAGGCAGACTTGCCAATATTTATCTCCCTGCAGTTATCTCAGAAAAGTATGGCAGGCAGCTATAAAAAGGACTGCTGCACACAAAAGTGTGGACAAACACACAAGATAGCTGTGCAGAAAGGAAGGAAAAACAGGATTTGGGCTTTGAAAAAAGCAGTTGGTTTGCACAGCGGCGTACACACAGGCACAGCAACGCAGCTATCATGGTCAGGGAGACTTCTAGTGCAGCCCAATGAGCTACAGCACTGAGGAAAAAAAAATGTAGCTTCCACTGTCCCTGCAATCAAAAGGTGGTGTTGGACAGTGGAAATCGCTACAGCACAAGCGGTTTGTAGCTTTATGTACCCTGCCTATCACTATCCCTGCTTCCGAAGAAGCTGCAGCAACCTCTCCCTACACTCAGATCAGCAGCAGTAAGATGGCAGTTGGCGGGAACGCCCCTTTATAGCCCCTGTGACGCCGCAGAAAGCAAGCCAATCACTGCAATGCCCTTCTCTAAGATGGTGGGGACTGAGATCTATGTCATCACGCTGCCCACACTCTGCGTCCACCTTCATTGGCTGAGAAATGGCGCTTTTAGCATAATTGAAATGCGACTTTGGCGCGAAAGTCGCGTACCGCATGGCAGACCCCACACAGGGATCGGCTCGGTTTCATGAGACGCCGACTTTGCCAAAAGTCGGCAACTTATGAAAATGAACGATCCGTTTCGCTCAACCCTAGCATAAATCTTACAAACCAAAAAGTTTTGTTGCTCAGTTAAATTTTTATAAATTTTAAACATAAAAGTGTGGGTCAATTATTATTCAACCCCTAGGTTTAATATTTTGTGGAATAACCTTTGTTTGCAATTACAGCTAATAATCGTCTTTTATAAGACCTGATCAGGCCGGCACAGGTCTCTGGAGTTATCTTGGCCCACTCCTCCATGCAGATCTTCTCCAAGTTATCTAGGTTCTTTGGGTGTCTCATGTGGACTTTAATCTTGAGCTCCTTCCACAAGTTTTCAATTGGGTTAAGGTCAGGAGACTGACTAGGCCACTGCAACACCTTAATTTTTGCCTCTTGAACCAGGCCTTGGTTTTCTTGGCTGTGTGCTTTGGGTCGTTGTCTTGTTGGAAGATGAAATGACGACCCATCTTAAGATCCTTGATGGAGGAGCGGAGGTTCTTGGCCAAAATCTCCAGGTAGGCCGTGCTATCCATCTTCCCATGGATGCGGACCAGATGGCCAGGCCCCTTGGCTGAGAAACAGCCCCACAGCATGATGCTGCCACCACCATGCTTGACTGTAGGGATGGTATTCTTGGGGTCATATGCAGTGCCATCCAGTCTCCAAACGTCACGTGTGTGGTTGGCACCAAAGATCTCAATCTTGGTCTCATCAGACCAGAGAACCTTGAGCCAGTCAGTCTCAGAGTCCTCCAAGTGATCATGAGCAAACTGTAGACGAGCCTTGACATGACGCTTTGAAAGTAAAGGTACCTTACGGGCTCGTCTGGAACGGAGACCATTGCGGTGGAGTACGTTACTTATGGTATTGACTGAAACCAATGTCCCCACTGCCATGAGATCTTCCCGGAGCTCCTTCCTTGTTGTCCTTGGGTTAGCCTTGACTCTTCGGACAAGCCTGGCCTCGGCACGGGAGGAAACTTTTAAAGGCTGTCCAGGCCATGGAAGGCTAACAGTAGTTCCATAAGCTTTCCACTTCCAGATGATGCTCCCAACAGTGGAGACAGGTAGGACCAACTCCTTTGAAAGGGTTTTGTACCCCTTGCCAGCCTTGTGACCCTCCACGATCTTGTCTCTGATGGCCTTGGAATGCTCCTTTGTCTTTCCCATGTTGACGATGTTTGAGTGCTGTTCACAAGTTTGGGGAGGGTCTTAAATAGTCAGAAAAGGCTGGAAAAAGAGATAATTAATCCAAACATGTGAAGCTCATTGTTCTTTGTGCCTGAACTACTTCTTAATACTTTAGGTGAACCAAACAGAATTCTGGTGGGTTGAGGGGTTGAATACTAAATGACGCTCTGAAAAGACTTTTCACAATTTAAAAAAAAAATAAACAAAGAAATAACATTCTTTTTTGCTGCAGTGCATTTCACACTTCCAGGCTGATCTACAGTCCAAATGTCACAATGCCAAGTTAATTCCAAATGTGTAAACCTGCTAAATCTGCAGGGGGTTGAATACTACTTGTAGGCACTGTATGTTTCTATTATACTTTTCCTCTATTTGTTCCACTCCGGGTTTTGGCTTACAAATACTGATGTAAAATACTGACCAAATACTGCTAGTGTGACGGCAGCCTAAGGGTATGTGCACTCGTTGCGGTTTTTACTGCGGATCCGCAGCAGTTTTCCATGCGGTGTACAGTACCATGTTAACCTATGGAAAATAAAAACCGCTATGCACATGCTGCGGAAAAAAATGCGCGGAAACGCAGCGGTTTATTTTTCGCAGCATGTCAATTCTTTGTGCGGATTCCGCAGCGGTTTTACACCTGCTCCATATACAAAAACCACAGTAAATCCACGATTAATCCGCAGGAAAAACGCAGTGTTTTTGCCCTGCGGATTTATCAAAATCAGTGCGGAAAAATCCGCACACCAGTCCGCAGCGTGTGCACATACCCTAGTAGAAACATATGCACCACTTCTGCATTTATCACCCACTCCTGGTTTTGGCTTACAAATACTGATGTAAAATACTGACCAAATACTGTTAGTGTGACGGCAGCCTTAGGCCGGCGTCACACTCAGCGTATGAAAATACGGTCCGTTTTTTACTGCCGTAATACGCAGAAATGTTCCTAAAATAGTGATCCGTATGTCATCCGTAGGCAGGGTCTGTCAGCGTATTTTGCGCATGGCATCCTCTGTATGTAATCCGTATGGCATCCGTACTGCGATATTTTCTCGCAGGCTTGCAAAACCGACATCTAATGGATTTATGGGCTCAAATGTTCGTTAAAACATATATAATATATATATATATATATATCTAATATATAATTGCCTAGAATACTACTTCCTGCAATTTGTGCCAACTTCCGTGGCTTTGTCCGGAGCTAATGTCCGGAGCTAATGTCCGGAGCTAATGTCCGGAGCTAATGTCCGGAGCTAATGTCCGGAGATAAGTGACGTCACCAGTGTCCTACACCCAGGCAGAGCACAGGGGCCCCAGGCAGCATATGGGGCCCCAGGCAGAGCACAGTGGCCCCAGGCAGAGCACAGGGGCCCCAGGCAGCATATGGGGCCCCAGGCAGAGCACAGTGGTCCCAGGCAGAGCACAGGGGCCCCAGGCAGCCTATGGGGCCCCAGGCAGAGCACAGTGGCCCCAGGCAGAGCACAGGGGCCCCAGGCAGCATATGGGGCCCCAGGCAGAGCACAGGGGCCCCAGGCAGCATATGGGGCCCCAGGCAGAGCACAGTGGCCCCAGGCAGAGCAAAGGGGCCCCAGGCAGAGCACAGGGGCCCCAGGCAGAGCACAGGGGCCCCAGGCAGCATATGGGGCCCCAGGCAGAGCACAGGGGCCCCAGGCAGCATATGGGGCCCCAGGCAGAGCACAGGGGCCCCAGGCAGCATATGGGGCCCCAGGCAGAGCACAGTGGCCCCAGGCAGAGCACAGTGGCCCCAGGCAGAGCACAGGGGCCCCAGGCAGAGCACAGGGGCCCCAGGCAGAACATGGGGCCCCAGGCAGAGCACAGTGGTCCCAGGCAGAGCACAGGGGCCCCAGGCAGCTTATGGGGCCCCAGGCAGAGCACAGTGGCCCCAGGCAGAACATGGGGCCCCAGGCAGAGCACAGTGGCCCCAGGCAGAGCACAGGGGCCCCAGGCAGAACATGGGGGCCCCAGGCAGAGCACAGGGGCCCCAGGCAGAGCACAGGGGCCCCAGGCAGCATATGGGGCCCCAGGCAGGGCACAGTGGCCCCAGGCAGAGCACAGGGGCCCCAGGCAGCATATGGGGCCCCAGGCAGAGCACAGTGGTCCCAGGCAGAGCACAGGGGCCCCAGGCAGCCTATGGGGCCCCAGGCAGAGCATAGTGGCCCCAGGCAGAACATGGGGCCCCAGGCAGAGCACAGGGGCCCCAGGCAGAGCACAGGGGCCCCAGGCAGCATATGGGGCCCCAGGCAGAGCACAGTGGTCCCAGGTAGAGCACAGGGGTCCCAGGTAGAGCACAGGGGCCCCAGGCAGCCTATGGGGCCCCAGGCAGAGCACAGGGGCCCCAGGCAGCATATGGGGCCCCAGGCAGAGCACAGGGGCCCCAGGCAGCATATGGGGCCCCAGGCAGAGCACAGTGGCCCCAGGCAGAGCACAGGGGCCCCAGGCAGAACATGGGGCCCCAGGCAGAGCACAGGGGCCCCAGGCAGAGCACAGGGGCCCCAGGCAGCATATGGGGCCCCAGGCAGAGCACAGGGGCCCCAGGCAGCATATGGGGCCCCAGGCAGAGCACAGCGATATTTTGGACCACTGTGCGGTGTTTCAGATCCCCTCTGTGATGTCTGGGGCCCTGTTCTTAAGTATATTAAAGATTAAAGTAACGTATATTAAAGTATATTATAGATCAAATTTGACATGTTTATGAGCACCATTGAGTGATATACTCAAGAATGACATAATTTTTCAACATTTTATGGTTTCAAACTGTAAACACTCAGAGTTTTTTTTACTTCAACCAGAAAACCTTAACGGTTCATAAAAAACTTGACTGTTCAGGATATGATAAAAGTCATAGTATTCTGAATCTTTAACTTATAAAGATACCTTTACATGGGGTGATTATTGGTTCCAGAGAGGCTTTCGGCCGATAATCGTACACATGGCTGGTGACAGGACAATACAATATAAGCGTTCAAAGGTAAACACTGATAACATTAAAATCTAATATATAATTGCCTAGAATACTACTTCCGGTGTAACAACTCTGCTGGCATCACGGCATGGCCTCGCATTTCTCACACTATCTTACCCACTGCTCCAGGCCATGATGTGGTTTCTGTTTCTTGCCAGCTCCATGTTCTGTGTCTCTGCTCTCTGCATGCTTCATGGTTCTGTGTATAGAGGGGCGGCGCCTGAACTCTCTGGTTCTTATAGGAATCAGGTGCATCTGTCCAATCTGTTCCTGACCAATTGCCAGGAGACCTCCAGTATTTAGTTCAGCTCCACCCAGTGGTCTGGGCCTGTGCAATGTGTTAGCTCAGTTAGTGTCTTGCTTCTGCGTTTGCCTGGCCTTTCTCTGAGTTACTCCCTCTCTGGAGGATTCTCTGTGTTATTTCTTTGGTCCCAATATATCCTGGTCCCAGTGTCTTTGTCCTTGTGTCTTGTTCCATTGCCTTGTCTGTACTTAGTCTTATCTCTGTCTCCTAGTCTTTGGCTTCCTTCCCTGTTGTCTTTCCTTGTATTCTCAGTCTGCTTTCACTCCGCACTCTTGCAGCTCTGCCTGCTCTGAACCTTTGTGACTTTACCTCTGCTCCTCACTTCTGCGTTTCTGCTCCTTTGTACTCAGCTTATCTTCTGCTGTTGCAGTTATCCCTTGCTGCAGCTTCTCTCCACATTCTTTGTGGCTCCGCTCCTTGCGGTTCTACCTGGCTCCGCTCCTTGCGGTTCTACCTGGCTCCGCTCCTTGCGGTTCTACCTGGCTCCGCTCCTTGCGGTTCTACCTGGCTCCGCTCCTTGCGGTTCTACTTCTCCTGCACTTGGCTCCACCTCCTGCCTGTCTGCACTTGGCTCCGCCTCCAGCTCTTGGCTCTGCCTCCTGCGGTTTTGCACTTGGCTCCGGCTCCAGCTCGTGGCTCCGCCTCCTGCAGTTTTGCACTTGGCTCCGCCTCCTGCTCGTGGCTTCGCCTCCTGCATTTCTGTTCTTGGCTCTAGCTCCTGTGCTTTCGCTCTGCATCCGCTCTTGCGGTCTTTATCTACTTATTCCTAGGTCCTCGTGTCTGAACAGGTTCTTACCCGTTCTATATACCTGCCTGCAGACCGGACCCTACCGGTTCTTCCAGTGTACCAGTCTTGTCCACCAGTCCTGCCAGAGAGCCAGCTGTGCCCGCCTGCCTACCAGAGAGCCAGCCGTGCCCGCCTGCCTGTGTTCCTGTTGTACCCGTCTGCCTGCCTATGTGCCAGCCGTGTCCGCTTGCTTGTCTATGTTCCATTCCCCAGTGGGATCAGCAGCCACAACCAGACTCCACCCTGGAGTGGTACCTGGTAGCTTCCTATTGCACAAGTCTGACCTCACCATCAGAGGCTCCAGCAAACACCTAGGAAGCTACTTAGTTACGCCCCTTCCAGGGAGGTTTGGTCTGTGGTCCAGTGGGGCCACTCCCCCCGCACACCAGTCTGGGCGCGAGCATGACATCCGGCAATTTGTGCCAACTTCCGTGGCTTTGTCCGGAGATAATGTCCGGAGATAAGTGACGTCACCAGCATCCTACACCCGCTCAGGGTGGACAAAGATATATGCCTTCGTGGTGTGCGGCACTTTTCTGATTGGTTGCCGCCTGCCACGAGCGACCAATCAGAAATGTGCCGTACTGTCAAGAATTGTCAAGAGCTGGTGAGTGCAGCAATTTTTTGTTCTTTCTTACTATTATTTATTAATTGTATTATTCTTGCATTTGAATAAATAAAGTATATATGGATTCTAGACTTCCGATTCTTTAGAATCGGGCTGCCATCTAGTGTATATATATATATATATATATATATATATATATATATATATATATATATATATATATATATATATATATATATATATATATATATATATATATATATATATATATACACTCACCGGCCACTTTATTAGGTACACCATGCTAGTAACGGGTTGGACCCCCTTTTGCCTTCAGAACTGCCTCAATTCTTCGTGGCATAGATTCAACAAGGTGCTGGAAGCATTCCTCAGAGATTTTGGTCCATATTGACATGATGGCATCACACAGTTGCCGCAGATTTGTCGGCTGCACATCCCAAAGATGCTCCATACAAGGCAGGATGGATCCATGCTTTCATATTGTTTACGCCAAATTCTGACCCTACCATCCGAATGTCGCAGCAGAAATCGAGACTCATCAGACCAAGCAACGTTTTTCCAATCTTCTACTGTCCAATTTCGATGAGCTTGTACAAATTGTAGCCTCAGTTTCCTGTTCTTAGCTGAAAGGAGTGGTACCCGGTGTGGTCTTCTGCTGCTGTAGCCCATCTGCCTCAAAGTTCGACGCACTGTGCGTTCAGAGATGCTCTTAGGCCTACCTTGGTTGTAACGGGTGGCGATTTGAGTCACTGTTGCCTTTCTATCAGCTCGAACCAGTCTGCCCATTCTCCTCTGACCTCTGGCATCAACAAGGCATTTCTGCCCACAGAACTGCCGCTCACTGGATTTTTTTTCTTTTTCGGACCATTCTCTGTAAACCCTAGAGATGGTTGTGCGTGAAAATCCCAGTAGATCAGCAGTTTCTGAAATACTCAGACCAGCCCTTCTGGCACCAACAACCATGCCACGTTCAAAGGCACTCAAATCACCTTTCTTCCCCATACTGATGCTCGGTTTGAACTGCAGGAGATTGTCTTGACCATGTCTACATGCCTAAATGCACTGAGTTGCCGCCATGTGATTGGCTGATTAGAAATTAAGTGTTAACAAGAAGTTGGACAGGTGTACCTAATAAAGTGGCCGGTGAGTGTATGTGTGTGTGTGTGTGTGTGTATATATATATATATATATATATATATATATATATATATATATATATATATATATATATATATATATATATATATATATATATATATATATATATATATATATATATATTTATATATTATATATTTGATATATATTTGAGACACACATTATTTTCTGCGCTCATATGTCCGTAAAACTCGCTAGTATGACGCCGGTCTTACAATGATATTTCCCATTAAAAGCATTTGTATTGGTTGAAAGCAATGTTAAAGTTGATAAACGCATCGAAAATGCTGCTTGTGAACATAGCCCAAGTGGTGGAGGAACATTTTGGTCTGGGGTAAATTATTTTGTCTAATATACAAGTCATTAGCCTGGAAAGGATGTACCGTAACATATTTCCCAGCAAAATCAATTTTGGTTTCCTTTTTTTATGCTTTTTTGGTGCACCTGTAAAAATGACCTGAAACGCTGACAACATTGTTTACAGCTGTGACCTAAGGGTCATAAATGCTTCCAGGGGCAATCCCCATGCTGTTCCCATGTAATTTGAGCTGTTTTTCCATCATTTTCAGATGTTTTTAGACCTTAAAAGGACCCCCGGGGGGATCGCGGGAAAAATACTCGGGTTTCCTATAGACTTACATTGGGCTCAGTGCTCGGGTCGAGTACCCGTGTATTTCAATTCACTCGACCTGAGCAATGAGCACTTGAGCATTTTAGTACTTTCCCATCACTATTAAACGTATTAACTAGTTTTTTTCCAGGTAAGAATAGTATGTTTTTGATTTTAATATAGGTGTTTGAGTAGGACTTATACTTGGAATTAGAATCTGTAATAGTATTAAAGGGCATAATGATATGCCATTTTTTAGAGAGATTTCTAATTCTTTCCAGCTGTTTCTGTCTTGTTCTAGCCATTCCCTACTTTGCTTGAGAATGCTAGATAGTTCATAGGCTTCAAGGTTCGGCAAACCTATTCCCCCTTTCTTCTTATGCTTGTGTAGTATTTGTTTTGCAATTTGTATTTGTTTTTGCAGCTTTAGCAGACAATTTTAGGCAATAATTATTGAATTCTGTTAAAAATATATTGAGATTTTGGAAGAATAATCATTTTATATAATATAATTTTCCCTAGCCAGGTGTTATTGGTTTTAGCTATTTCATAAATTTGATCTTGAGTGTCTTTAACTAAGACAAGAAGATTTTTTTTCTATAATTAGATCACTTGGATTTGTTAAAAGAATTCCCAGATACTTAATCTTATTATCCTCTGCCAACTGAAAATTAAATTGTTTTTTAATTTGGTTCTGTAATTCTGCATCTTGAAAGAAACATAGTATATTTGACTTATTTGTATTTATTTTATAGTATGATATATGAGAGAAATTTTCAAATATTTGTGTGGTTTCACACAGGGAGCAAGTTGGATCTTTTATCACGACTATGGAGTCATACGCATAAAGGCCAAGGAGGCATTCTCTGCGTCTGGAGGCGAGAAGGTTTTTCCACCAACAAAGAAGAGGATTCTTTTCTGTTAGGGCAGTGAAAATCTAGAATTTCTTGCCTGAGGAAGTGGTGATGGTGAACTCAGTCGAGGTGTTCAAGAGAGTCCTGGATGTCTTCCTGGAGCGTAACAATATTATATTTTACAGTTATTAGGTTCTTTAGAAGGATGTAGATCTGGGGATTTATTCTGACGGAATATAGGCTGAACTGGATGGACAAATGTCTTTTTTCGGCCTTGCTATCTATGTTACTATGTTACAATCTTATGATGCCCGTTACTTGCTGAAATGCCTTTAACCCTGCTGTTATGTTCGGTCAAAAATGACTGTTTTTGAACTTTGATATTTTAAAAAAAATTCATTATGCGGCTCTGAAACTTGTGGTTACTTCTCCCGGTCAAAACCGAATAGCATGTTATGCTAATTTCAGCCATTTTTTTGAGTAAAAAAAATGAGTTATAATTTATTTTGTGACTACTTATTGCATCTACTATTGTTTATGAAGTAAACAGTTGCTTTAGGCCATGTTCACACATTGCAGTTTTTACCGCGGAACCGCAGCGATTTTGCCACTGCGGGTCTGCTGCAGTTTCCATTGCGTTTACATTTACATTTAAACCTATGGAAACCGCAAACCGCTGTGCACATGCTGCGGGAAAAGCCGCGCAGAAACGCAGCGGTTAAAAACCCGCAGCATGTCACTTCTTTGTGCAGAACTGCAGCGGTTCTGCACCCATAGACCTCCATCGTGAGGGTCAAACCCGCAGTAAAACCCGCAGATCAAAAAATATCTGCGGGTTTTATGCGGTTATGGGTGGAGAAACCGCTGCAACAGGAAGTGCGGGGAAGCGGGAGAAAGTTCATGGGTGGAAGTGCGTGGGCGGAGTGTGGTCCTGGATTCCGAAGTGACTGTCAACATGGAGGCATATCGTCGCATGGGGATCGATGTCGGTCGTTTGATAGATTTGGTATGTGTGTGTATCTGTGTGTGTGTGTGTGTGTGTGTGTGTGTGTGTATGGGTGTGAAGTATGTGTGTGTCCCCATGCGACGATAGTGCCACTATTGTGCTAAGTCGCCGTATGGGATTACTACTCCCATCCGGTATTAGGATGGGAGAGTTGTCCCTATGTCCGGCGACTTAGCACAAGTGTAAGTAACACAAAACACAAACACACACAATGCACATACAATAAACTTAACATACATGACACACAGTACATATAACATAGAGTATATACTCACCATACAGCACATACAGGTACGCGAAGCCCTCGCCCCTAGGGAAAAAGTCCCAAAAAAATAAAGCAAATCCATACTCCCTGTCCACAGAATCCAAAACCGAGTGTCCCACGCCGATCCCCTGCTCTCCGGCGATACACTGCCAGGAGCGAAGCTCCTAGCAGTGTATCGCGTACTGTCAATGACCGCCGGTAAACTCTCGCGCATGTGCAGTAACACACCGACAGGTGCCGGAGCACCTGTCAGTGTGTTGCTGCAGCCGTGGAGAGCAGACACATCTCTGGATGTGTCTGTTCTCCATGGCAGATCGTCGTGGGACACTCGTTATGGGATTTCTGCGGACAGGGCCAGGTAGTATGAATTTGGTTTTTTTTTTTTTTATTTCTGTTGCAGGTCGAGGGTCTTCAGATGGATTAAGAGTGCAATAAAGGAATTGTCAAAAAGTGTGTCATTATTTCATTAAAATATTTTTTCTAGTGTCTGTGTTTTTTTTAAAAACCAATAGGATTAGTAATGGATAGGCATCTTATTGATGCCTCTCCATTATTAACCGGGCTTAATGCCACCTTCCAATTGCAAGGTGGCATTAACCCCTCATTACCCCATATCCCACCGCTACACGGGAGTGGGAAGAGAGGGGCTAAGTGCCGGAATTGGCGCATCTTTTAGGTGCGCCTTTTCTGGGGCGGCTGCGGGCTTCTATTTGTAGCCAGGGGGGGGCAAATATCCATGGCCCCTTTCCTAGGCTATGAATATAAGCCCACGGCTGTCTGCGTAGCCTTTCTGGCCTCAAAATATAGGGGGACCCCAACACTTTTTTTTGGGGGGCTCTCCCTTTATTTCTGAGCCAGAAAGGCTATGCAGACACCTGTGGGCTTCATATTCATGGCCTGGGAATAGCCAGGGGTTTTTTAACCCCTCCCCAGGCCACAAATATTGGCCCACAGCTGTCTGCCTAGCCTTTCTGGCCTAAAAATGTAGGGGGACCCTATGCATTTTTTTTTTCGGGGCCCCCTATTTTTTTTGTGCCAGAAAGGCTATGCAGACAGCTGTGGGTTAATATTCATAGCCTGGGAACAGCCAGGGGTATTTTAACCCCTTCCCTGGCCAAAAATATTGGCCCACAGCTGTCAGCCTAGCCTTTCTGGATTAAAAATATAGGGGGACCCTATGTAATTTTTTTTTTTGTTGGTCCCCTTATATATATATTTTCCTTTAAATAGGATTATGGATTTGTGTCTTATTGATGCCTCTCATTATTAACCGGGCTTAATGCCACCTTACAATAGCAAGGTGGCATTAACCCCTCATTACCCCATATCCCACTGCTACACGGGAGTGGGAGGAGAGGGGCCAAGTGCCGGAATTCGCACATCATTTTGATGCGCATTTTCTGGGGCGGCTGCGGCCTTCTATTTGTAGCCACTTTTTTTGTTGGGGCTCTCCCTTTATTTCTGAGCCAGAAAGGCTACGCAGATAGCTGTGGGCTTCATATTCATGGCCTGGGAACAGCCAAGGGTATTTTAACCCCTTCCCGGGCCACAAATATTGCCCCACGGCTGTCTGCCTAGCCTTTCTGGACTAAAAATATAGGGGGACAAAAACACTGTTATTAGTGTTGGTGTAGAGATTAGGGTTATGGTTTTGAAAGCTTGAGTGTAGAGTGTCTTGCAGGTTGCAAACAAGCAGTGGCACCGGCAATCCCAAGCTTATCGTGAGCCCACCCAGCAACACATGTTGCCGCACGGCCCGCTCAGGATTGACGGCACCAGAGCTTGTTTTTAAACAACGGCACACGAACGTGTTTATTGGTGTTTGTGTTTTTAGTTTGTCCTTGGGTTCATGTAGGGGTTACTTTGAAATATATTCCAACTTTTGAAAACCATTTCTGTAACATTACTTGGTCATTCTATAGAGTATGAAATGACACTATTGTATTCATTGTATGTTCGTGATTATCCGGCCCTGTGGGACCCTTCTGATGAGTTGTACAAAGAGAAATATTACCGTGAGCTAGCATGGACAAAAATCGTGCGTGACATGTTCCCGGAATGGGACAACTATCCAGGGGCAACACAACGGCAAATTGGTAATTATAATTAAATTTAGTTAGCAAACCTTGATTTTATTAAAAATATACTTTGTTTAGATCTCTAAAAAATCGTTGTTTTTTTTTATTTTATTTTTTTGTAGATAAAGATGTGAAGCAATGGTGGCGCTCCATTAGGGACAGATTCAACAAGTTCATAAATACCTGCGCTAGGAGTGGCTCGTCACCGAGTAAACAAACCTTCCCATTTAGCGAAGAGCTCCAATTCCTTGTCACCAGCCAGACATTGCAAAGGTAATTTACAATCCACTCCACAAGATTATTTATATATAATATGTTGTGATAATGCATGACTTACATGAAAACACGCGTTATCACTACACAAGCAAAATAGTGGACCTAAATGTTGAAGTAGCAGCCTATTTGCTGCATGTAAAACTTTGATCCTTCGCAGCCTTGAAAAATTTTATTAATGTTCTGTTTTTCCCCCCACAGGATGGAAGGAAACATGTCAGCAGCTGATGTGGATGAAAGCGACACTGAGGATGGAGCAGGCAGTTCCTCTGGAGCGGGAGGGACCATCTCTCCATCCATTCCCACAGCTTCTGCTGAATCCACATCCACTTCAGCAGCTGCTGCATCCACATCCGCTTCAGCAGCTGCTGCATCCACATCCGCTTCAGCAGCTGCTGCATCCACATCCGCTTCAGCAGCTGCTGCATCCACGTCTGCTTCAGCAGCTGCTGCATCCACGTCTGCTTCAGCAGCTGCTGCATCCACGTCTGCTTCAGCAGAAGGTTCCGCAGAAGCTGTGAGAGTGGAGAAGAGAGCTGCCTATCCGGTGGCAGCAGAGAAAAGAAAAAAAAATCAAAGAAGAACAATGAGGACCAAACAGTGCAAATTGCCACGGACACCCTTGATTTATTAAAAAAATCTTCTTGCCACGACCATTGCGATTCTTTTGCATTGACTGTCGCAAGAAAGACCCGCTCACTGCCACCGGATAGGCAGTCTCTTTTTATGTCTATGGTCCAGATGTCCCTCACTGCTCTTGAGGACCCTGCTCCAATTGTGCCATATAACGAGGTTCTGATGGGGGTGTTGGGACTGTTCAGGCCCCGCCCTAGAACACCGGACCCACCTGCAAGACCACAGTATCTGTGCAGCAGTCAACAAGGCAGTTATGCAGAGAGAGGAAGTTCTCAGCAACTGGGACCAAGTTCTCACACCGAGGCTACAAATTACGTGTATTCTCCCGATTACACATATCTACATTAAAATGAAAATGGGCTAAAGCTCCAGTTGCACATTGCCTTTGCAAGGGGCTGTTTAATTTGTTTCAAATTGAAAAATCAATTATAAAATTTACAAATATTTTGTGTTTGTTAAAATAAAGTTTTTTTTCAAAAATTATTCTCTTGTTTTTAGACAATGGGGACAAGGCCTCTGTGTCTGACGCTGTCCTGGGTATATGGGCACTCGATTATTGGTTTGGGGGTTGTATAACTGTTATGTGTTCACTGCAATATGAGATATAGAATAGTTATTTTATGAAAACACCCTCCTTTTTTTTTGAGCTACAAAGAAACAAAAGAAATTAAGCCAAAAACATTTTTTTATTTAATTTACAACCAAAATTTTTTTTGGGGGGTTAGATGACAAAAACATTTTTTAAACACAATTTTGTTGATTAATTCTTCGGGATCTTGACTTGTTTTCACAACAGTTTGCAGCGATGTCGGCAATTTTGTTTGGAGGGTCAGTGTAGATGCATCCTTCTCTGCTGGTCAGGCTGCCCAACACCAGCACAGGAGTATTGCCAGTGCACGGCACCTTCAGGACTCATGAAGTAGTCAGTGAAGGATTCTCTCACACGCACACCTGAGTTGGACGGCCTGCCCAGACCCCCTTTGACCACTGGATTAAATACTGGCTGCTGGTACTCCACATCTACGTCAGTGTTGTACTCACGAGCATAGTTGTGGAGTACACAGCAGGCCTTAATCACAGCATCAACGGTGTCTGTGTCCAACTGAATGGCAGTGTGAAAGATCCTCCACTGACTGGTCATGATCCCAAAGGTGCATTCCACATATCTGCATGCACGACTCAGCTGATAATTAAAAATCCTCTGTCGGGCATCCAGTCCCTTCGTGGGTATGGGCGCAGCAGGGTTGTCGTTAAGGGAAACGCCTCATCCGATACCATCACAAAGGGTACTGGATGTGTGGAACCCAGCAAAGGTCTTGGGGCTGGGAGCTTTCCGCCATCTTGAAGAATTTGCATCCCAATCTGTGACGTTCGCAACACCCAAGAATCCCCAGTACTACCATAGGCACCAACATCAATGGCAACAAATTTGTAATGGGCATCAGCCACCGCCATCAGGACCACTGAAAAATACTTCTTATAATTAAAGAAGAGTGATCCTGATCGTGGTGGCTGCTGAACCCTTACATGTTTACCATCGACTGCACCTATGCAGTTTGGGAAATTGGCCACAGACTGAAAGCCTGCTGCAACCTGCAGCCAAGTCTCCTCAGTTGGGGAAGGCATCACCATGGGCTGCAACTTCTGCCAGATGAGGGTACATGTACACCTCACAATGTGAGAGGTGGTAGATTTACCAACTCTAAATTGGAGGTGCAGGGATGTATAGCTCTCTCCTGTGGCCAAAAATCTGCAAAGAAACAAAAAAGAATATTAGAAGTGTCACACAAAAATTTAATTAAAACATGTCACAAGTTAAGGCCGCTATAATATGCGTTCAGCACCATTCATGTGTTATGTTAAGCATTCAATAATGCTGGCATTAACACCCGGCACAACACAAAGGGTGTAAACAAACTAAAAAAAGGCCTGATGGGACTTGTGCACACACACATGCGAGATATGACCGAGTTTTGCATGGTAATCCCCGGACCTGCTGCATGCACTCCGTTGTGGAGCGTGCGGCTCCATGTATTGGTATGTGGGTGCACACTCCGCTCCAGAGTGCAGGCGGCAGGGCCGGGGATTACCATGCAACACTCGGCCGTATCTCACGTGTGTGTGTGTGTGTGTGTGTGTGTGTGTGTGTGTGTGTGTGTGTGTGTGTGTGTGTGTGTGTGTGTGTGTGTGTGTGTGTGTGTGTGTGTGTGTGTGTGTGTGTGTGTGTGTGTGTGTTTGTGTGCGAGCAAGAGAGAGAGGGAGAGAGACATGTAACGCAACCGTGGGCTGAATTATAACAACACGGATGGCTTCCAGGGATAAAAGCACTACAGTAGGCGCAGTTACACTGTGGCATGTGATGCAGTCAAATCCCATTCTTCCCTGATGGCCCTGAAATCATGCACAGTAGGGGAGAATGATGACAGCATCTTCAGCACCGTCCGCCAGAGAGCATCGATTCCTGTAACGCTTGTCATGCAGAGGACATCAATGTGTGTTCTCAATGTGCACGTGCGTGGGACACTATGTGGCACATGCTAATGTTATCAATTTGGCATGTCAGCGTGTTTTGCCAACGGACACACGGCCGCCCAAAACAAGCTGACATGTGCATAGATGAGTAGGTCAGTGTCTCCAGGAGATATGAAAAATTTAATCACACATACTGGACACAGAGACGTGTGAAATAGAGACCTAACAACATTCCCACAAAAAAAATTGTTACTTACCGCAAGGTGATGAGCAGCCTTTCCTCTGCAGAGATGGCCTTCCTCATAAAAGTGTCATGCAGTGTCAAATGGGGTGCCAGGATGGTGAGCAGTCTGTCGAATGACAGAATCGATAGCTGACAAAAAGATAGAAATTTGTCCGGATATCTGAAAATTGTAAAAGACACAAAAAAAAAAAGGGTTACTTCACAAGTTACATTGTTAGCAAAAAAAGTTAAATTTGTCGTTCAATATATTTCAAGTTACCTCCTCAAATCATTGTAAAAAACATAAAAGTGCCCCTTCTGTGTGCGCTCTGCTACAAGAGGGTGCTCCCACATTCTTTTCTGTGCACGCCTTCTCTGCCGCCGCTGCCTCTAAAATTAAAAAAAAATATATATTTTTCTCATCGTTGTGTTTTAAAAATTATATATATCAAACATGCCTGGAAAGCAATGCAGAATATGTAAGGGTACGTGTCCACGTTCAGGATGGCCGTCGTTATCGTTGGAGCGCCAAAGCCGCTCTGTGCAAAGCCCCACCCCCTTCTTGGACGCGATGATGCCAGATGTGTTCATTGTACAAATCCGGCATCATCGCACCCCACGCATAGGGCCCTGTTTTATTCCTTGCGGAGTCGCAGCGTCTCTGCAAGGAACACGGACATGCTGTGATCTTAAAAGACGCGCAGCATGTCCGGAGTCGCAGGGCTGACGGATGACACACAGTGGACACGTGATTTCATTAAATCCCCTCCACTATGCTGTTACATCTGGACGCTGCATGTTTGACGCTGTGGCCCCACGCAGCGCCAAACACGCAGCGTTTCCAGAACGTGGACATGTACCCATACTCCAATATATAAAACAAAATAAAAAAACAGACATCTGCTTACCTGATGTGTATTTGGATTAGAGCAGCAACCCCAGGATCGCAATCCGGTGTGGCGTGCGGAGCTGGATCTGGGCTGTGATCTGGCCTACGCTCAGCACTCTGCAGAGCGCTGTCATTCAAAACACATCCATTCATTTTGGTGTGTTAGTCCCAGAATGGAGGATGGAAGAAGAAAAGGGTTGGACAAGGAAATGACATCATTTCTTTTTTTTTTTTTCTCCACTGCAGTTAAAGCTTTATTTGTGTCAAACACACAGACAATCTGCAGAGAAAACTGCATAAAAAACCGCACTAAAAACCGCATCAAAAAACACACCAAAAACGCACCAAAAACCGCACCTGCGTTTTCTGCCAAGAGCTGCGTTTTTAGTGCAGAAAAATCCACAGGGAAATCTGCAATGTGTGAACATGGCCTTACACATGCTTTCAGTACAAACCATACGCATTGGCTTTCAGTACAGTTCTGTGCAATTTTTTTTCTCTGTATTTTATTTACCCTGCTTTTTTTTATTTTCCTTGTGCTGGTTCTCTGTGCAAAGCAGACCTTGTGGTGTTGAAGACCAGGGGGTGGTGTCTGGTGTCTCTTTTTCTTATCTTACCAGTAGTGTTGAGCATTCCGATACCGCAAGTATCGGGTATCGGCCGATACTTGCGGGTATCGGAATTCCCATACCGAGATCCGATACTTTTGTGGTATCGGGTATCGGTATCGAAACAACATTAATGTGTAAAAGAAAGAATTAAAATAAAAAATATTGCTATACTCACCTCTCCGACGCAGCCTGCACCTTACCGAGGGAACCGGCAGCGTTCTTTGCTTAAAATGCGCGCTTTTCCTTCCTTCCGTGACGTCACGGCTTCTGATTGGTCGCGCGCCGCCCATGTGGCCGCGACGGGACCAATCACAGCAAGCCGTGACGTAATTTTAGGTCCTTCAGTATTTTAAAATTACGTTCCGGCGTTGTGATTGGTCGCGTCGCGGTCACATGGGCGACGCGACCAATCACAAGCCGTGACGTCACGGGAGGCAGGAGACGCGCGCATTTTAAAATGCGCGCGTGTCCAGCCTCCCGTGACGTCACGGCTTGTGATTGGTCGCGTCGCCCATGTGACCGCGACGCGACCAATCACAAGGCCGGAACGTAATTTTAAAATCCTGAAGGACCTAAAATTACGTCACGGCTTGCTGTGATTGGTTGCGTCGCGGCCACATGGGCGACGCGACCAATCACAAGCCGTGACGTCACGGGAGGCTGGACACGCGCGCATTTTAAAATGCGCGCGTCTCCTGCCTCCCGTGACGTCACGGCTTGTGATTGGTCGCGTCGCCCATGTGACCGCGACGCAACCAATCACAACGCCGGAACGTAATTTTAAAATCCTGAAGGACCTAAAATTACGTCACGGCTTGCTGTGATTGGTCGCATCGCGGCCACATGGGCGGCGTGCGACCAATCACAAGCCGGGACTTCACGTAAGGAAGTTAAATCGCAAATTTTAAGCAAACAACGCTGCCAGTTCCCTCGGTAAGGTGCAGGCTGCGTCGGAGAGGTGAGTATAGGAATATTTTTTATTTTAATTCTTTATTTTACACACTAATATGGTTCCCAGGGCCTGAAGGAGAGTTTCCTCTCCTTCAGACCCTGGGAACCATCAGGAATATCGTCCGATACATGAGTCCCATTGACTTGTATTGGTATCGGGTATCGGTATCGGATTAGATCCGATACTTTGCCGGTATCGGCCGATACTTTCCGATACCGATACTTTCAAGTATCGGACGGTATCGCTCAACACTACTTACCAGTAAGTAAGCAGTTCAGCCAGCCGTTTCAAATTCAAATGCAAATGAGCTTTATTGGCAGGACTTAAGTACACAAAGCATATGGTAAAAACACAGGGGTGGGGAAGGGAGGCATATAGAGGTCCAGGATATATCAGACTCCTTTGTTGAAAAAACAAGCCTGAGTTTCCACAAGGTATTTCAGCAAAAGAGGTGGTGTACATAGTTCCATGTTTTATTTCACTCAAGACACAACAGTGGTTGTTTTTATTATTTTTACTATTTACTATTACTATTTTTTCAAAATGTTTTTAGTTATAGTTAGTTAGTTATAGTTGTTATAGTAGTAGTAGTAGTTGTTATTAGGGTTGAGCGAAACGGATTGTTCATTTTCATAAGTCGCCAACTTTTGGCAAAGTCGGCGTCTCATGAAACCCGACCCGATCCCTGTGTGGGGTCGGCCATGCGGTACGCGACTTTCGCGCCAAAGTCGCGTTTCAATGACGCTAAAAGCGCCATTTCTCAGCCAATGAAGGTGGACGCAGAGTGTGGGCAGCGTGATGACATAAATCTCAGTCCCCACCATCTTAGAGAAGGGCATTGCAGTGATTGGCTTGCTTTCTGCCACGTCACAGGGGCTATAAAGGGGCGTTCCTGCCGACCGCCATCTTACTGCTGCTGATCTGAGCGTAGGGAGAGGTGCCGCTTCGTCAGAAGCAGGGATAGTGTTTTGCAGGGTACATTCACCCCCAAACCGCTTGTGCTGTAGCGATTTCCACTGTCCAACACCACCTTTTGTTTGCAGGGAGAGTGGAAGCTAAATTTTTTTTTCCTCAGCGCTGTAGCTCATTGGGCTGCCCTAGAACGCTCCCTGATAGCTGCGTTGGTGTGTGTGTACGACGCTGTGCAAACCAACTGCTTTTTTCAAAGCACAAATCCTGTTGTTCCTTCCTTTCTGCACAGCTATCTTTGTTTGTTTGTCCACACTTTTGTGTGCAGCAGTCCTTTTTATAGCTGCCTGCCATACTTTTCTGAGATTACTGCAGGGAGATAAAGATTGGCAAGTCTGCCTCTGTGCCAGTGCTATGTGTGGCATCTGTCTCTCATTGTGTGCCACCGAAAACCAGTGTGTAATACTGGTCCTTTATTTATTTATTTATTTTTTTTATGGTTCCTTAAAAAAAAAAAAAATTAAATAGTGGGAGATAAAGATTGGCAAGTCTGCCTCTGTGCCATTGCTGTGTGTGGCATCTGTCTCTCATTGTGTGCCACAGAAAACCAGTGTGTAATACTGGGCCATTTTTTTGGGGGGGGTAAATTCTCCCTGTAAAAAAAAAAATAATAGTGGGAGGTAAAGATTGGCAAGTCTGCCTCTGTGCCATTGCTGTGTGTGGCATCTGTCTCTCATTGTGTGCCACCAAAAACCAGTGTGTAATACTGGTCCTTTATTTTTTTTTTATTGTTCTTTAAAAAAAAAAAAAATTAAATAGTGGGAGATAAAGATTGGCAAGTCTGCTTCTGTGCCATTGCTGTGTGTGGCATCTGTCTCTCATTGTATGCCACCGAAAACCAGTGTGTAATATTGGGCCATTTTTTTGGGGGGGTAAATTCTCCCTGTAAAAAAAAAATTAATAGTGGTAGATAAAGATTGGCAAGTCTGCCTCTGTGCCATTGCTGTGTGTGGCATCTGTCTCTCATTGTGTGCCACCGAAAACCAGTGTGTAATACTGGGCCATTTTTTTTTTTGGTAAATTCTCCCTGTAAAAAAATTAATAAATAGTGGGAGATAAAGATTGGCACGTCTGCCTCTGTGCCATTGCTGTGTGTGGCATCTGTCTCTCATTGTGTGCCACCAAAAACCTGTGTGTAATACTGGGCCATTTTTGGGGGGGGTAAATTCTCCCTGTAAAAAAAAAATTAATAGTGGGAGATAAAGATTGGCAAGTCTGCCTCTGTGCCATTGCTGTGTGTGGCATCTGTCTCTCATTGTGTGCCACCAAAAACCAGTGTGTAATACTGAACCATATTTTTTTTGGTACATTTTCCCTGTAAAAAAATTAACAAATAGTGGGAGATAAAGATTGGCAAGTCTGCCTCTGTGCCATTGCTGGGTGTGGCATCTGTCTCTCATTGTGTGCCACAGAAAAGCAGTGTGTAATACTGGGCCATTTTTTTTTTTTGTAAATTCTCCCTGTAAAAAAAATAATAAATAGTGGGAGATAAAGATTGGCAAGTCTGCCTCTGTGCCATTGCTGTGTGTGGCATCTGTCTCTCATTGTGTGCCACCAAAAACCAGTGTGTAATACTGGGCCATTTTTTTTTTTGGTAAATTCTCCCTGTAAAAAAAAAATTAATAGTGGGAGATAAAGATTGGCAAGTCTGCCTCTGTGCCATTGCTGTGTGTGGCATCTGTCTCTCATTGTGTGCCACCAAAAACCAGTGTGTAATACTGGGCCATTTTTTGGAGGGGGTAAATTCTCCCTGTAAAAAAAAAATTAATAGTGGGAGATAAAGATTGGCAAGTCTGCCTTTGTGCCATTGCTGTGTGTGGCATCTGTCTCTCATTGTGTGCCACAGAAAACCAGTGTGTAATACTGGGCCATTTTTTTGGGGGGGTAAATTCTCCCTGTAAAAAAATTAATAAATAGTGGGAGATAAAGATTGGCAAGTCTGCCTCTGTGCCATTGCTGTGTGTGGCATCTGTCTCTCATTGTGTGCCACAGAAAACCTGTGTGTAATACTGGGCCATTTTTTTTTTTGGTAAATTCTCCCTGTAAAAAAAAAAAATAATAGTGGGAGATAAAGATTGGCAAGTCTGCCTCTGTGCCATTGCTGTGTGTGGCATCTGTCTCTCATTGTGTGCCACAGAAAACCAGTGTGTAATACTGGGCCATTTTTTTTTTTCGTAAATTCTCCCTGTAAAAAAAATAATAAATAGTGGGAGATAAAGATTGGCAAGTCTGCCTCTGTGCCATTGCTGTGTGTGGCATCTGTCTCTCATTGTGTACCACCGAAAACCAGTGTGTAATACTGGGCCATTTATTTATTTTTTTTATTGTTCCTTAAAAAAAAAAAAAAATTAAATAGTGGGAGATAAAGATTGGCAAGTCTGCCTCTGTGCCATTGCTGTGTGTGGCATCTGTCTCTCATTGTGTGCCACAGAAAACCAGTGTGTAATACTGGGCCATTTTTTTTTTTGGTAAATTCTCCCTGTAAAAAAATTTATAAATAGTGGGAGATAAAGATTGGCAAGTCTGCCTCTGTGCCATTGCTGTGTGTGGCATCTGTCTCTCATTGTGTGCCACTGAAAACCTGTGTGTAATACTGGGCTTTTTTTTTTTTTTTGGTAAATTCTCCCTGTAAAAAAAAAAAATAATAGTGGGAGATAAAGATTGGCAAGTCTGCCTCTGTGCCATTGCTGTGTGTGGCATCTGTCTCTCATTGTGTGCCACAGAAAACCAGTGTGTAATACTGGGCCATTTTTTGGGGGGGGTAAATTCTCCCTGTAAAAAAAAAATAATAGTGGGAGATAAAGATTGGCAAGTCTGCGTTTGTGCAATTGCTGTGTGTGGCATCTGTCTCTCATTGTGTGCCACAGAAAACCAGTGTGTAATACTGGGCCATTTTTTTTTTTTGGTAAATTCTCTCTGTAAAAAAATTAATAAATAGTGGGAGATAAAGATTGGCAAGTCTGCCTCTGTGCCATTGCTGTGTGTGGCATCTGTCTCTCATTGTGTGCCACCGAAAACCTGTGTGTAATACTGGGCCATTTTTTTTTTTGGTAAATTCTCCCTGTAAAAAAAAAAATTAATAGTGGGAGATAAAGATTGGCAAGTCTGCCTCTGTGCCATTGCTGTGTGTGGCATCTGTCTCTCATTGTGTGCCACAGAAAACCAGTGTGTAATACTGGGCCATTTTTTTTTTTTCGTAAATTCTCCCTGTAAAAAAAATAATAAATAGTGGGAGATAAAGATTGGCAAGTCTGCCTCTGTGCCATTGCTGTGTGTGGCATCTGTCTCTCATTGTGTGCCACTGAAAACCAGTGTGTAATACTGGTCCTTTATTTATTTATTTTTTTATGGTTCCTTAAAAAAAAAAATTAAATAGTGGGAGATAAAGATTGGCAAGTCTGCCTCTGTGCCATTGCTGTGTGTGGCATCTGTCTCTCATTGTGTGCCACCGAAAACCAGTGTGTAATACTGGGCCATTTATTTTTTTTTTTTTTATTGTTCCTTAAAAAAAAAAAAAAAAAAATTAAATAGTGGGAGATAAAGATTGGCAAGTCTGCCTCTGTGCCATTGCTGTGTGTGGCATCTGTCTCTCATTGTGTGCCACAGAAAACCAGTGTGTAATACTGGGCCATTTTTTTTTTGGTAAATTCTCCCTGTAAAAAAATTAATAAATAGTGGGAGATAAAGATTGGCAAGTCTGCCTCTGTGCCATTGCTGTGTGTGGCATCTGTCTCTCATTGTGTGCCACTGAAAACCTGTGTGTAATACTGGGCGTTTTTTTTTTTTTTTTGGTAAATTCTCCCTGTAAAAAAAAAAAATAATAGTGGGAGATAAAGATTGGCAAGTCTGCCTCTGTGCCATTGCTGTGTGTGGCATCTGTCTCTCATTGTGTGCCACAGAAAACCAGTGTGTAATACTGGGCCATTTTTTTTTTTTTTTTAATTCTCCCTGAAAAAAAAAAATAGTGGGAGATTAAGATTGGCATTTCTGCTTGAGTGCCGGTCCTGTGTGTGCCATCTGTCTCAAATTATTGGGGCACAGAAAACCTAGTGTGTAACATTGGGCCTGATTTTCCTTTCAGTGTCACGCACCTATAAAGGTATATATAAATCCTACAGAAGTTTGAGTTCACCTTATAAGTTGTTTTACAGTAACAAATACCATTACTTTGGTTACGTTTTGCAAACAATGAGGAAGTCTAGTGGAAGAGGTCGTGGCCGTGGGCGGTCATTGTCATCTGGTAGTGATGGTAGTGGTGGTGGAGCATCAGGTGGTCGTGGTAAAAGCAGTACAGTACCTAAGTCTCGAGTTGTTGAGCCAGGTTCGTCATCTGGCTACACAAGGCCTCGAACGCTCCCTTTTCTGGGAGTAGGAAAACCACTTTTGAAGCCGGAGCAGGATGAACAAGTATTGGCTTTCATTGCTGACTCTGCCTCTAGCTCTTTCGCCTCCTCCTCGGAAAGTGCCAAATGTCAGAGCAGTGCATCGTCAGTGGATGCTCCCGGTCAGGAACAAGTCGCTTCCTTGTGTCCTTCACCCAGAACAACAGTGAAGGATGCGTCAGTCGACACAACAGGTTACTCCATGGAGCTCTTTACACATACCGTTCCTGGGTTAGACAGTGAAACAGTTAACAGGCCATGCCCATTAGAAGTTGAATCGGACATGGAGTGCACAGATGCACAGCCACAGCCAGATTACTATGCTGTTCCTTTGACTCAGACCAGAACATTGCCCTCGCAGTGTACTGAGGCAGAATCAAACCCAGCGGAGACTATGGTGCCCCGTCACGAACGCTATACCACCGGCTTACATGGTGACACAGACGAAGTTGCACACGACATAGAAGAGGAGGTCATAGATGACCCAGTTGTTGACCCCGATTGGCAGCCATTGGGGGAACAGGGTGCAGGCGGCAGTAGTTCTGAAGCGGAGGAGGAGGAGCCACAGCAGGCATCAACATCACAACAGGTTCCATCTGCCGGGCCCGTATCTGGCCAAAAACGCTTGGCAAAACCAAAACTAGTTGGAGGACAGCGTGGCCATCCGGTTAAAAAAGCTCAGTCTGCAATGCCTGAAAAGGTATCCGATAGTAGAAAGTGTGCAGTCTGGCATTTTTTTAAACAACATCCAAATGATCAGCGCAAAGTCATCTGTCAAAAATGTTCAACTACCTTAAGCAGAGGTCAGAATCTTAAGTCTAAATACAAGTTGCATGCATAGACATTTATCCACCATGCATTTGCAAGCCTGGACTAACTACCAAATGTGCCTAAAGGTTGCAGCACCCTCGGCCAATGAAGCTAGTCAGCAACGCTACATCCCTTCCCTCACAGTAACCCCACCATTTCCTGCAACACCTGCAGTATCTGTGCAGCTTTTGTCTCCAGGCCAAAGCAGTCAGGGAATCACCAGGTTCGTAGTAGGAAACACTGCATGTAGGGCACCGGCAAGAATACCATCTCCAACCCTCTCTCAGTCTGCCATGTCCACCGGCACCACCGCTAGTTCCACGATCTCCAGCTCTCCAGTCCAGCTCACCCTACATGAGATTCTTGTTAGGAAAAGGAAGTACTCATCCTCGCATCCGCGTACACAGGGTTTGAACGCCCACATTGCTAGACTAATCTCATTAGAGATGATGCCCTACCGGTTAGTTGAAAGCGAAGCTTTCAAAGTGCTGATGGACTACGCTGTACCACGCTACGAGCTACCCAGTCGACACTTCTTTTCTAGAAAAGCCATCCCAGCCCTCCAACAGCATGTGAAAGACCGCATCGTCCATGCACTCAGGCAGTCTGTGACTACAAAGGTGCACCTGACATCAGATGCATGGACCAGTAGGCATGGCCAGGGACGTTACGTGTCCATCACGGCACACTGGGTGAATGTGTTGGATGCAGGGTCCACAGGGGACAGCAATATTGGGACAGTTCTGCCTAGCCCACGGTCAAGAAAAAGAGTTGGCTGTAGGCGTTCGCCCCCCCTCCTCCTCTTCCTCGTCCTCCTGCAGAAGCGAGAGCTCGTCCACAGACCGCAGTCGCACATCCACTCCATCCGCAGCTGCCACTGTTGCACACCTGGTATGCCATTATGGGACAGCTAGTGGCAAGCGTCAGCAGGCTGTATTGGCAATGAAGTGTTTGGGCGACAACAGACACACCGCGGATGTTCTGTCCGAGTTCTTGCAGAAAGAAACTCAGTCATGGCTGGGCACTGTACATCTTGAGGCAGGCAAGGTAGTGAGTGATAACGGAAGGAATTTCATTGGCTGCCATAGCCCTTTCCCAAATATAACACATTCCTTGCCTGGCTCACACCTTAAACCTGGTGATGCAGTGCTTCCTGAAAAGTTATCCGGGGTTACCCGACCTAAAATGAACCACTCCTGGATTTCAAATTATTTTGCCCCACCTTTCCCGGCTGACACCTAGCTTTCCTATAAAAAGGTTTGCTTGTGGACTGGTCTTACTGAGTGTTCCAATCTCTTAATTTGCAGCAGCTGTTTGTCCAGCATACGACACCTCCCTCAATGGGAAAACTCCCCCCACAGGGCCGTGGTCTCGCCACTTGGCGCAAGCACCCGTTAGAGTGCCGTTTGTCTGAAGAGGTGGGTGTGCCCGCATTTGGTCGACGGCACAGCCACTGGGTCCCTCGTAGTACAATAAAGTGTCTCTGGCGGTGGTGGCGCGCACCCGACGTCAGACACACCGTTGTAACATGAGGGGCCCTGGGACGGTACCGCTGGCCACAAGACAGATCACCCCCCCCAGCTCAAACTGTGCTCTACCACGTGCAAAATTATCTCTCACAGCTCCACCAATGTTTAGTCTATGCGCTGACATCATTCAATGCCTGGCACTGACAATACCAATTTGTTGACATCTATGATGCTAGTTAAAGTAGTCTGGGTCAGTGTCCTATATTGGCACCAGTTAATACTTACTGCCAAATTACTATGTCAGAAACTCAGCAGATGAGCCCACCCCTGTACCTAAGTATGCCACACTTTTTTTTGTTGTTGTTGTTGTTTTGCGAGACATTAACATCTATTTATTTTTTGTGAGTACTAACTGTGTCAGACACTCCTTGTAATCATCCTCCGCTGACCACACCAATGCTGCCTGTGTACCCCTGCGAGATAACTCTAAGTGCCTTGAGCCTATTTTTAGTTATTTTAGGCCTAGTAAGCCTGTCTGCGGTCCCTCCTTGCAATCCTCCTCCTCCGCTGACCACAATGCTGCCTGTGTATCCATGTAACCGATTTAAAACTGCCTTGAGCCTATTTTTAGTTATTTTAGGCCTAGTACGCCTGTCTGCGGTCCCTCCTTGCAATCCTCCTCCTCCGCTGACCACAATGCTGCCTGTGTATCCATGTAACCGATTTAAAACTGCCTTGAGCCTATTTTTAGTTATTTTAGGCCTAGTACGCCTGTCTCCGGTCCCTCCTTGCAATCCTCCTCCTCCGCTGACCACAATGCTTCCTGTGTATCCATGTAACCGATTTAAAACTGCCTTGAGCCTATTTTTAGTTATTTTAGGCCTAGTAAGCCTGTCTGCGGTCCCTCCTTACAATCCTCCTCATCCGCTGACCACAATGCTGCCTGTGTATCCATGTAACCGATTTAAAACTGCCTTGAGCCTATTTTTAGTTATTTTAGGCCTAGTACGCCTGTCTGCGGTCCCTCCTTGCAATCCGCCTCCTCCGCTGACCACACCAATGCTGCCCGTGTACCCCTGGAACCTATTTTAAAGTGCATAGAGCCTATTTCTTTATTTTATGTAATATTAAAAAAGCCATGATGGACTACGCTGTCCCACGCTACAAGCTACCCAGTCGACACTTCTTTTGCAAGAAAAGCGATCCCAGCCCTCCACCAGCACCACCTCCATTGTCCATGCACTCTGGCAATCTGTGAGTACAAAGGTGCACCTGACAACAGACCCATGGACCTGTAGGCATGGCCATGGAAGGTTACGTGTCCATTACGGCGCAATGGGTTAATGTGGTGGATGCATGGTCCACAGGGGACAGCCTACTAAGTCTGTCTGCAGTCCCAAATTCAAATTGTCCTCCACTGTCTAAATCTGAGCTTCAACCTTCTGGCTCTCATTAAGTGCTGTTTTTTAAAAAATTGGTGGTTAGGGCCTACTAATGGTGTCTGCCACTCCCTGGTGTTTTCCTCCACTGTATAAAGCTGAGCTTCAGTCTTTAGGCTTTTGGCCTATAGTAGCAGATATTAAACTGCATTTGGCCTACTAGTGTGGTTGGGCCCTTAAAACAGTGTCTGCTGCTCCTGGGTTTGCTACTCCACTGAACAAAGCAATGCCACCTGTTTAGTCATGTTACTAATTTTGAACTGCATTTAGCCTACTTTATTCTTTGGCCCTATATCTGTGTTTCCTCCTCATCCTGCCCATTGCCCAGCCAATGCTAGATGAGTCTGCTGGTACATTGACCTAGACCACTACATTCCCCTTGCACTCTACACAGCCAGAATCTGACCCTGCTGAAAGTAAGGTTCCCCTTCCCGCATGTTATACCACCTTACACAGGGACAAAGAGGAAGGTGCAGATGAAAGTGCAGGTTCCTTCATCAGGTGGGGGGGCATACTCGTTGGCGACGTCACTGGCACAGGGCCCCTCAGAGTACGCAAAAGTGTCGCTGCCGGTGGGAGGCGCCCCCGCCGTGCAAACACACCACCGTACTTTGAGGGGCCCTGTGCCAGTGCCAATGCGAACGAGTGGGCCTCCCTGCTTGCTCAGGATCACAGCACTTGCAAAGTTGAAATACTTACCTCTCACTGCTCCACCGCCGTGATGTAGTCCACGTTTCCTGGGCCCACTAAAACATTGAACCAGCCCTACCCCCCACAACTTTTGCCAAATGACCCCCAATTTCCAATGCCCAACTATTATTATAAAGTTAATTAAGATTGACAAGCTTCAGAAACAAGAATGGATGTTTTTGGCATTAAAATGGGCACTGTAGGTGTTTTCCTGGCCTCCACTCACTGCCGACTATGCTTCCCCATTGACTTGCATTGGGTTTCGTGTTTCGATCGATCCCCGACTTTTAGCGATAATCGGCCGACTGCACTCGACTCGACTTTGGACAAAGTCGGGTTTCGCAAAACCGGACTCGATCTTAAAAAAATGAAAGTCGCTCAACCCTATTTGTTATAGTAAGTCAGTTAAGCTCAAATTTGTAATTTCTGTGCAGAATTCAATAAGCCATTGTAACCTTTATAAACACAAAATAAATAAAAAAAATTGATTTTTTTATGTATTTTTTTTTATAATGACCAACCATGTTCACATACAGTATAATAATGCAACAGTTATTAAAAAAATAATAATTAAGTAGCTAAAACAGCATTTTAATAGGTCCGGTCAAAAATGACCGGAGCAGTACAAGTGTATAGTGGAAACGAATAGAACAGCAGGGTTAATAGAAATATTAGATCTTATGGTTTCTGCCAGAGGTTCTATAATGATAGTGAACAATAAAGGCGAAAAGGAGCAGCCCTGCCTAGTACAGTTTGTTATTTTAAAATATTTGTAAAAGTGATTGTTAGTTAAGAGAGAAGCAGAAGGGCAAGAATATAATGCATGCATTGATTTGGATATTGATCCTTTAAAACCAAATGTTTTTAAGATTTTGAATGTATAGTTACATTTCATGTGGTCAGATGCCTTTCGGCATCAAGAAACACAAATACTGTAGGTGCTTTATTTATTTCTACAGCTGATATGAGATAAATTATTCGTCTAGTTCCATCCACTGTGTTTCTGCCAGCTACAATACCTACTTGGTCAGAATGTATACCGTAATCTCCAGTAAAATTTTAATTATTCTTTGAGCCAGTATTTTAGCGTAAATCTTAACGTCACAACTTAATAGTGAAATAGGTCTATAACTATTAATAGAAGAATGATGTAACCCTCGCATTGTACGCATTTTGGCCAACACTAACTACTGGTTGGTCACCCTTCTAAACCCTCACTACAAGGAGAACTTTACATCTCTCCTTCCCGTGGCAGGGAGGTCAAATAAAATGTTGCAGTACCAGATGGACCTAATTGAAGAATTCTTTAAAAAATTCCTATCTGATATAGCTGAAGGCAGGGGTCACAGTTAGGCTACGTTCACATTAGCGTTGTGCGCCCCTATATTTAACATGGGGGCGCATGGACATGCGTTGCACTTGCGTTTTGTGACGCATGCGTCACTGCGGCGCACGCGTCAGGGCGCAGAGGATGCAGCAAGTTGCATTTTTTGTGCGTCCAAAATCAAGCAAAAAAAGGACGCATGCGTCACAAAATGCTGCGTTGTGCATGTGTTTACATTTGCGTTGTGCATTGCGTCGCCGACGCTGCGGCGCACAACGCAAATGTGAATGTAGCCTTACTTGGACAACCAAGGAGTGGAGATTGGGGAGACACACACCACATGCAGCAGAGACAGGGGAACACTCCAAAAGATCTGGGACAGTTTTCTCAGACCCTTACATCACCCAGACCCTGATGGGCGATTTAATCTGACAAGAAGGCCAAAGTTTTGGAAGATACTGAAGGTATACCTTGCCAACTGTACTAGGGTCCTCCATGATTCCTCTGTGCCTTACATCTATTAAACATCCAAGCTAGACATGTAGTATTAACTGCCTTGGAGGTCCTGGCCTTCCGCTAGCATTTTGTCATAATGGGTTTTTAGTGCTGCCAGGGTGCAGTGTATATATACAGGACAGGGGCAGTGGTACTGTGCAGTGTATATATACAGGAGGAGTGGTACTGTGCAGTGTATGCAGTTAAGTCCATATATATTTGGACAGAGACAACATTTTTCTAATTTTGGTTATAGACATTACCACAATGAATTTTAAACAAAGCAATTCAGATGCAGCTGAAGTTTAGACTTTCAGCTTTCATTTGAGGGATCCACATTAAAATTGGATGAAGGGTTTAGGAGTTTCAGCTCCTTAACATGTGTCACCCTGTTTTTAAAGGGACCAAAAGTAATTGGACAGATTCAATAATTTTAAATAAAATGTTCACTTCTAGTACTTGGTTGAAAACCCTTTGTTGGCAATGACTGCATGAAGTCTTGAACTCATGGACATCACCAGACCCTGTGTTTCCTCCTTTTTGATGCTCTGCCAGGCCTTCACTGTGGTGGTTTTCAGTTGCTGTTTGATTGTGGGCCTTTCTGTCTGAAGTTTAGTCTTTAACAAGTGAAATGCATGCTCAATTGGGTTGAGATCAGGTGACTGACTTGGCCATTCAAGAATATTCCACTTCTTTGCTTTAATAAACTCCTGGGTTGCTTTGGCTTTGTTTTGGATCATTGTCCATCTGTAGTTTGAAACAACGACCAATCAGTTTGGCTGCATTTGGGTGGATCTAAGCACACAGAATGGCTCTGAATACCTCAGAATTCATTTGGCTGCTTCTGTCCTATGTCACATCATCAATAAACACTAGTGACCCAGTGCCACTGGCAGCCATGCATGCCCAAGCCATCACACTGCCTCCGCCGTGTTTTACAGATGATGTGGCATGCTTTGGATCATGAGCTGTACCACGCCTTTGCCATACTTTTCTCTTTCCATCATTCTGGCAGAGATTGATCTTGGTTTCATCTGTCCAAAGAATGTTCTTCCAGAACTGTGATGGCTTTTTTAGATGTTTTTTAGCAAAGTCCAGTCTAGCCTTTTTATTCTTGATGCTTATGAGTGGCTTGCACCGTGCAGTGAACCCTTTGTATTTACTTTCATGCAGTCTTCTCTTTATGGTAGATATGGATATTGATACACCTACCTCCTTGAGAGTGATTCACTTGGTTGGCTGTTGTGAAGGGGTTTCTCTTCACCATAGAGATTATTCTGCGATCATCCACCACTGTTGTCTTCCGTGGGCGCCCAGGTCTTTTTGCATTGACGAGTTCACCAGTGCTTTCTTTCTTTCTCAGGATGTACCAAACTGTAGATTTTGTCACTCCTAATATTGTAGCAATTTCTCGGATGGGTTTTTTCTGTTTTCGCAGCTTAAGGATGGCTTGTTTCACCTGCATGGAGAGCTCCTTTGACCGCATGTTTACTTTACAGCAAAACCTTCCAAATGCAAGCACCACGCCTCAATTCAACTCCAGGCCTTTTATCTGCTTAATTGAGAATGACATAACGAAGGGATTGCCCACACCTGTCCATGAAATAGCATTGGAGTCAATTGTCCAATTACTTTTGGTCCCTTTAAAAAAAGGGTGGCACATGTTAAGGAGCTGAAACTCCTAAACCCTTCATCCAATTTTAATGTGGATACCCTCAAATGAAAGCTGAAAGTCTGAACTTCAACTGCATCTGAATTGTTTTGTTTAAAATTCATTGTGGTAATGTCAATAACCAAAATTAGAAAAATGTTGTCTGTGTCCAAATATATATGGACTTAACTGTATATACAGGACAGGAGGAGTGGTACTGTGCAGTGTATATATACAGGAGGAGTGCTACTGTACAGTGTATATATACAGGACAGGGGGAGTGGTACTGTGCAGTGTATATATACAGGACAGGGGGAGTGGTACTGTGCAGTGTATATATACAGGACAGGAGGAGTGGTACTGTGCAGTGTATATACACAGGACAGGAGGAGTGGTACTGTTCAGTGTATATATACAGGAGAAGTGTTACTGTGCAGTGTATATATATAGGACAGGAGGAGTGGTACTGTGAAATGTATATATACAGGACAGGGGGAGTGGTACTGTGCAGTGTATATATACAGGAGGAGTGGTACTGTGCAGTGTATATATACAGGAGGAGTGGTACTGTACAGTGTATCAGGGGGAGTGGTACTGTACAGTTTATATATATGGGGGAGTGATACTGTGCAGTGTATATATACAGGGGGAGTGGTACTCTGCAGTGTATATATACAGGGGGAATGGTTCTCTGCAGTTTATATATATAGGGGGAGTGGTGCTGTACAGTGTATATACTTCAGCAGCCGCCCAGCCCAGGCCCCCAGTACCTGTCCTGTATATGTATATACTGTAGCTATACAGCCTGTATAGATACAGTATATATAATAAATATACAGGACAGGTGCTGGGGACCTGGGCTGGGCGGCTGCTGAAGTATATAATATACTACAGCAGCTCAGCTGCAGCCACCCAGCCCATGGCCACCCCAGCTCACCCAGACTGTCAGAATACAGCGATATCATTGCACTCACTCAGGCGCGTCTAGGAGCTAATCCGGAATCTGCCTGATAAGTTCAGCACTGCAGCCAGGGGTGGAAAAGCAGAGCAGGAGAACGTGCTCTCTTCGCCCACAAACAATGTCACGCTGGCTGCGTTCTTAACTCCTATGTGCCTGCCTGCACTGACTGAGAAGATGCTTGTGCCAGCTCCCACTGCCTGCACCTGTAAATTGAAAGGGTAAGTGGCAGGAAAAACAGCGGGCAAGCATCCAGATGGATCTATGACAGCGCGAGTGGGCCCCCCATCTCGCCAGGGCCCCGGCCCTTGCCCGGGTGCGCCGGGTGCTGATGCTGGCCCTGGCCAGGGGTATTATAACTGAGAGGCACATCCATCTGTCAATTGAAAATGCTGATAGGCTGATGTAACACCCCAGGCTCCTGGTCATTAAAGTTGAATTGCTTTCCTCACGGGGAGAGTGATGTTATGCTTGGAAGCGAGGAAGAATTCCTTTTATCAGGCATTCAAAAGCATGCAACATGTTCCTACTCCAGGCCAGAAAGGGGAGCTCTGATCCAGCTTGTGGGTGGCTCCCCTATATATCTTCTGGCTGGAGGGTAAGTAGTCAGTCTGTTAGAGAGACAGAGAGAGTCAGGAAGACTGAAGGAGCTGTGCAGCCACGTGAGGTGCTGCAGCTCCTGGAAAGGAGAGAGAAGGACAGAATAAGTTGTTGAAAGCATGAAGGAGGAAAAGGAGCAAAGGCGAGTGACGAGCTGGAGAGAGAACCTGCGACTGGGCTTCCTCCACGCTGAGCGCAGATGCCGGTAGCTGGAAGACCGTGGTTGTGGGGGCAACTCTATGCCCAACAATAGAAACTGGCGGACAGCAGATTGCAAGTTACCTGTCCACCAGTGACACCTGGGGACACAATTGCAGATAGAGCCCAGGTCATGATAGAGATCCTGTAAAAAGGCTCGAGCTACCTGTCGTATGGGTAGTGTCCTACCTAAAAGGGGGAGAGAAAATGTGAGGACCTTGTGAGAGGCCTAAGGCAGCAAGGGACTACAACACCATAGCACTAGAGAGAAGAATTCCAACCCCACCTGGTAAGGGAGACTCACCTCCAAGTCGGCCGGACCATCGACACCTGTGATCCGGTACCCTGGACTGTGGATGCCTGAACCCTTCAGTAAAGAGGTAAAGAGACTGCAACCCCATGTCTTCCATTTCTCTCTGGCACCATTCCTGCTGCCACAACATTACCCCAGAGGACCCCTTAAAGCAACGTTGGTCACCCCTGACTGAGTACCACAGGTGGCATCACAAACTTTTATTTTTCACAAACCCCTTTAAAGACCGTCCCTTTTACTTGGGTGCCCAGGGCCAGGGACAGGGTCACCACCGCCATGACACATCCATTTTAGTACCGCACCCGGTACCGAACACCCCATGGCCCTGGCGGGTGTTCCACTGACTCCACTGACCTTTTTTGGAAGTGCATTTGAACAGCAAGGTGGATTGCTGTTGAGGGGAAATAGAGAAAAAAAAATCTATAAATCTTCAGCATAGCAAGTGTGAGCGATCTGAGTGTGACCTGAGGGTAAGTGTGAACGGCGGTAAGTGTGACTTGTGATTCAGTGACTTTGGAATCAGGGAGTTTCCAAGGGAGGAATTGCTGTCTGTTTTTTATTAATACTTTGTATTTATTTTTTATTTAACGTTTCTGTGTGGTGCAATCCCCATTAGGAAATGTGCTCCACTATTGTTAATGCCATCCAGTGCACATCTTGCCACATGTATGCAATCCTTGATCAGCCGGTCGAGGGTGCATACTGCTGTGCGAGATGTGAGCACATTGAGCATTTGGAAGCCCAGATTCTGGATCTAAATGTGCAGCTGGCAACACTGAGATCCATTGACAACATGGAAAGGAGTCTTCTGCTCACTGAGCAGACGCTCAATGGGATAGATGAGGGGGGATGGTAGGATGGAGCTGCAGGACAGTGAAGTAGCAAGGTGGGTGACATTTAGGAAGTGGGGTAGAGGGAAGAGTGCCAGGGAGGCTAGTCCTGATCTGGCACACCCTAACAAGTTTGCTAAGTTGGCAGATGAGGGGGATGCCAGTACAGGGGTAGCACTGCTGCAGCCAGGCATGTCCTCTGAAAGCCGGAGGAGTGACTGCTCCAGTAAGGAGGGAAATAGGAGAGCAGGGCAGGCCAGACAGGTACTGGTAGTGGGGGACTCAATTATTAGGGGAACAGATAGGGCAATCTGTCACAAAGACAGGGATCATCGGACAATGTGCTGCCTACCTGGCGCTCGAGTCCGACACATCGCTGATCGGGTGGACAGATTACTGGGAGGGGCTGGTGAGAACCCAGCGGTCATGGTGCACATTGGCACAAATGACAAAGTTAGAGGTAGGTGGAAGGTCCTTAAAGATGATTTCAGGGAATTAGGCTGCAAGCTAAAAGCAAGGACCTCCAACGTGGTATTTTCCGAAATACTGCCTGTACCACGTGCCACGCCAGAGAGGCAACAGGAGATTAGGGAGGTTAATAAGTGGCTCAAGAATTGGTGTAGGAAGGAGGGGATTGGGTTCCTGCAGAACTGGGCCGACTTCTCAGTTGGCTACAGGCTCTATGCTAGGGACGGGCTGCACCTCAATGGGGAAGGTGCAGCTGTGCTGGGGGAGAAAATGGCTAGAAGGTTGGAGGAGTGTTTAAACTAGGGATTGGGGGGAGGGTATTCAATTTATAGGAGGGGAAGATAGTGCAGATAGAGACCTGGGCACAAATAAGGAAGTTGGGGGTGGCGGTGGCATGGGAGGTGGGGTTAGAATAGTTAATAATTTAAGAAAGAATAGAGGTACAGAGAGGAACATCAAGTGCATGTATACTAATGCCAGAAGCCTCGCCAACAAAATGGATGAATTAGAACTAATGTTGTTGGAGCATAATTATGACATGGTGGGGATATCTGAAACATGGCTGGATGAGAGCTATGACTGGGCTGTTCACTTGCAGGGCTATAGCCTGTTCAGAAATGACCGTACAGATAAGCGAGGGGGTGGGGTGTGTCTATATGTAAAATCGTCCTTAAAACCCATCCTGCGTGATAATATAGGTGAATTTAATGAAAATGTAGAGTCCCTGTGGGTGGAGATAAGGGGAGGGGGAAAAATAATAAATTACTGATAGGGGTTTGTTATAAATCTCGAAAAATAATGGAAGCAATGGAGAATATTCTCGTAAAGCAAATAGATGAAGCTGCGACTCAAGGAGAAGTCATTATTATGGGGGACTTCAATTACCCTGAAATAGATTGGGGAACAGAAACCTGCAGTTCCAGCAAAGGTAATCGGTTTTTGACAACTATGAGAGACAATTACCTTTCACAACTGGTTCAGGACCCAACAAGAAGGGGGGCACTCCTAGACCTAATATTAACCAATAGGCCAGATCGCATATCAAATATAAGAGTTGGGGGTCACTTGGGGAATAGTGATCTCTAGTGTTGAGCATTCCGATACCGCAAGTATCGGGTATCGGCCGATACTTGCGGTATCGGAATTCCGATACCGAGTTCCGATATTTTTGTGATATCAGAAATCGGAATCGGAAGTTCCCAGTGTATGGTTCCCAGGGTCTGGAGGAGAGGAGACTCTCCTTCAGGCCCTAGGATCCATATTCATGTAAAAAATAAAGAATTAAAATAAAAAATATGGATATACTCACCCCTCCGGCGGCCCCTGGACCTTACCGATGTAACCGGCAGCCTCCGTTCCTAAGAATGAGGAGTTTAGGACCTGCGATGACGTCGCGGCTTGTGATTGGTCGCGTGAGCGGTCACATGAGCGGTCAGGCGACCAATCACAAGCCGCGACGTCATCGAAGGTCCTAAACTCCTCATTCTTAGGAACGGAGGCTGCCGGTTACATCGGTAAGGTCCAGGGGCCGCCGGAGGGGTGAGTATATCCATATTTTTTATTTTAATTATTTATATTTTACATGAATATGGATCCCAGGGCCTGAAGGAGAGTTTCCTCTCCTTCAGACCCTGGGAACCATCCAGAATAGCTTCCGATACTTGTGTCCCATTGACTTGCATTGGTATCGGGTATCGGTATCGGCGAGATCCGATATTTTTTGGATATCGGCCGATACCATCCGATACCGATACCTTTGAGTATCGGAAGGTATCGCTCAACACTAGTGTTAAGCGATACCGTCCGATACTTGAAAGTATTGGTATCGGATAGTATTGGCCGATACCCGAAAAATATCGGATATCGCCGATACCGATACCCAATACCAATGCATTTCAATGAGACGCAAAGTATCGGAATGGTTCCCAGGGTCTGAAGGAGAGGAAACTCTCCTTCAGGCCCTGGGATCCATATTCATGTGTAAAATAAAGAATTAAAATAAAAAATATGGATATACTCACCTCTCCGGTGGCCCCTGGATCTTACCGCTGTAACCGGGAGCCTCCGTTCCTAAGAATGAGCGCATGAAGGGCCTTCAATGACGTCGCGGCTTGTGACTGGTCGCGTGACTGCTCATGTGACCGCTCACGCGACCAATCAGAAGCCGCGACGTCAGCCGCGACGTCATCGAAGGTCCTTCACGGGCTCATTCTTAGGAACGGAGGCTCCCGGTTACAGCGGTAAGGTCTAGGGGCCGCCGGAGAGGTGAGTATATGGATATATATGGATATACTCACCTCTCCGGCGGCCCCCGGACCTTACCGCTGTAACCGGGAGCCTCCGTTCCTAAGAATGAGCCCGTGAAGGACCTTCGATGACGTCGCGGCTGACGTCGCGGCTTCTGATTGGTCGCGTGAGCGGTCACATGAGCAGTCACGCGACCAGTCACAAGCCGCGACGTCATTGAAGGCCCTTCACGCGCTCATTCTTAGGAATGGAGGCTAACGGTTACAGCGGTAAGATCCAGGGGCCACCGGAGAGGTGAGTAAATCCATATTTTTTATTTTAATTCTTTATTTTACACATGAATATGGTTCCGATACCGATTCCCGATACCACAAAAGTAACGGAACTCGGTATCGGAATTCCGATACCGCAAGTATCGGCCGATACCCGATACTTGCGGTATTGGAATGCTCAACACTACTCAACACTAGTGATCACAAAATAATAAGTTTTTGTGTATCCTTTAATAAGATGTGTAGTAGAGGGGTGACAAGGACACTAAACTTCAGGAGGGCAAATTTCCAACGGATGAGAGAGGATCTTGGTGCAATTAACTGGGACGATATCCTGAGACATAAAAATACACAAAGAAAATGGGAGACGTTTATTAGCATCCTGGATAGGACCTGTGCACAGTATATACCATATGGGAATAAACATACTAGAAATAGGAGGAAACCAATATGGCTAAATAGAGCTGTAAGGGGCGCAAAAAGTGACAAAAAGAAAGCATTTAGAGAATTAAAGGAAGTAGGTATTGAGGAGGCATTAAATAAATAGAAAAAAATAAATAAATTCTGTAAAAAGCAAATCAAGGCAGCAAAGATTGAGAAAGAGAGACTCATTGCCAGAGAGAGTAAAAATAATCCCAAAATATTCTTTAACTACATAAATAGTAAGAAATTAAAAAATGATAGTGTTGGCCCCCTTAAAAATATTCTGGGTGAAATGATGGATGAGAATGAGGAAAAAGCCAATATGCTAAATTACTTTTTTTCATCAGTATTTACAAAAGAAAATCCCATGGCAGACAAAATGACTAGTGATAAAAATTCCCAATTAAATGTCACCTGCTTAAACCAGCAGGAATTACGGCGGCGTCTAAAAATCACTAAAATTGACAAATGTCCGGGCCCGGATGAGATACACCCTCGAGTACTGCAGGAATTAAGTACAGTCATTGATAGACCATTATTTTTAATCTTTAAAGACTCCATAATAACACGGTCTGTACCACAGGACTGGCGTATAGCTAATGTGGTGCCAATATTCAAAAAGGGGACAAAAACCTAACTCGGTAATATTAGGCCAGTAAGCTTAACCTCTACTGTGGGTAAAATCCTGGAGGGCTTTCTAAGGGATGCTATACAGGAGTATCTGAAGAGGAATAACCTCATGACCTAGTATCAGCACGGGTTTACTAGGGACCGTTCATGTCAGACTAATTTGATCAGCTTCTATGAAGAGGTAAGTTCCGGACTGGACCAAGGGAGCCCAGTGGATGTAGTGTATATGGACTTTTCAAAAGCTTTTGATACGGTGCCACACAAAAGGTTGTTACCAGGGTTGAGCGAAACGGGTCGGCCATTTTCAGAAGTCACCGACTTTTGGCAAAGTCTCATGAAACCCGACCCGACCCCTGTGTGGGGTCAGCCATGAGGTCGGCGATCTTCTGAATCTGGGATCGGAATTCCGATACCGAGTTCCGATATGTTTGCGATATCAGGAATCGCAAGTGAGGACGCCATGCAGGAGAGCTGCAAGTTAGGACGTCGGGACGGCCCGGAAGGAGGAATGGGAGAAGCACCTGACCGCATGCAGGAGGAACTGCTGCAGACTCTGGAGGAGAGACGTCAGGCCTCTGCAAGGTTAGCACTGGGGAAGGGACATGTCTGACCCAGGAGGAGAACTGGCGGCGGTCGCAGCCACAGGCCCCATAATGCCCCTAGGCCCCACAGTGGATGCAGACGCAGGTCCAATAATGCCACCAGGCCCCATAGTGCCCACAGCTCCTGCAAGACGGCAGGAACACATCGCAGTAACAGCTCCTGTAATGCCGCTATCCATGCCCTATATACCGGGAGCGGCCTGGCTGCCACAATATTCAGGGTAGTCTCATACGTTGGATGACTTTAAGGAAAGGCTCTGCAGCCTATTTGAAGTATATCCCCTGACAGAACATCAAAAGGTCAATATTCTAACTGGTCAATTAATTGGCGCAGCTCTTACAGAAGTGAAATCCTGGCCGGATATGGAAAAAGGAACTGTTAAGCAGATATTTGCCAAACGTAAAACAAAGAGCACAGGATAGCATACGGAACCATGCCCTTAATCTCCAGGAGGCACTGCGGGCCATTAAGCAGGTTGACCCTAACAGCGTGCAGGATGGGGACAAGCTAATAAAGGAGCAGTTCATTGAGGGACTCCTGTCCAGCACCTACAGGGCACAGCTGCGCATCCTGGCCTTGCAAAACCCTGACCTGGACTTTGCACAATTTAAAGACAGGTCCATCCGGGTGCTGCATGAACCACCACCCAGCCACACAGTGCCCCCTAGGCGTTCAGCAATCACGTACCACTAGGAGGTGGCACCCTGTCATCAGGCCATTGAGGCCAACACAGTTCCTGGATGATGACCCCTCCGCAGGACTGCACCTCCGGGTCTGGGAACTGACTAAAAACATAGCTGCACTAGACAGAACAGTGCAGTTCCTGCAGGAATCCCCAAAGGAGAAAATCCAGCTGGCTTCCAGTCTGGAGGACATCCCCTGACAATGACAGAAGAGGATCCCACCGATCAGAGAAAGAGTGTTGTGAATTCGGTTTGTGGGCTCCCCCGGTGGTCTGTTATGGTAGTGTCTCTTATGTGCCTTCCTCCATCTCTGATTACCTGTCGCCACCCTCTTGGGGAGTTTCCTATTTAAGGCTGCTTGGCTGTTAGTCACATGCCGGCCAACAATGTGCTAGTAGCATTCTGTTGCATTCACCTGCTTCAAGTCCCAGTTCAGCTAAGTTGAATTTTGTTTCTTGTTTTGCTATTTTTGTCCAGCTATCTGCAATGTGACTCTTCAGTGCTGGAAGCTCTTGTGGACAGAAAATTACTACTCCAGTGGCATGAGTTGTCACTGGAGTTTAAAGTAATTTCTGGATGGTGTTTTTGAATAGTGATTTTTAGGTCGACCGTGAAGTAACTCTTTCCTGTCCTTCTGCTATCTAGTAAGCGGACCTCACTGTGCTAAATCTGCTGTTCATCCTACGTATGTCATTTCCTCTGAACTCACCGTCAATATCTGTGGGGGCCTACTATCATCTTTTGGGGTTCCTCACTGGAGGTAAGGCAGGCCTGTATATTCCTCTTATAGGGGTAGTTAGATCTCCGGCTGGCGCGTGGTGTCTAGGGCATCGTAGGTACATCCCCCGGCTACTGTAAGTGTTGGGTCAGGTTCAGGTCACGGTCGACCTTAGTTTCCATCACCCGAGAGCTAGTCCGTTTGGTATTTTTTTCCCATGGTCATTGGGGTAACCATAACAGTTTGGCCGGCCTATAAAAAATCTATGTGTTAAAATATGCACTAAAGTAGGAAGGAGAAGAAAGGGTTTTTTTTTTTTTTTTCTGTGTTTGAAAGTGCACCTTAGTTTGATCATTTGTATTCCTTGCTTAAACTGCAGTCTTCAGCCTTTTTTTTTTTCTCCTCTCCTCTTAACCTCTGAATGCTTGGGTTACACCCATTTGAAACATGGATCCACAGAGTTTAGTTGCGGGTTTGAATAACCTTGCGACAAAAGTACAGAACCTACAAGATTTTGTTATACGTGCTCCAATGTCTGAACCTAAGATTCCTCTGCCTGAATACTTTACCGGAGACAGATCCCGGTTTTTGAGTTTCAGAGAAAATTGCAAATTGTTTTTGTCTCTGAGATCTCACTCTGCTGGTGATCAGACTCAACAAGTTAAAATTGTTATCTCTCTACTGCGCGGCGACCCACAAAGTTGGGCATTTGCATTATCGCCAGGGGATCCTGCGTTGTTAAATGTAGATGCGTTTTTTCAGGCTTTGGGGTTGCTTTATGAAGAACCTAATTTGGAGATTTTGGCTGAGAAAGCCTTGATAGCTCTTTCCCAAGGGCAAGATGAAGCTGAGATATACTGCCAGAAATTCCGTAAATGGTCGGTGCTTACTAAATGGAATGAGTGCGCTTTAGCAGCTAATTTCAGAGAAGGTCTCTCTGATGCCGTGAAGGATGTCATGGTGGGGTTCCCTGTGCCTACAGGTCTGAATGATGCCATGAAATTGGCTATCCAGATTGATCGGCGTTTGCGGGAGCGCAAATCTGTGCACCATATGGCGGGGTCTTCTGAGGAAGAATCTGTGCACCATATGGCGGTATCTTCTGAGCAAAGACCTGTGCACCATTTGGCGGTGACCTCTGAAAAGGCATTGGAGCATATGCAATGCGATCGTGTTTTGTCTAGAGGCGAACGTCAAAATTACAGGCGCAAAAATGGATTGTGCTTCTACTGTGGAGATCCAGCTCATGTTATATCAGCATGCTCTAAACGTATAAATAAGGTTGATAAAAAGGTTGATAAATCTTTTTCTACAGGTACCTTGCAGTCAAAATTTCTTTTGTCCGTGACATTGATTTGTACCTTATCATCTGTGACTGTGAATGCTTATGTGGATTCTGGCGCCGCTCTGAGTCTCATGGATTGGTCCTTTGCCAAGCGTTGTGGGTTTGATTTGGAGCCGTTGGAAGTTTCTATTCCCCTGAAGGGTATTGATTCTACACCTTTGGCTAGCAATAAACCACAATATTGGACACAAGTGACTATGCGTCTCACCCCAGACCATCAGGAGATTATTCGTTTCCTTGTATTATATAACCTACATGATGTCTTAGTGCTTGGATTACCATGGTTACAGATTCATAATCCCGTCTTGGACTGGAAATCTATGTCTGTGTTGAGCTGGGGATGTCGGGGCATTCATGGGGATGCACCTTTGGTTCCTATTTCTTCATCTACTCCCTCTGAGATCCCAGCATTTCTGTCAGATTTTTATGATGTCTTTCAAGAGCCTAAAGTTGATTCTCTCCCTCCTCACAGAGAGTGTGACTGCGCTATTGAATTGATCCCCGGTAGTAAGTTTCCTAAGGGTCGCTTGTTTAATTTGTCTGTACCTGAACATACTGCTATGCGGGAGTATATCAGAGAATCCTTGGAAAAGGGTCATATTCGCCCCTCGTTGTCTCCACTAGGGGCAGGATTTTTCTTTGTAGGTAAAAAGGATGGTTCATTGAGACCTTGTATCGACTATCGACTTTTGAATAAGATTACAGTTAAATACCAGTACCCGTTACCTTTACTGACTGATCTGTTTGCTCGTAAAAAGGGGGCTAAGTGGTTCACTAAGATCGATCTACGTGGTGCGTATAATTTGGTGCGGATTAAGCAGGGGGATGAGTGGAAGACCGCATTTAATACGCCTGAAGGCCATTTTGAGTATTTGGTAATGCCTTTCGGTCTCGCAAATGCCCCTTCCGTTTTTCAGTCCTTTATGCACGATATTTTCCGTGAATATCTGGATAAGTTTATGATTGTGTATTTGGATGATATTCTTGTTTTTTCGGAGGACTGGGAATCTCACGTTCAACAGGTCAGGAGAGTTTTTCAGGTTTTGCGAGCTAATTCTCTTTTTGTAAAGGGCTCAAAGTGTAGTTTTGGAGTTCAGAGAATTTCCTTTTTGGGATATATTTTTTCCCCTTCATCTATGGAGATGGACCCTGTCAAGGTCCAGGCTATTTGTGATTGGATGCAACCTACTTCTTTGAAGAGTCTGCAAAAGTTCTTGGGTTTTGCTAATTTCTATCGCCGATTTATAGCGGGTTTTTCTGCCATTGCTAAACCTTTGACTGATTTGACCAAAAAGGGTGCTGATGTTGCTAATTGGTCCTCTGCGGCTGTGGAGGCCTTTCAAGAGCTTAAGCGCCGCTTTTCTTCCGCTCCTGTGTTGCGCCAACCTGATGTGTTACTTCCGTTCCAGGTTGAGGTGGATGCTTCGGAGATCGGAGCAGGTGCAGTTTTGTCGCAGAAAGATCCTGACTGCTCAGTAATGAGACCATGTGCGTTTTTCTCCCGAAAGTTTTCGCCCGCTGAGCGAAATTATGATGTGGGAAATCGGGAACTTCTGGCCATGAAGTGGGCGTTTGAGGAGTGGCGTCATTGGCTTGAGGGTGCTAGACACCAGGTGGTGGTCCTCACTGACCACAAGAATCTAATTTATCTTGAGTCGGCCAGGCGTCTGAATCCTAGACAGGCGCGCTGGTCGTTGTTTTTTTCCCGATTTAACTTTGTGGTGTCATATCTGCCTGGGTCCAAGAATGTGAAGGCGGATGCCCTCTCTAGGAGTTTTGAGCCTGACTCGCCTGGTGATTCCGAACCTACCGGCATCCTGAAGGATGGGGTGATATTGTCAGCTGTCTCCCCAGACCTGCGGCGTTCTTTGCAGGAGTTTCAGGTGGATAGGCCTGATCGCTGTCCGCCTGGTAGACTGTTTGTCCCTGATGATTGGACCAGTAGAGTTATCTCGGAGGTTCATTCTTCCGCGTTGACAGGTCATCCTGGAATTTTTGGCACCAGGGATTTGGTGTCTAGGTCCTTCTGGTGGCCTTCTTTGTCTCGAGATGTGCGCATGTTTGTGCAGTCTTGTGATGTTTGTGCTCGGGCCAAGCCCTGCTGTTCTAGGGCCAGTGGGTTGTTGTTGCCCTTGCCTATTCCTAAGAGGCCTTGGACGCACATCTCTATGGACTTTATTTCTGACCTTCCGGTTTCTCGTAGGATGTCTGTCATCTGGGTGATTTGTGACCGTTTTTCCAAGATGGTTCATTTGGTACCTTTACCCAAATTGCCCTCCTCCTCTGAGTTGGTTCCTCTATTTTTTCAGAATGTGGTGCGTTTGCATGGTATTCCTGAGAATATAGTGTCTGACAGGGGTACTCAGTTTGTGTCTAGATTTTGGCGGACGTTCTGTGCCAGGATGGGTATCGATTTGTCTTTTTCGTCTGCATTCCATCCTCAGACTAATGGCCAGACTGAGCGTACTAATCAGACCTTGGAGACTTACTTGAGGTGTTTTGTGTCCGCTGATCAGGATGATTGGCTTGACTTTTTGCCATTGGCAGAGTTTGCCCTTAACAATCGGGCTAGTTCTGCCACTTTGGTTTCTCCATTTTTTTGTAATTCAGGGTTTCACCCTCGGTTTTCGTCCGGTCAATTGGAGTCTTCGGATTGTCCTGGAGTGGATGCTGTGGTTGATAGGATGCATCAGATTTGGGGACAGGTTGTGGACAATCTGAAGTTGTCCCAGGAGAAGACTCAACAGTTCACTAATCGTCATCGGCGTATTGGTCCTCGTCTTTGTGTTGGGGACCTGGTGTGGCTGTCTTCTCGATTTGTTCCTATGAAGGTCTCGTCTCCTAAGTTTAAGCCTCGGTTTATCGGCCCTTATAGGATTCTGGAGGTTCTTAATCCTGTGTCCTTTCGTTTGGACCTCCCAGCATCTTTTAATATCCATAATGTTTTCCATCGGTCATTATTGCGGAGGTATGAGGTACCGGTTGTTCCTTCTGCTGATCCACCTGCTCCTGTGTTGGTTGAGGGTGAATTGGAGTATGTGGTGGAAAAGATCTTGGACTCCCGTGTTTCCAGACGGAAACTTCAGTATCTGGTTAAGTGGAAAGGTTATGGCCAGGAGGATAATTCTTGGGTGACAGCATCCAATGTTCATGCTCCCGATTTGGTTCGTGCATTTCATAGTGCTCATCCAGGTCGCCCTGGTGGTTCTGGTGAGGGTTCGGTGCCCCCTCCTTAAGGGGGGGTACTGTTGTGAATTCGGTTTGTGGGCTCCCCCGGTGGTCTGTTATGGTAGTGTCTCTTATGTGCCTTCCTCCATCTCTGATTACCTGTCGCCACCCTCTTGGGGAGTTTCCTATTTAAGGCTGCTTGGCTGTTAGTCACATGCCGGCCAACAATGTGCTAGTAGCATTCTGTTGCATTCACCTGCTTCAAGTCCCAGTTCAGCTAAGTTGAATTTTGTTTCTTGTTTTGCTATTTTTGTCCAGCTATCTGCAATGTGACTCTTCAGTGCTGGAAGCTCTTGTGGACAGAAAATTACTACTCCAGTGGCATGAGTTGTCACTGGAGTTTAAAGTAATTTCTGGATGGTGTTTTTGAATAGTGATTTTTAGGTCGACCGTGAAGTAACTCTTTCCTGTCCTTCTGCTATCTAGTAAGCGGACCTCACTGTGCTAAATCTGCTGTTCATCCTACGTATGTCATTTCCTCTGAACTCACCGTCAATATCTGTGGGGGCCTACTATCATCTTTTGGGGTTCCTCACTGGAGGTAAGGCAGGCCTGTATATTCCTCTTATAGGGGTAGTTAGATCTCCGGCTGGCGCGTGGTGTCTAGGGCATCGTAGGTACATCCCCCGGCTACTGTAAGTGTTGGGTCAGGTTCAGGTCACGGTCGACCTTAGTTTCCATCACCCGAGAGCTAGTCCGTTTGGTATTTTTTTCCCATGGTCATTGGGGTAACCATAACAAAAGAGACAACGACTGCTATCATCAGGATGGACGACCAATCTGCCACCACTGAAACCAGGCAGGACACATTTCAAGGTACTGCCATTTATGTGATCGACCCCTGGGGCAGAGGATCAACTTCCAGGAGTAGGATGACCAGGCCCACAAAACTGGCGAGCCAAGTATGTCGGAGGATGACCAGTCCTCCCCATTGTGATCGACGGCATCCCGATGAATGCATTACTGGACACCGGCTCTCAGGTGACAACTGTTGTGAATTCTGCTTTTGGGTTCCCTCCGGTGGTAGTAGGTGGTAATGCAGTTGTCCTTGGGTTGCAGTCTTGGTCAGGTGTGTCTGCTGATTGCAGTTCTGACTGGGGTATTTAGGTGTGCAGGATTCATTAGTCCTTGCCAGTTGTCAATTGTTGTTGGGAGGTGTTGGACCTCTGCCTGGTTCCTCCTGCCTTTCTGCCAAATCAGCAAAGATAAGTGTCTGTTTTTTTTTTCCTGTGGCACACATGCTGTGTGCTTCACAATTCAGTGCTCTCCTTTGTGTTTTCTTGTCCAGCTTAGACTGTGTCAGTATTTTCTCAGTCTAGTTGGATTCTCTGGAGTGGCAGATTTACATTCCATGTCTTTAGTTAGATTGTGGAACTTTTTGTATTATCTGCTGTGGATATTTTTGGAAGGGTTTTTGTTGTGAATTCCGCTCTTGGGCTCCCTCCGGTGGTTGTAAGTAGCACTTTTGTGAATTATGCTCTTGGGCTCCCTCCTGTGGTTTTGAGTGGTATAGCTGCTTCTTGGATTTAGCATCAGCAGCTGCTCTCACTGATCGTCTTTCTGGCTCAGCTATTTTAGTCTGGCCTTATTCCTCAATCAATGCCAGTTGTCAATTGTTCCTGCTTGGAGCCACTGCTCTTATGGATTTCCCTGACACTCTGTCCAGTTCAGCAAAGATAAGTCCTTTTGTCCTTTTGCTGTCCACTTGTTGTGGACTTTATTGTTCAGCACATTCTATGTTTTGTTCATTTGTCCAGCTTATCAGTATGGAGCTATTCAGCTAAGCTGGAAGCTCTGGGCTGCAGTTTTTGCCCTCCACACCTTTAGTCAGGTGTGGAGATTTTTGCATATCTCTGCGGTGGACTTTTTCTAGTTTTTATTACTGACCGCACAGTGTTTCTTTCCTTACTGTCTATCTAGCTAGAATTGGCCTCCTTTGCTAAATCTTGTTTCATACTACGTATGTCATTTCCTTCTCCTCTCACAGTCAATATTTGTGGGGGGCTGTCCTATCCTTTGGGGATTTTCTCTGAGGCAAAATAGCTTTCCTGTTTCTACCTTTAGGGGTAGCTAGTTCTCCGGCTGTGACGAGGTGTCCAGGGAGTGACAGGAACATCCCACGGCTACTGCTAGTGTTGTGTTAAGATCAGGAACTGCGGTCTGTATAGTTACCACCTGCCCAGAGCTAGTCGCATGTCACTCCTAAATTACCAGTCCATAACAGTACAACTGGTCAAAAATGAGTTGAATGCATCTCAAAAGAAGGAAAAGAAAAAGAGTTCTGAGCCATTTTTTTTTCTTTAGTCTGTTTGTCTTTTTTCTTCCTCTTAATCTCTGGGTGGATTTGGGCGCGGACATGGATGTTCAGGGTTTGTTTTCTCGTGTGGATCAGCTTGCTGCAAGAGTTCAGAGTATCCAAGATTATGTTGTTCAGACTCCTGTTGTGAATTTGCTTTTTGCTCCCTCTAGTGGTTACTAGTTTTTTGACTCTGGTTTTTTCTGTCATTCCTTTTATCCGCACCTGGGTCGTTAGTTAGGGGTGTTGCTATATAAGCTCCCTGGACCTTCAGTTCAATGCCTGGCAACGTAGTTATCAGAGCTAGTCTGCTGTGCTCTTGGCTACTGATCCTGGTTCCAGTTATATCAGCTAAGTCTGCCTTTTGCTTTTTGCTATTTGTTTTGGTTTTGTATTTTTGTCCAGCTTGTTCCAAATCTGTATCCTGACCTTTGCTGGAAGCTCTAGGGGGCTGGTGTTCTCCCCCCGGACCGTTAGACGGTTCGGGGGTTCTTGAATTTCCAGTGTGGATTTTGATAGGGTTTTTGTTGACCATATAAGTTACCTTTCTTTATTCTGCTATCAGTAAGCGGGCCTCTCTGTGCTAAACCTGGTTCATTTCTGTGTTTGTCATTTCCTCTTACCTCACCGTTATTATTTGTGGGGGGCTTCTATCCAGCTTTGGGGTCCCCTTCTCTGGAGGCAAGAAAGGTCTTTTGTTTTCCTCTACTAGGGGTAGCTAGATTCTCCGGCTGGAGCGTGTCATCTAGAATCAACATAGGAATGATCCCCGGCTACTTCTAGTGTTGGCGTTAGGAGTAGATATATGGTCAACCCAGTTACCACTGCCCTATGAGCTGGATTTTTGTATTCTGCAGACTTCCACGTACCTCTGAGACCCTCGCCACTGGGGTCATAACAGTTTGCCAGGCCAGTATTAAATGTTTAATGCATTGCAGAAGAGGGATTATAAGAAAGAAGATTCTGAGTTTTTTTTTTTTTTCTTCTTCCCCTTTACCTCAGAGTGGCTATGCTTGCTGCAGACATGAATGTCCAGACCTTGATTACAAGTGTGGACCAGCTGGCTACTCGTGTGCAGGGCATACAAGACTATGTTATCAGAAATCCTAGGTCAGAACCTAAAATACCGATTCCTGAACTGTTTTCCGGAGACAGGTTTAAGTTTAGGAATTTCATGAATAATTGTAAATTGTTTTTGTCCCTGAGACCCTGTTCATCTGGAGACTCTGCTCAGCAAGTAAAAATTGTTATTTCGTTCTTACGGGGCGACCCTCAGGATTGGGCTTTTTCGCTGGCGCCAGGAGATCCGGCATTGGCTGATATTGATGCGTTTTTTCTGGCGCTCGGTTTACTTTATGAGGAACCCAATCTTGAGATTCAGGCAGAAAAGGCCTTGCTGGCTATGTCTCAGGGGCAGGACGAGGCTGAAGTGTATTGCCAAAAATTTCGGAAATGGTCCGTGCTGACACATTGGAACGAGTGTGCACTGGCCGCTAATTTTAGAAATGGCCTTTCTGAAGCCATTAAGAATGTTATGGTGGGTTTTCCCATTCCCACAGGTCTGAATGATACTATGGCTCTGGCTATTCAAATTGACCGGCGGTTGCGGGAGCGCAAAACCGCAAATTCCCTCATGGTGTTGTCTGAACAGACACCTAATTCGGTGCAATGTGATAGAAAAACCGCAAATTCCCTCATGGTGTTGTCTGAACAGACACCTGATTTAATGCAGTGTGATAGAATCCTGACTAGAAATGAGCGGAAAATTCATAGACGCCGGAATGGCTTGTGCTACTACTGTGGTGATTCTACACATGTTATCTCAGCATGCTCTAAACGTATAGCTAAGGTTGTTAGTCCTGTCACCGTTGGTAATTTGCAACCTAAATTTATTCTGTCTGTAACTTTGATTTGCTCACTGTCGTCTTATCCTGTCATGGCGTTTGTAGATTCAGGTGCTGCCCTGAGTCTTATGGATCTGTCATTTGCTAAGCACTGTGGTTTTACTCTTGAACCATTAGAAAATCCTATTCCTCTTAGGGGTATTGATGCTACGCCATTGGCAGCAAATAAACCGCAGTATTGGACACAGGTTACCATGTGCATGACTCCTGAACACCGCGAGGTGATACGTTTCCTGGTTTTACATAAAATGCATGATTTGGTTGTTTTAGGGCTGCCATGGTTACAGACCCATAATCCAGTCCTGGACTGGAAGGCTATGTCAGTCTCAAGTTGGGGCTGTCGGGGTATTCATGGGGATTCCCTGCCTGTGTCTATTGCTTCTTCTACGCCTTCGGAAGTTCCGGAGTATTTGTCTGATTATCAGGATGTCTTCAGTGAGTCTGAGTCCAGTGCACTGCCTCCTCATAGGGACTGTGACTGTGCTATAGATTTGATCCCAGGCAGTAAATTTCCTAAGGGAAGACTGTTTAATCTGTCGGTACCTGAACATACCGCTATGCGTTCATATATCAAGGAGTCTCTGGAGAAAGGACATATTCGTCCGTCTTCTTCCCCTCTTGGTGCGGGATTCTTTTTTGTGGCAAAAAAGGACGGATCTTTGAGACCTTGTATTGATTATCGGCTTTTAAATAAGATCACTGTCAAATTTCAGTATCCTTTACCGCTGTTGTCTGACTTGTTTGCCCGGATTAAAGGTGCCAAGTGGTTCACCAAGATAGACATTCGTGGTGCGTACAACCTTGTGCGCATTAAGCAAGGTGATGAATGGAAAACCGCATTCAATACGCCCGAAGGTCATTTTGAGTACTTGGTGATGCCTTTTGGGCTCTCCAATGCGCCTTCAGTTTTTCAGTCCTTTATGCATGACATTTTCCGGAAGTATCTGGATAAATTTTTGATTGTTTATCTGGATGATATTTTGGTTTTTTCTGATAATTGGGATTCGCATGTGGAGCAGGTCAGGTTGGTCTTTAAAATTTTGTGTGAAAATTCTTTGTTTGTCAAGGGCTCAAAGTGTCTCTTTGGTGTACAGAAGGTTCCCTTTTTGGGGTTCATTTTTTCCCCTTCTGCTGTGGAGATGGACCCAGTCAAGGTCCGAGCTATTCTTGATTGGACTCAGCCCTCGTCAGTTAAGAGTCTTCAGAAGTTCTTGGGTTTCGCTAACTTCTACCGTCGTTTTATCGCTAATTTTTCTAGCATTGTGAAACCTTTGACGGATATGACCAAGAAGGGCTCCGATGTAGCTAACTGGGCTCCTGCTGCCGTGGAGGCTTTCCAGGAGTTGAAACGCCGGTTTACTTCGGCGCCTGTTTTGTGCCAGCCCGATGTCTCACTTCCCTTTCAGGTTGAGGTGGATGCTTCAGAGATTGGAGCAGGGGCCGTTTTGTCGCAGAGAGGCCCTGGTTGCTCTGTTATGAAACCTTGTGCCTTTTTCTCTAGGAAGTTTTCGCCTGCCGAGCGAAATTATGATGTGGGCAATCGGGAGTTGTTGGCCATGAAATGGGCATTTGAGGAGTGGCGTCATTGGCTCGAGGGTGCTAAGCATCGTGTGGTGGTCTTGACTGATCACAAAAATCTGATGTATCTCGAGTCTGCTAAACGCCTTAATCCGAGACAGGCCCGCTGGTCATTGTTTTTCTCCCGCTTTGATTTTGTTGTCTCGTATTTACCAGGTTCAAAGAATGTGAAGGCCGATGCTCTTTCTAGGAGCTTTGTGCCTGATGCTCCTGGAGTCGCTGATCCTGTTGGTATTCTTAAAGATGGAGTTATCTTGTCAGCTATTTCTCCGGAACTGCGACGTGTGTTGCAGAGATTTCAGGCTGATAGGCCTGAGTCTTGTCCACCTGACAGACTGTTTGTCCCGGATAAGTGGACCAGCAGAGTCATTTCCGAGGTTCATTCCTCGGTGTTGGCAGGTCACCCGGGAATTTTTGGCACCAGAGATCTGGTGGCCAGGTCCTTTTGGTGGCCTTCCTTGTCAAGGGATGTGCGGTCATTTGTGCAGTCCTGTGGGACTTGTGCTCGAGCTAAGCCTTGCTGTTCTCGTGCCAGCGGTTTGCTCTTGCCCTTGCCTGTCCCGAAGAGACCTTGGACACATATCTCCATGGATTTCATTTCTGATCTTCCGCTATCTCAGGGCATGTCCGTTATCTGGGTGATATGTGATCGCTTCTCAAAGATGGTCCATTTGGTTCCTTTGCCTAAGCTGCCTTCCTCTTCCGATCTGGTTCCTGTGTTTTTCCAGAACGTGGTTCGTTTGCACGGCATCCCTGAGAATATTGTGTCAGACAGAGGATCCCAGTTCGTTTCCAGGTTCTGGCGATCCTTTTGTAGTAGGATGGGCATTGATTTGTCGTTTTCGTCTGCTTTCCATCCTCAGACTAATGGACAGACGGAGCGAACCAATCAGACTTTGGAGGCTTATTTGAGGTGTTTTGTCTCTGCTGATCAGGACGATTGGGTGACATTCTTGCCGTTGGCTGAGTTTGCCCTTAATAATCGGGCTAGTTCCGCCACCTTGGTTTCGCCTTTTTTCTGCAACTCTGGTTTCCATCCTCGCTTTTCTTCGGGTCATGTGGAGCCTTCTGACTGTCCTGGGGTGGATTCTGTGGTGGATAGGTTGCAGCGGATCTGGAATCATGTGGTGGACAACTTGAAGTTGTCACAGGAGAGGGCTCAGCGCTTTGCCAACCGCCGCCGCGGTGTGGGTCCCCGACTACGCGTTGGGGATTTGGTATGGCTTTCTTCCCGCTTTGTTCCTATGAAGGTCTCCTCTCCCAAATTTAAACCTCGTTTTATTGGGCCTTACAAGATATTGGAAATCCTTAATCCTGTATCTTTTCGTCTGGATCTTCCTGTGTCGTTTGCTATTCACAATGTATTTCATAGGTCCTTGTTGCGGCGGTACATTGTGCCTGTAGTTCCTTCTGCTGAGCCTCCTGCTCCGGTGTTGGTTGAGGGCGAGTTGGAGTACGTGGTGGAGAAGATCTTGGATTCTCGCCTCTCCAGGCGGAGGCTTCAGTACCTGGTCAAGTGGAAGGGCTATGGTCAGGAGGATAATTCCTGGGTGGTCGCCTCTGATGTTCATGCGGCCGATTTAGTTCGTGCCTTTCATGCCGCTCATCCTGATCGCCCTGGTGGTCGTGGTGAGGGTTCGGTGACCCCTCACTAAGGGGGGGGTACTGTTGTGAATTTGCTTTTTGCTCCCTCTAGTGGTTACTAGTTTTTTGACTCTGGTTTTTTCTGTCATTCCTTTTATCCGCACCTGGGTCGTTAGTTAGGGGTGTTGCTATATAAGCTCCCTGGACCTTCAGTTCAATGCCTGGCAACGTAGTTATCAGAGCTAGTCTGCTGTGCTCTTGGCTACTGATCCTGGTTCCAGTTATATCAGCTAAGTCTGCCTTTTGCTTTTTGCTATTTGTTTTGGTTTTGTATTTTTGTCCAGCTTGTTCCAAATCTGTATCCTGACCTTTGCTGGAAGCTCTAGGGGGCTGGTGTTCTCCCCCCGGACCGTTAGACGGTTCGGGGGTTCTTGAATTTCCAGTGTGGATTTTGATAGGGTTTTTGTTGACCATATAAGTTACCTTTCTTTATTCTGCTATCAGTAAGCGGGCCTCTCTGTGCTAAACCTGGTTCATTTCTGTGTTTGTCATTTCCTCTTACCTCACTGTTATTATTTGTGGGGGGCTTCTATCCAGCTTTGGGGTCCCCTTCTCTGGAGGCAAGAAAGGTCTTTTGTTTTCCTCTACTAGGGGTAGCTAGATTCTCCGGCTGGAGCGTGTCATCTAGAATCAACGTAGGAATGATCCCCGGCTACTTCTAGTGTTGGCGTTAGGAGTAGATATATGGTCAACCCAGTTACCACTGCCCTATGAGCTGGATTTTTGTATTCTGCAGACTTCCACGTACCTCTGAGACCCTCGCCACTGGGGTCATAACAGACTCCAGCCTTAGAGCCTAGAATTCCTACTCCATATTTGTTTTACGGGGATAGATCTAAGTTTTTGAACTTTAAAAATAACTGCAAATAGTTTTTTGCTCTGAAACCCCGTTCCTCTGGTGACCCCACTCAGCAAGTTAAAATAGTTATTTCTCTGCTGCGTGGTGACCCTCAGGACTGGGCATTCTCCCTTGAGTCAGGGGATCCGGCATTGCTTAATGTAGATGCATTTTTTCAATCGCTCGGATTATTGTATGACGAACCTAACTCTGTGGATCATGCGGAAAAAACCTTGTTGGCTCTGTGCCAGGGTCAGGAAGCGGCAGAATTATACTGCCAGAAATTTAGAAAATGGTCTGTGCTCACTAAATGGAATGAGGACGCTCTGGCAGCAATTTTCAGAAAGGGTCTTTCTGAAGCCCTTAAAGATGTTATGGTGGGGTTCCCCACGCCTGTTGGTCTGAGCGAATCTATGTCTCTAGCCATTCAGATCGATCGGCGCCTGCACGAGCGCAAAGTGGTGCACCATATGGCAGCATCCTCTGAACAGAGTCCTGAGCCTATGCAATGTGATAGGATTCTGACTAGAGCGGAACAGAGGGGATACAGTCGTCAGAATGGGCTGTGTTTTTATTGTGGTGATTCTGCTCATACTATTTCTGATTGCCCTAAGTGTATTAAGAGGGTCGCTAGATCTGTTACCATCAGTACTGTACAGCCTAAGTTTCACCTGTCGGTGACCCTGATTTGCTCATTGTCATCTTTCTCTGTCATGGCATTTGTGGATTCAGGCGCTGCCCTGAACTTAATGGACTTAGAATTTGCCAGGCGCTGTGATTTTTCTTTGCAGCCTTTGCAGAGCCCTATTCCTTTGAGGGGTATTGATGCTACACCATTGGCCAAGAATAAACCTCAGTATTGGACTCAGCTGACTATGTGCATGGCTCCAGCACATCAGGAAGATTGTCGTTTTCTGGTATTGCATAATTTACATGATGTTGTTGTACTGGGTTTTCCATGGTTACAAGTACACAATCCAGTGTTGGATTGGAAATCGATGTCTGTGACTAGTTGGGGTTGTCAAGGGGTACATAGTGACGTTCCTTTAATGTCAATTTCCTCTTCCCCCTCTTCTGATGTTCCTGAATTTTTGTCAGATTTTCAGGATGTATTTGATGAGCCCAAGTCCAGTTCCCTTCCTCCACATAGGGACTGTAATTGTGCTATTGACTTGATTCTAGGCTCGAAGTTCCCTGAGGGCCGACTTTTCAACCTGTCTGTGCCAGAACATACCGCTATGCGGAGCTATGTTAAGGAGTCCTTGGAGAAGGGGCATATTCGGCCATCTTCATCACCATTGGGAGCGGGATTCTTTTTTGTTGCCAAGAAGGATGGCTCCTTGAGACCCTGTATTGATTATCGCCTTCTTAATAAGATCACGGTCAAATTCCAATACCCTTTACCTTTGCTCTCTGATTTGTTTGCTCGGATTAAGGGGGCTAGTTGGTTTACCAAGATTGACCTTCGAGGGGCATATAATCTTGTTCGTATTAAACAGGGTGACGAATGGAAAACTGCATTTAATACGCCCGAAGGCCATTTTGAATACCTGGTGATGCCTTTCGGGCTTTCTAATGCTCTTTCTTTATTTCAGTCCTTCATGCATGACATTTTCCGCAATTATCTTGATAAATTCTTGATTGTGTATTTGGATGATATTTTGATTTTTTCCAATGATTGGGAGTCTCGTGAAGCAGGTCAGGATGGTATTCCAGATCCTTCATGATAATGCTCTATTTGTGAAGGGGTCTAAGTGCCTACTTGGAGTTCAGAAGGTCTCTTTTTGGGGGTTTATTTTTTCTCCTTCGTCTATAGAAATGGATCCTGTTAAAGTCCAGGCCATTCATGACTGGATTCAACCCACATCTGTGAAGAGCCTTCAGAAATTTTTGGGCTTTGCTAATTTTTATCGCCGTTTCATTGCCAACTTTTCCAGTGTGGTTAAGCCCCTGACTGATTTGACGAAGAAAGGCGCTGATGAGACAAATTGGTCCTCTGAGGCTGTTGAGGCCTTTCAGGAGCTTAAGCGCTGATTTACTTCTGCTCCTGTCTTGCGTCAGCCGGATGTGTCTCTTCCTTTTCAGGTTGAGGTTGACGCTTCTGAGATTGGGGCAGGGGCCGTTTTGTCACAGAGGAATTCTGATGGTTCCTTGATGAAGCCATGTGCCTTCTTTTCCCGAAAGTTTTCGCCTGCGGAACGCAATTATGATGTCGGCAATCGGGAGTTGTTGGCTATGAAGTGGGCATTTGAGGAGTGGCGACATTGGCTTGAGGGGGCCAAGCACCGTATTGTGGTCTTGACCGATCATAAGAATCTGATTTACCTCGAGTCGGCCAAGCGGCTGAACCCTAGACAGGCTCGATGGTCCCTGTTTTTCTCCCGCTTCGATTTTGTGGTTTCATATCTTCCGGGATCTAAGAATGTTAAAGCGGATGCCCTCTCTAGGAGTTTTTTGCCTGATTCTCCTGGAGTTCTTGAGCCGGTTGGCATTCTTAGGGAAGGGGTGATTCTTTCTGCCATCTCCCCTGATTTACGGCGGGTGCTTCAGGAATTTCAGGCTGATAAACCTCACCGCTGTCCTGTGGGGAAGCTGTTTGTTCCTGATAGATGGACAAGTAAGGTAATTTCTGAGGTCCATTGTTCGGTGTTGGCCGGTCATCCTGGGATTTTTGGTACCAGAGATTTGGTGGCTAGGTCCTTTTGGTGGCCTTCCTTGTCGCGGGATGTGCGTTCTTTTGTGCAGTCCTGTGGGACTTGTGCCCGGGCTAAGCCTTGCTGTTCCCGCGCTAGTGGGTTGCTTTTGCCTTTGCCTATCCCTGAGAGGCCCTGGACGCATATTTCCATGGATTTTATTTCGGATCTTCCTGTGTCCCAGAGGATGTCTGTTATCTGGGTGGTTTGTGACCGGTTCTCTAAAATGGTCCATTTGGTACCTTTGCCTAAATTGCCTTCCTCCTCTGATTTGGTTCCATTGTTTTTTAAGCATGTGGTTCGTTTGCATGGCATTCCGGAAAATATTGTGTCTGACAGAGGTTCCCAGTTTGTTTCCAGGTTTTGGCGGGCCTTTTGTGCTAGGATGGGCATTAATTTGTCTTTTTCTTCGGCGTTCCATCCTCAGACAAATGGCCAAACTGAGCGAACTAATCAAACCTTGGAAACCTATTTGAGATGCTTTGTATCTGCTGATCAGGATGATTGGGTTGCTTTCTTGCCGTTGGCCGAGTTTGCCCTTAATAATCGGGCCAGTTCGGCTACTTTGGTTTCGCCTTTTTTATGTAATTTTGGTTTCCATCCTCGTTTTTCTTCGGGGCAGCTTGAGCCTTCTGATTGTCCTGTTGTGGATTCTGTGATGGACAGTGTGATATAGTGACCCCTGTAACAGGTAGGGGGCGCTGCATGGTCTCCCCGGTATGTGCACGGAGTCGTATTGAGGCCGTGAGAATTGACCTGCAGTAATGTCAGGATCACGTGACCAGCCCAGGTGATCCATTACTGTGGGTGTGGTTACAGGTACATAACCTGACCAGGGTGTGGGTCACAGTGGTCTTCTGTGTGGTTCCTGTGTGGTTCCAGTGTTTGGATCTGAATGGTCCAAGTGCAAGGTCCTGGAAGCCTGTGCATGAGCTGTGTGCTTCCGTGTTGGAAGCCCTGGAAGGAGGCTTCCTGTCTATGCGCATGGTTTGGACCTGGTGGCCTGGGTGTTGGACTAAGTCCTGAATAGCACCCAGACAGGCCACATGCCTCTGTGTTGGACGGTCCCAGGTGGGATGGACGTTCTGAAGAGCACAGTGTGATCATGGTCCGGGACAGTCTGTGTTAGAAGCTCCTGCGAGTGGAGTCTTCTTGGAGCACCTGAGAGACTGTGGACCTGGATGATCGGCATTGGGGAAGCTACCGGCCTTCGGTGGCTCTGGACTGACTGATGTGTGCTGGCCAGGCAGGTTGGTGAACCCCGTTAGGCAGTTTCCCCAGCAGATGGAGCAGGAGCTCCCATAAGGTACCTCCATAAGTTGTTGGTGCTTGTAACCTGAACTGTGTAGTAACCCGTGGCAACTGGTCAGTCGGGACCAGCGTGTTTAGTTGCCACAGAATAAGGGTCTGAGAATTGAAGTGATATCCTGGTTCAGTATGTAAATGGACTGTTCGTGAGGTGGTTTATGATACCTTAATAAACCAAATAGACTGTATTGTTTTAAAAACCCGTGCCCGTGTGCTGAATATCGCGGCAAAGCGAGTGTTCCCCAATACACTCAGTAGGAATAGTCTTACATTTGGTGCTCGAATGCGGGCAATGATCCAGCACGAACACGTGGAGTTGATTGCTGTGGCTCGGCGGGGCCATGAAGATGGCGTCTGGCTGTAACTCGTCAGGGTTACGAAGCTGACAAGCATCTGGCTGTAACCCGGCGGGGTTACGAAGCTGACAAGCGTCTAGCTGTAACTCGGCGGGGTTACGAAGGGGACAAGCGGCGTCCTGTGGATTGGCGGGTCCACGAAACCGGCGCTAGAGCTGTGGAGCGTAGCTGCAGTGGCAGCAAGAGGTTCCACAGCAGGCGGAGCTACAGTGGCTTGTGGTTGGCAGCTGGAGGTGCCGGTTGTATGTGACTGCATCGGGAACTGTGGCAGTACCAGCAGGAGCTGGTGAAGTGTCGCATAGAAGAAAAAAAAAAATTAATTTTTTTTTCTCTCCCTTTTTCTGCCAAGTTGTGCTGACTCTTAAAGGGCCAGTACAAGCCCAGAGACAAAGGGGTGTACTGTACGATCTGGGGCCTGAGTGCCGTGGGGAAGTTCACGGGGTGTATCCCAGGGAGGGGAGTATCCCTAAAAGTGAGCGGTGACCCAAATGGAGATGGTGGCCCAAAAGGGGCGGAGTCCCAAAAAGGGGCGGTAACCCGAATAGGGGTAATGGCCCAAAAAGGGGTGGAATCCCGAAGGGGGGCTGAATCCCGAACCGGGGTGGTGTCAAAAAGCGGAGCACTTGCCCAAAAAGGGGGCAGAGCCAAAAAAGGGGCAGCAATCAGTGAGGTGTCACGACTGTGTCCTTTTTGGCTGGATAGAAAGTGTGTCTGGGGCTTGATAGACCCGGGGAGAGAAGCGTCTTTGCTGAGAGCCCTTCCAGGAAATTCTGTGTCACCTGGGGACACTAAATGTCTTCAGGTAGCCACTATCTACATTGTTGCAGCGGAGGTTTCCACATACCATGAGGTGGCTGTAGTCCTGATCTTGCCGTATTCTATGGTAATAGGACAAGATTTGGTAGCACTGTGGGAAAAGGCTGAAGTGTTTGTGGATATAATGTGGATGTCAGTTAGTAATGTTGAGAAGGCGCCCCCTAGAGTTGACAGTCCTAAGGTAGGCCTGAACAAGGGAAAAGGTGCGACTGTCCAACTAACTGACCTGACGTTACCTGAAGTGTGCCACAATACGACTGGTAGTGGTCTGCTGGATAAAACGAGTGGAGCTGACACCCAGACAGAGAGTGACTCGTGGCGTCATCAGACTGTGGAGTGTGACACAGGCTCTGGGGGTGACTGTGACAAGTCATGGCCAGTAACAAGCGCATGTGCCATGGTGACAGGTGGAGGACGGGGTCCAGGACCTGTGGTGACGGGTGGAGGATGGGGTCCAGGACCTGTGTTAACGGGTGGAGGACGGGGTCCAGGACCTGTGGTAACGGGTGGAGGACGGGGTCCAGGACCTGTGGTGACAGGTGGAGGACGGGGTCCAGGACCTGTGGTAACGGGTGGAGGACGGGGTCCAGGACCTGTGGTAACGAGTGGAGGACGGGGTCCAGGACCTGTGGTGACGGTTGGTGATGACTCTCATTCAGACAGTGATGCCAGTGGGAAAGAGTGCAATAAGGTTGACTCAGGCAAGTCTTCCTCCCGTCGCCGGAGACGTAAAAGAGCCAAAGGGGCTGAACCAGTTGTTCCGTGTGAGGAATTGACGGAAGATGCTGAGGACCTGGGGTGTATGAAGTACTCTGAAGTCCCAGGGAAAAGGGTCGAACCTGATGATGTCACCGCTGAGACCCAAGAGAGGGCCGACCCTGACAGTGCAGAGTCGGAGGGTGCAGAAGTGGAGGAGGCCACCAAAGAAGTGGTGCCTGAAGTGAGTACCTCCTCAAGTGATGGATGTCTCACCAATCCAGAGGATGGGAGAAGCAAGATAGAATTGATTAAAGAGACAGTGAAGGACCATGTTGAGCGAGAAAGGGTCCTGAGGCAGGCCGCTGAGCACAGGGTGGATGAGTTGGAGAAGGAAGTCTCTGAACTCAGAGGTCACCTGTCAACGTGGCTAAGTGTGAATAAGGCCTTAAGAGATGATGTGGAAGTGCTCAGAGGAGCACTAAAAGGCCCTCTACAAGAGAAAGAGGTGGTGGTCGCAGACTTCTCGTGCCAGTACCAGAGTGGTAACGAGGTGAAGCTGCTAATGCCCATCTTGACCCGGGGTCTGGAAGAGGGTAATGTTGAAGAGGAGTTGGCGCAAAAAGCAGAACAAGATGGTCACCCGGTTGTGACAGGTGTCTTGATGGAAAGGTCCATGGCAAGGCAGGAGCCATCTGTTCTTGAAGAAAGTGAGACTCCGCTCTTCAAGTGCGTGATAGATGTACCCGTAGAGGCGCAAGATGCATGTACCCGTGAGGGTGTGCATGAGGCCATTAAAAAGGCAGTAGAAGCGTGTAGTAAGCACTGGGCACTGGAGACGAGACAGTTGGTGATACTGTCTAATAAGGAAGTCACAGTGAAGAGGGTGGCTGTCCTGAGGGACATGCACCTACAGTGCCTCCGCACGAAACAGATGATCCTGTCTAGGAATAATGAAGCCACTCGATGTTTGGAGCAAGCCAGGAAAGCTCAAAGTCGTCTGGGCTTGGTAGAGGACGCGGTCCAAGTACCCAAAGCTCTGGTAGCGAAGCTCATTGGCAGATTTGGGAAAGTGATGCAGGAGATGGTGAATATATCCGGTGTGAAGAGACTGAGGATTCCGGCTGATGACGAGGCCCAGGTGGGGGAAGATGGAATGGTGTCATTCCTGGTTGTCGGGTCCAAGAAGAGTCTAGCGAATATCCGGATGCTCCTGAGGTATCGCGTGGCCTACCTGAGAGAAATAGAGCAGTTAAGACTGTACAGACGGCAGGTTAATAAACAGCTGCAGAACATAAGGTGGCGGCCGCCTGCTTCCCAAGGAAAAGGAAACAAAAGGGACATGTACAGTAGTAGACGTAGTGATGGAGGGTCAGACTCTGATCAGTTGCTAGTCTCGACTGTATGTGGGACTAATGATCGCACCAACCGTGGGTGGCGACCCTGGAGAGAAAGGTCGAGTAAAGAGACAAACTTGACTAAAGGTTTGGTGACACAGACAGACTGTGACTTAAAGGCCAAAGCTCAAGGCCTACATGTTGACCGCTGGGGGTGGGGTAAACTCAACAATTGGATGGTTGTGTGTGATGCTCAAAACCGACTGAGACGGTTCTCTCGACAGGTAGGGCAAGGCAACGTGCGTGACATATCCCGTGACCCCATGTGTATGACAGGTGTTCAACCCCACAAGCTTGAACAGAGGGGGGGATATGTGATATAGTGACCCCTGTAACAGGTAGGGGGCACTGCATGGTCTCCCCGGTATGTGCACGGAGTCGTATTGAGGCCGTGAGAATTGACCTGCAGTAATGTCAGGATCACGTGACCTGCCCAGGTGATCCATTACTGTGGGTGTGGTTACAGGTACATAACCTGACCAGGGTGTGGGTCACAGTGGTCTTCTGTGTGTTTCCTGTGTGGTTCCAGTGTTTGGACCTGAATGGTCCAAGTGCAAGGTCCTGGAAGCCTGTGCATGAGCTGTGTGCTCCCGTGTTGGAAGCCCTGGAAGGAGGCTTCCTGTCTATGCACATGGTTTGGACCTGGTGGCCTGGGTGTTGGACTAAGTCCTGAATAGCACCCAGACAGGCCACATGCCTCTGTGTTGGACGGTCCCAGGTGGGATGGACGTTCTGAAGAGCACAGTGTGATCATGGTCCGGGACAGTCTGTGTTAGAAGCTCCTGCGAGTGGAGTCTTCTTGGAGCACCTGAGAGACTGTGGACCTGGATGATCGGCGTTGGGGAAGCTACCGGCCTTCAGTGGCTCTGGACTGACTGATGTGTGCCGGCCAGGCAGGTTGGTGAACCCCGTTAGGCAGTTTCCCCAGCAGATGGAGCAGGAGCTCCCATAAGGTACCTCCATAAGTTGTTGGTGCTTGTAACCTGAACTGTGTAGTAACCCGTGGCAACTGGTCAGTCGGGACCAGCGTGTTTAGTTGCCACAGAATAAGGGTCTGAGAATTAAAGTGATATCCTGGTTCAGTATGTAAATGGACTGTTCGTGAGGTGGTTTATGATACCTTAATAAACCAAATAGACTGTTTTGTTTTAAAAACCCGTGCCCGTGTGCTGAATATCGCGGCAAAGCGAGTGTTCCCCAATACACTCAGTAGGAATAGTCTTACAACAGGTTACAGCAGATTTGGACTCATGTGGTAGACAATTTGACGTTGTCTCAGGAAAAGGCTCAGCGTTTTGCTAACCGCCGTCGGTGTGTTGGTCCTCGGCTTCGTGTGGGGGATTTAGTCTGGTTTTCTTCTCGTCATGTTCCTATGAAGGTTTCTTCCCCTAAGTTCAAGCCTCGGTTTATTGGTCCTTATAAGATCTCTGAGATTATCAATCCAGTGTCTTTTCGTTTGGCCCTTCCAGCCTCTTTTGCCATCCACAATGTCTTCCATAGATCTTTGTTGCGGAGATATGTGGTACCCGTTGTTCCCTCTGTTGATCCTCCTGCCCCGGTGTTGGTTGAGGGGGAGTTGGAATATGTGGTTGAGAAAATTTTGGATTCTCGTTTTTCGAGGCGGAGGCTTCAGTATCTTGTTAAGTGGAAGGGTTATGGCCAGGAGGATAATTCTTGGGTGGTTGCCTCCTATGTCCATGCTGCCGATTTGGTTAGTGCTTTTCACTTGGCTCGTCCTGATCGGCCTGGGGGCTCTAGTGAGGGTTCGGTGACCCCTCCTCAAGGGGGGGGTACTGTTGTGAATTCCGCTCTTGGGCTCCCTCCGGTGGTTGTAAGTAGCACTTTTGTGAATTCTGCTCTTGGGCTCCCTCCTGTGGTTTTGAGTGGTATAGCTGCTTCTTGGATTTAGCATAAGCAGCTGCTCCCACTGATCGTCTTTCTGGCTCGGCTATTTTACTCTGGCCTTATTCCTCAATCAATGCCAGTTGTCAATTGTTCCTGCTTGGAGCCACTGCTCTTTTAGATTTCCCTGACACCCTGTCCAGTTCAGCAAAGATAAGTCCTTTTGTCCTTTTGCTGTCCACTTGTTGTGGACTTTATTGTTCAGCACATTCTATGTTTTGTTCATTTGTCCAGCTTATCAGTATGGAGCTATTCAGCTAAGCTGGAAGCTCTGGGCTGCAGTTTTTGCCCTCCATACCTTTAGTCAGGTGTGGAGATTTTTGCATATCTCTGCGGTGGACTTTTTCTAGTTTTTATTACTGACCGCACAGTGTTTCTTTCCTTACTGTCTATCTAGCTAGAATTGGCCTCCTTTGCTAAATCTTGTTTCATACTACGTATGTCATTTCCTTCTCCTCTCACAGTCAATATTTGTGGGGGGCTGTCCTATCCTTTGGGGATTTTCTCTGAGGCAAGATAGCTTTCCTGTTTCTACCTTTAGGGGTAGCTAGTTCTCTGGCTGTGACGAGGTGTCCAGGGAGTGACAGGAACATCCCACGGCTACTGCTAGTGTTGTGTTAAGATCAGGAACTGCGGTCTGTATAGTTACCACCTGCCCAGAGCTAGTCGCATGTTGCTCCTAAATTACCAGTCCATAACAGGTTTTAATACTGACCGCCTAGTAATCCGTCCTATCTTTTCCTATTTAGCTAGAGTGGCCTCTTTTGCTAAATCCTGTTTTCTACCTGTGTGTGTCTATTCCTCTTCTACTCACAGTCATTGTTCGTGGGGGGCTGCCTATCCTTTGGGGGTTTGCTCTGAGGCAAGATAGCATTCCTATTTCCATCTATAGGGGTATTTAGTCCTCCGGCTGTGTCGAGGTGTCTAGGGTTGGTTAGGCACACCCCACGGCTACTTCTAGTTGCGGTGTTAGTTCAGGGTTTGCGGTCAGTACAGGTTCCACCGATTCCAGAGAAAGTTTTCATGCGGCTCCAAGGTCACCAGATCATAACAGACAACTATGCCTTACATTCTCTACAAACGGTATTGGGCTGACTCTGATTTTACCCGTGGCCCAAATAGTGATTTGACAATAATAGCAAGTAATTATCAGCCTTTGCCACAGGTGGGGTACAAGGAAGTAACCATTAAGGTGGGGTGGGTAGAATTGAAGGCCCAAGGACTGGTGATTGTTGATATTGACCGATGAGAATGTAACCCCATGATAACTTTAGGTACTAATGTCGTAGAAAACTGTCTTGCCGAGGTTATTGTCTTGTTACAACAGGTGGTGGAAACTGCTGGTTCCAGGGAGCAGCATGTCCTGCAAAAATAGATCAGAGCCCTGATGCAGAGACAACAGGTAGAATTGTCTGGTGGAGAAGTTGACCGTGCCACAGTGAGTGATCCGATCCCCATTGCAATACCCCCCAGGAGTGAAATGTTAATCTGGTGTCAGGCAGCAATAGGACTCAGAGGTAAAGACTACCAGGCACTAGTAGAACCTGTGTATTCGGATAGCAGGCTCACCATCCTGACAGCCAGAGGGGTGGTTGATGTCCGCAAGGAGAGGGTACCAGTACGTGTCCTTAACTGTGGAGAGAAAAATGTCCACTTACCCAGATATGCCACACTTGCTAAACTGTTTACTGTTAATGAAAATGCAATAGAAGCAACACAACCCTTGGTCCCGTCCAACCAGCAGGAGGACAATGGCTCTGCAAGACAGTTGGAGGATTGGTGTCAGAAATTACACGTGGGCACTGACTCTACCCCTTAACACCAAAAACAGGGTTCTTACTGGGTGGTCCATGAGTATGAGCGGGTATTCAGCAAGCACCCACTAGATTTTGGGCAGGTAAAAGGGGTTCAACATCATATCCCCACTGGAGGTCATCCGCCCATTAAAGAGAGGTACCGGCCTGTACCTCCAGCTCACTACCAATGTGCCAAGAGTATGTTGCGAGAGGTGAAGGAGGCTGGGGGAATCAGAAACAGATGTGGCCCCTGGGCAGCTCCATTAGTTCTCATTAGAAAGAAGGATGGTACAATGAGGATGTGTGTTGATTAGTGTTGAGCATTCCGATACCGCAAGTATCGGGTATCGGCCGATACTTGCGGGTATCGGAATTCCGATACCGAGATCCGATACTTTTGTGGTATCGGGTATCGGTATCGAAACAACATTAATGTGTAAAATTAAGAATTAAAATAAAAAATATTGCTATACTCACCTCTCCGACGCAGCCTGGACCTCACCGAGGGAACCGGGAGCCTTCTTTGCTTAAAATGCAGTTTTTCCTTCCTTCCGTGACGTCACGGCTTGTGATTGGTCGCGTGCCGCCCATGTGGCCGCGACGCGACCAATCACAGCAAGCCGTGACGTAATTTTCAGGTCCTCAATGCCTAATTCTAGGCATTCAGGAATTTAAAATTACGTTCCGGCTTGTGATTGGTCGCGTCGCGGTCACATGGGCGACGCGACCAATCACAAGCCGTGACGTCACGGGAGGCAGGAGACGCGCGCATTTTTAAAATTACGTCATGGCTTGTGATTGGTTGCGTGCCGCCCATGTGACCGCGACGCGACCAATCACAGCAAGCCGTGACGTAATTTCAGGTCCTCAATGCAGAAATAGGCATCAGGACCTGAAATTACGTCACGGCTTGCTGTGATTGGTCGCGTTGTGGTCACATGGGCGGCACGCAACCAATCACAAGCCATGACGTAATTTTAAAAATGCGCGCGTCTCCTGCCTCCCGTGACGTCACGGCTTGTGATTGGTCGTGTCGCCCATGTGACCGCGACGCGACCAATCACAAGCCGGAACGTAATTTTAAATTCCTGAATGCCTAGAATTAGGCATTGAGGACCTGAAAATTACGTCACGGCTTGCTGTGATTGGTCGCGTCGCGGCCACATGGGCGGCACGCGACCAATCACAAGCCGTGACATCACGGAAGGAAGGAAAAGCGCGCATTTTAAGCAAAGAACGCTGCCGGTTCCCTCGGTGAGGTCCAGGCTGCGTCGGAGAGGTGAGTATAGCAATATTTTTTATTCTAATTCTTTATTTTACACATTAATATGGTTCCCAGGGCCTGAAGGAGAGTTTCCTCTCCTTCAGACCCTGGGAACCATCAGGAATACCATCCGATACTTGAGTCCCATTGACTTTTATTGGTATTGGGTATCGGTATCGGATTAGATCCGATACTTTGCCGGTATCGGCCGATACTTTCCGATACCGATACTTTCAAGTATCGGACGGTATCGCTCAACACTAGTGTTGATTACAGGCAGATAAACTTTGTTACACACAAGGATGCATAACCGTTGCCCAGAATTGAAGAGTCATTAGCTGCCTTAAAATCTGCTATTTCTCCACCTTAGATCTCACTAGTGGGTATTGCCAGGTTTCCGTGGCAGTGGCGGATAATGAAATGACAGCCTTCACAACACCGATGGGCCTCTCTGAATTCAACTACATGCCGTTCGGACTTTGCGATGCACCAGGAACATTCTAGAGGATGATGGAGTGCTGCCTCGGGCACAAGAATTTTGAAACTGTCCTGTCATACCTGGATGATGTCATTGTCTTCTCCAAGACTTATGAAGACCACCTGAAGCACCTGGCCGTGGTGTTTGAAGCTCTGTCTGACTTTGGCCTGAAGGTAAAGCCATCAAAGTGCCACCTATTGAAACCCAAAGTGCAGTACCTGGGCCATGTGGTAAGCACTCAAGGTGAGGCACCAGACCCTGACAAGGTCACTGTGATCAGGGACTGGCTGAAACCCAGCAACAGCCACGAAGTCTAACAGTTCCTCGGGTTGGTAGGCTACTACTGAAGGTTCATTAAGGACTTCACCAAGATAGCCACACCTCTGCAAGACCTGTTAGTGGGCTAATCCAAGAAGACCAAGAGCAAGGGTCCTCCGTTTGAGTGGAATGACAGGCTGGAAGGATCCTTCACTCGGTTGAAGTTGGCCCTCACGGAGAGGAGGTACTGGCCTACCCTGACTATGACCAACCGTTTGTGCTCTACACAGACACCAGCAACGTTGGACTGGGTGCAGTGTTGTCCAAGGTGCAGAGAGGCAAAAAAAGAGTAATTGCCTACACCAGCAGGAAGCTTCATCCACCCCGAAAACTACAGTCCTTTCAAGCTGGAATTCCTCGCCATAGTCTGGGCGGTAACAGAGCGGTTTGAACACTACATGGCCTCAGCAAGATTCACCATTTTCATGGACAACAATCCGGTGACCTACCTGGAAACTGCAAAACTAGGTGCATTGGAGCAGAGAAGGATGGCAAGCTTGTCCAGCTACGAATTCACCATCAAGCACCATGCAGGGCACAAGAAGGCAAATAACGATGCACTGTCCAGGATGCCCCATTTATCAGAAGTAGAAGAAGATCCGGAAGCACGTGAAGAGATTCAGTTACCTGCTTTCCATCACCCCGGGGCGACTCAGTATTATCATCATTTGAGGAACAAGCGCAATAACAAGCGAGAAGCCATGCTGAACCCATTGCCCCACCATGGATGGGCAGAGATGCAGGATAGTGACCCAGCAGTCTGTCTGGTAAAAGAGCTGCCAACACAAGCCGATTCACACCCTGGTCCAGATGCTCCACAAGAGTCTCTGCAGTTGTGGAAGGAGAAGGGCAAATTGTTTATCTACAAAGGTAAGCTGTGTCGGAGGAATATTGACCCACGCACTCATGAGTTGGTCTAGCAGGTAGTAGTCCAGAGACAAGATGCATCAATGTTCTTGGAAGCATGCCACAATGGAGCAGGACACTTCAGATGGAAGAAGTTAGAGATCCTACTCTGTGGAAGGTTCTACTGGATTGGCATGAGAAGAGCCATTGAAAAGTGGTGCTGAGAGTATGGCCCATGCAACCTATGCAGAAAAGACCATGACAGTCAAAGGGCTCTCCTACAGCCCATAGTCACCAAGCAGCCACTTGAACTAGTGGCCTTAGACCACGTGAAGCTAACCCCAAGCTGGTCTATGTCTATGCTCCGACCATTGTGGACCATTACTCCAGATTCCTGGTAGTCGTGCCCGTCAAGGACCAGACAGCGAAGATAGTGGCCAAGGCCTTCCGACAACACTTCTGTTGACCACATGGTTACCCTGAGAAGGTGCTCACTGACCAAGGCCCAGCCTTTGAAGCAGAAGTGTTCCAAGGGTTCTGTAACCTGCATGGATGCAATAAGATAAGAACAATGCCGCACCATCCACAGACCAATGGTATGTGTGGAAAGATGAATCAGGTGGTAATCGACCTATTAAAAACCTTGCGTTTGGAAGAGAGAAACTTATGGCCAGAGAAGTTGCTAGACTTGGTAGATCTGTACAATCACATCCCAGTGAATTCCACCAACTCCTCTCCAGCCTACCTGATGAGAGGAAGATCTAGCAAATTACCTGTTGTTCTGTCTTCATACACGTTGATACGGTGTGTGATCCAACATACAGCATAAACCACTTCTGTCTTCCAAAAGAAGCAGACCGTTCTCTGTAGTCTAACTTGTTTATTGGTAACAGGTATTGAAATGCGGTAAAACTATAAGAATACAAATGATTTGGGTAAGTATTGGGCAAATAACAGCACAAATGATACTTATAACTAGCAGGGAAAGCTTACAGGATGATGCAACTTCTACATGCAACTACATACAGTAACTGACAGATAATAGATTTCCCAGGTACTAGTTGCTATACAGTAATCACATTCTATAGAACACTATATTGCAGGAACAGGGATAGCAATCTTACCGGATAAACTAACCAGGGTGGCAAGTAAGTGAAGTAGTTCCAACACAGCAGATTAACATGAGTGTACAGGAAAATACACAGAGAGAGAAATGGGGGATTCTCCTATCCCATGATGCTTTGGTGCAACCCAGAATGCAACACTCTAATGATTACTAAGAAAAACACAGGTAATAAATTTATCCACCACTGGGTGGTGCTATAACACAGCAAAACCAAAACTATAGCAGTGAAACTTTAATGTTTGGACGAACCCCTGTCCTTCATTAGAAAGGGCAGAACACTCCCCGCTTGGCATCAACCGATGCCACCTACAGGTTCCTTTGGCGAAAACAGTAAGACAAGTTCTGCCACCGGTCTGAGGAATAGTTTACTTTCCCCGGACTTGCCTACTTTGACCTCGACCTTACGGACCTTCCCATCTTTGCTTGGGAATACTTTAGTGATGAGGCCTAGTGGCCACTCATTACGGTGAGACTGGCTGTCTTTCATGAGAACGACATCACCGGTTTTGATGTTTGGTCTGTCGGTCTGCCACTTCTTCCTTGGTTGTAAGGTGGAGAGGTATTGCTTCCTCCATCTGTCCCAAAAGGTATTGGAGAGACTTTGGACTTGTCTCCATTGCCATCTGTAAAGGTCCTTGTTGCTAAATTCTCCAGGTGGAGCGCTGAGAACGCTGGCTTTCTGAGTAAGTAACATGGCAGGAGTGAGAATGGTCGGTGTTATGGTTCTCAATGGCAAGAGAACATAGCCCAGCAAACATAAGTACTAGCTCTTGGAAGGATGGAAGCTAAACTGACCATGAACTAAACCTGCCGCACAACTAACAGTAGCCGGGTAGCGTTGCCTACGTTTTTTATTCCTAGACGCCCAGCGCCGGCCGGAGGACTAACTAACCCTGGCAGAGGAAAATATAGTCCTGGCTCACCTCTAGAGAAATTTCCCCGATAGGCAGACAGAGGCCCCCACATATATTGGCGGTGATTTTAGATGAAATGACAAACGTAGTATGAAAATAGGTTTAGCAAAATTGAGGTCCGCTTACTAGATAGCAGGAAGACAGAAAGGGCACTTTCATGGTCAGCTGAAAACCCTATCAAAATACCATCCTGAAATTACTTTAAGACTCTAGTATTAACTCATAACATCAGAGTGGCAATTTCAGATCACAAGAGCTTTCCAGACACAGAAACGAAACTACAGCTGTGAACTGGAACAAAATGCAAAAACAAACGAGGACTAAAGTCCAAACTTAGCTGGGAGTTGTCTAGCAGCAGGAACATGCACAGAAAGGCTTCTGATTACAATGTTGACCGGCATGGAAGTGACAGAGGAGCAAGGTTAAATAGCGACTCCCACATCCTGATGGAAGCAGGTGAACAGAGGGGATGATGCACACCAGTTCAATTCCACCAGTGGCCACCGGGGGAGCCCAAAATCCAATTTCACAACAGTACCCCCCCCCAAGGAGGGGGCACCGAACCCTCACCAGAACCACCAGGGCGATCAGGATGAGCCCTATGAAAGGCACGGACCAAATCGGAGGCATGAACATCAGAGGCAGTCACCCAAGAATTATCCTCCTGACCGTATCCCTTCCATTTGACCAGATACTGGAGTTTCCGTCTGGAAACACGGGAGTCCAAGATTTTTTCCACAACGTACTCCAACTCGCCCTCAACCAACACCGGAGCAGGAGGCTCAACGGAAGGCACAACCGGTACCTCATACCTGCGCAACAATGACCGATGAAAAACATTATGAATAGAAAAAGATGCAGGGAGGTCCAAACGGAAGGACACAGGGTTAAGAATCTCCAATATCTTGTACGGGCCGATGAACCGAGGCTTAAACTTAGGAGAAGAAACCCTCATAGGGACAAAACGAGAAGACAACCACACCAAGTCCCCAACACAAAGCCGAGGACCAACCCGACGCCGGCGGTTGGCAAAAAGCTGAGTCTTTTCCTGGGACAACTTCAAATTGTCCACTACCTGCCCCCAAATCTGATGCAACCTCTCCACCACAGCATCCACTCCAGGACAATCCGAAGATTCCACCTGACCAGAAGAAAATCGAGGATGAAACCCCGAATTACAGAAAAAAGGAGACACCAAGGTGGCAGAGCTGGCCCGATTATTGAGGGCAAACTCCGCTAAAGGCAAAAAAGCAACCCAATCATCCTGATCTGCAGACACAAAACACCTCAAATATGTCTCCAAGGTCTGATTCGTCCGCTCGGTCTGGCCATTAGTCTGAGGATGGAAAGCAGACGAGAAAGACAAATCTATGCCCATCCTAGCACAGAATGCTCGCCAAAATCTAGACACGAATTGGGTTCCTCTGTCAGAAACGATATTCTCCGGAATACCATGCAAACGGACCACATTTTGAAAAAACAGAGGAACCAACTCGGAAGAAGAAGGCAACTTAGGCAGGGGAACCAAATGGACCATCTTAGAGAAACGGTCACACACCACCCAGATGACAGACATCTTCTGAGAAACAGGAAGATCCGAAATAAAATCCATCGAGATGTGCGTCCAGGGCCTCTTCGGGATAGGCAAGGGCAACAACAAACCACTAGCCCGAGAACAACAAGGCTTGGCCCGAGCACAAACGTCACAAGACTGCACAAAGCCTCGCACATCTCGAGACAGGGAAGGCCACCAGAAGGACCTTGCCACCAAATCCCTGGTACCAAAGATTCCAGGATGACCTGTCAACGCAGAAGAATGAACCTCAGAAATGACTTTACTGGTCCAATCATCAGGAACAAACAGTCTACCAGGTGGGCAACGATCAGGTCTATCCGCCTGAAACTCCTGCAAGGCCCGCCGCAGGTCTGGAGAAACGGCAGACAATATCACTCCATCCTTAAGGATACCTGTAGGTTCAGAGTAACCAGGGGAGTCAGGCTCAAAACTCCTAGAAAGGGCATCCGCCTTAACATTCTTAGAACCCGGCAGGTAGGACACCACAAAATTAAACCGAGAGAAAAACAACGACCAGCGCGCCTGTCTAGGATTCAGGCGTCTGGCGGACTCAAGATAAATTAGATTTTTGTGGTCAGTCAATACCACCACCTGATGTCTAGCCCCCTCAAGCCAATGACGCCACTCCTCAAAAGCCCACTTCATGGCCAAAAGCTCCCGATTCCCAACATCATAATTCCGCTCGGCGGGCGAAAATTTACGCGAGAAAAAGGCACAAGGTCTCATCACGGAACAATCGGAACTTCTCTGCGACAAAACTGCCCCAGCTCCGATTTCAGAAGCGTCGACCTCAACCTGAAAAGGAAGAGCAACATCAGGCTGACGCAACACAGGGGCGGAAGAAAAGCGGCGCTTAAGCTCCCGAAAGGCCTCCACAGCAGCAGGGGACCAATCAGCAACATCAGCACCCTTCTTAGTCAAATCAGTCAATGGTTTAACAACATCAGAAAAACCAGCAATAAATCGACGATAAAAGTTAGCAAAGCCCAAAAATTTCTGAAGACTCTTAAGAGAAGAGGGTTGCGTCCAATCACAAATAGCCTGAACCTTGACAGGATCCATCTCGATGGAAGAGGGGGAAAAAATATATCCCAAAAAGGAAATATTTTGAACCCCAAAAACGCACTTAGAACCCTTCACACACAAGGAATTAGACCGCAAAACCTGAAAAACCCTCCTGACCTGCTGGACATGAGAGTCCCAGTCATCCGAAAAAATCTAAATATCATCCAGATACACAATCATAAATTTATCCAAATAATCACGGAAAATGTCATGCATAAAGGACTGAAAGACTGAAGGGGCATTTGAAAGACCAAAAGGCATCACCAAATACTCAAAGTGGCCCTCGGGCGTATTAAATGCGGTCTTCCACTCATCCCCCTGCTTAATTCGCACCAAATTATACGCCCCACGGAGATCTATCTTAGAGAACCACTTGGCCCCCTTTATGCGAGCAAACAAATCAGTCAGCAGTGGCAACGGATATTGATATTTAACCGTGATTTTATTCAAAAGCCGATAATCAATACACGGTCTCAAAGAGCCATCTTTCTTAGCCACAAAGAAAAAAACGGCTCCTAAGGGAGATGACGAAGGACGAATATGTCCCTTTTCCAAGGACTCCTTTATATATTCTCGCATAGCAGCATGTTCAGGCACAGACAGATTAAATAAACGACCCTTAGGGTATTTACTACCCGGAATCAAATCTATGGCACAATCGCACTCCCGGTGCGGAGGTAATGAACCAAGCTTAGGTTCTTCAAAAACGTCACGATATTCAGTCAAAAATTCAGGAATCTCAGAGGGAATAGATGATGAAATGGAAACCACAGGTACGTCCCCATGCGTCCCCTTACATCCCCAGCTTAACACAGACATAGCTTTCCAGTCAAGGACTGGGTTATGAGATTGCAGCCATGGCAATCCAAGCACCAACACATCATGTAGGTTATACAGCACAAGAAAGCGAATAATCTCCTGATGATCCGGATTAATCCGCATAGTTACTTGTGTCCAGTATTGTGGTTTATTACTAGCCAATGGGGTGGAGTCAATCCCCTTCAGGGGTATAGGAGTTTCAAGAGGCTCCAAATCATACCCACAGCGTTTGGCAAAGGACCAATCCATAAGACTCAAAGCGGCGCCAGAGTCGACATAGGCATCCGCGGTAATAGATGATAAAGAACAAATCAGGGTCACAGATAAAATAAACTTAGACTGTAAAGTGCCAATTGAAACAGACTTATCAAGCTTCTTAGTACGCTTAGAGCATGCTGATATAACATGAGTTGAATCACCGCAATAGAAGCACAACCCATTTTTTCGTCTTAAATTCTGCCGTTCACTTCTGGACAGAATTCTATCACATTGCATATTCTCTGGCGTCTTCTCAGTAGACACCGCCAAATGGTGCACAGGTTTGCGCTCCCGCAGACGCCTATCGATCTGGATAGCCATTGTCATGGACTCATTCAGACCCGCAGGCACAGGGAACCCCACCATAACATCCTTAATGGCATCAGAGAGACCCTCTCTGAAATTCGCCGCCAGGGCGCACTCATTCCACTGAGTAAGCACAGCCCATTTACGGAATTTCTGGCAGTATATTTCAGCTTCGTCTTGCCCCTGAGATAGGGACATCAAGGCCTTTTCCGCCTGAAGCTCTAACTGAGGTTCCTCATAAAGCAACCCCAAGGCCAGAAAAAACGCATCCACATTGAGCAACGCAGGATCCCCTGGAGCCAATGCAAAAGCCCAATCCTGAGGGTCGCCCCGGAGCAAGGAAATCACAATCCTGACCTGCTGAGCAGGATCTCCAGCAGAGCGAGATTTCAGGGACAAAAACAACTTGCAATTATTTTTGAAATTTTGAAAGCAAGATCTATTCCCCGAGAAAAATTCAGGCAAAGGAATTCTAGGTTCAGATATAGGAACATGAACAACAAAATCTTGTAAATTTTGAACTTTCGTGGTGAGATTATTCAAACCTGCAGCTAAACTCTGAATATCCATTTTAAACAGGTGAACACAGAGCCATTCCAGGATTAGAAGGAGAGAGAGAGAGAGAAAGGCTGCAATATAGGCAGACTTGCAAGAGATTCAATTACAAGCACACTCAGAACTGAAGGGAAGGGAAAAAAAAAAAAAAAAAAAATCTTCAGCAGACTTCTCTTTTCTCTCCTTTCTCTGTCAATTAATTTAACCCTTTTGTGTCCGGTCAAACTGTTATGGTTCTCAATGGCAAGAGAACATAGCCCAGCAAACATAAGTACTAGCTCTTGGAAGGATGGAAGCTAAACTGACCATGAACTAAACCTGCCGCACAACTAACAGTAGCCGGGTAGCGTTGCCTACGTTTTTTATTCCTAGACGCCCAGCGCCGGCCGGAGGACTAACTAACCCTGGCAGAGGAAAATATAGTCCTGGCTCACCTCTAGAGAAATTTCCCCGATAGGCAGACAGAGGCCCCCACATATATTGGCGGTGATTTTAGATGAAATGACAAACGTAGTATGAAAATAGGTTTAGCAAAATTGAGGTCCGCTTACTAGATAGCAGGAAGACAGAAAGGGCACTTTCATGGTCAGCTGAAAACCCTATCAAAATACCATCCTGAAATTACTTTAAGACTCTAGTATTAACTCATAACATCAGAGTGGCAATTTCAGATCACAAGAGCTTTCCAGACACAGAAACGAAACTACAGCTGTGAACTGGAACAAAATGCAAAAACAAACGAGGACTAAAGTCCAAACTTAGCTGGGAGTTGTCTAGCAGCAGGAACATGCACAGAAAGGCTTCTGATTACAATGTTGACCGGCATGGAAGTGACAGAGGAGCAAGGTTAAATAGCGACTCCCACATCCTGATGGAAGCAGGTGAACAGAGGGGATGATGCACACCAGTTCAATTCCACCAGTGGCCACCGGGGGAGCCCAAAATCCAATTTCACAACAGGTCGGATCCTCAGTGTCACTAGAAAGCGAAGTCAATGGTCTGGCATTAATGATGGCCGAAACTTCTGCCAGGAATGTGGTCAAACTTTCATGTGTGAGTCTTGCGTTACCTGCTTGCAAGAGAATGGAATCAAGGATTCTGTGTGCCATTCCTATCATCCTCTCCCAAGCACCTCCCATGTGAGAAGAGTGTGGCAGATTGAAAGTCCAGGTACACCCCTGCTCACTCAGGTATCTTTCCACACTGGTGGTGTCTAGGTTGGAAGGAATTTGAAGTTCTTTCACTGCTCCTACAAAGTTGGTACCTCTATCGGAGCGAATGTGCTTCACGGGACCTCTGATGGCGATGAAGCGTCGGAGTGCATTTATAAACCCTGAAGTGTCCATGGACTCAATTACTTCGATGTGGAGTGCTCTGATAGACATACAGGTGAACATAACCGCCCAGCGTTTGGCATTAGCCTGGACTCTTCTAGTGTTCCATGCAACCACAGACCATGGCCCGAATACGTCCAGTCCGATGTTGGTAAAAGGAGGTTCTGTACTAAGTCTGTCTGGTGGGAGATTGGCCATCTTCGGCTTTTGAGTCCCGCCACGGAGTTTGCGACAAATCACGCAATTGTAAATGAGTTTACTCACGCATTGCTTTGCTCCTACTATCCATAGTCCAGCAGTTCGTAGATTTCCTTCGGTAAACAGTCGGCCCTGATGTTTCACCAAGACGTGGTGGTGTTGCACAAGCAGCGTCGTGACATGATGATGTCCAGGAATTATTATAGGGTGTTTCTCCCCAAATTCCACTTCAGCTTCTTGAAGATGACCTCCAATTCTCAACAGCCCATCCTGGTCAATGATTGGATCAAGCTTCTTCAAGACACTATCTCTAGAAACAGGTTGGCCTTTATTGAGGTTATCTAATTCTTTGGCATAACACTCACGTTGTATGGTGCGAATTATAACGTTCTTGGCATTTTCCATGTTTGGAACGGTAAAGGCAAGCTTGCAGTGATGCCAACCCTTGCAAGGTTTTTGAATGGCGGGTGACGTTGACCTATAGGACCGAGCCACATGAATCAAACAAACGAGGGCACGAACAAGCGAGTTCCAAGTTGAGAACTTATTGAAATGGTGGGATTTGAGGTGATTGTCTTTAGTCACCGTACGTAGAACGGATACCTGAGGGCGGATTTCCTCATCTGCCTCTGGATCTACCAGTTCAAAGATGTTTGACTCGTCCATGTATGGCGTCGAACGGTATAAGAATGTAGGGCCAGTAAACCAGGTCGTGTCCTTAAGGTGACTTTCTTCAACGGATCTGGTTGCGTGGTCCGCAGGATTGTGGTTTGTGGACACATAGTGCCACTGTTTAGGTTCGGTGGGTCTCCTGATCCTTAGCACCCGATTGCTGACATAGACATAGAAACGATGAGTTTCATTGCAGATGTACCCCAACACTACCTTGCTGTCAGTGTAGAACTTGACTTCTTTGATTTCCAGGTCCATTTCTGTCGAGATAAGCTCAGCTAACTCTACTGCTAGCACAGCTGCACAGAGTTCCAGTCTGGGTACTGTGTGTTCATGGAGTGGGGCCAGTTTTGTCCGGCTCATAACAAGCCTTACGTGGCATTGTTCATTGATGTCAGTTGTTTTCAAATATGCCACTGCCGCAATTGCTTTGGTTGAGGCATCGCAGAAGATACAAAGCCTTTGCATCTTGATTTCTGTTGATGGCACAGAAGCATATGGTCGTGCCACGTAGAGACTTGACAAGGCTTCTAAAGAGTTCTTCCATCATACCCACAAGTCTCTTTTTTCGCTGGGAAGCGGATCATCCCAATCGGACGTCTCTCGGATGAAGTCTCTCAACGTCATATTACCTTGGATAGTCACAGGGGTTACAAATCCCAGAGGATCGTACAAGCTGTTCACAATGGACAGGACGCTTCTACGCGTGAAGGGTTTCTCATCTTCGCTGATCTGGAAGGTGAATGCATCCTTTTTCAAATCCCAGAGTAAACCCAGGCTCCGCTGCATGGGAAGGGAGTCCGTGCTTAAATCCAAGTCTTTTAAATCGGTTGAGTAATCTTGAGAGGGAAAGGCTGCCATTAGTTTCTGGCTGTTGGAAGCAATTTTGTGCAACCTCAAATTGGATGAAGCGAGCATTTCTTGTGCCCTTTTCAGGAGACTGACTGCCGACTCCTCTGTGGGTGTGGATTTCAGGCAGTCATCTACGTAGAAATCCTTTTCCACAAAAGATCTTACATCCGACCCACACTTCGCTTCACCCTCTCTGGCTGAATGTCTAAGGCCATAGATAGCGACAGCAGGGGAAGGGCTGTTCCCGAAGATGTGAACCTTCATACGATATTCCACGATGTCCTTGTAGGGGTCATTATTGCGGTACCAGAAGAACCTCAAGTAGTTTCTGTGTTCTTCTTTAACAAGGAAGCAGTGAAACATCTGTTGTATGTCGGCCATAAATGCTACTGCATCTTTGTGGAAACGAAGAAGTACTCCCAGAAGTCTGTTGTTGAGGTCTGGACAAGACAGGAAGACGTCGTTAAAAGAAACACCTTCGTATCTGGCACTTGCGTCAAATACCACTCTTATCTGACCTGGTTTCTTCGGATGATACACGCCGAAAATAGGTAAGTACCAACATTCCTCGGAATCTTGAAGTACAGGTGCAATTTCCGCGTGGCCACTCTGGAATATTCTCTCCATGAAGGTAAAGAAGTGTTGTTTTGTTTCTGGTGCCTTCTGCAGTTTGCGCGTAAGGGAGACAAATTGACTGTAGACAAGTTCTCTGTTGTTGGGTAAGCGTTGCCTCTGTGGTTTGAATGGTAAAGGTGCGACCCAACTCTTTGATTCGTCTCTTACTATCTCTCGCTCCATGATGTCCAAGAACAGTCTGTCCTCTATGGACGTTGCTACCTGGTTGTCTTCTCTTGTTTTGTGGAAAACTGTGCACCCTATATGATCTTGCTCACCGTCGCATGCATGGTCTTCACAGGAAGGATCAGCTAACGGACAAGGTGGAGGGGTGTGGTGTGGCAATTCTTTAATCAGGAAACTGCTCTCGCATGGCTGGAAGAGAGACAGGCGTCCATTCTCGAGGGTATTGGTGAGCATGCTGTTGACTGATGTCGGCCTGTGTGCTCCACCCAAACAGACATCTCCCACAATGACCCATCCTAGGTCAAGTCTCTGAGCGTATGGGGCATTTTGTGGGCCGTTGATCTGTCCTCTAGCCTTGTGGACCCGTAGTATGTCTCTTCCGAGAAGTAAGACGATAGGAGCTCCTTGGGCAAGCTCTGGTATCAGGTGAGCTATACATCTCAAGTGGGTGTGATAAGCTGCTACCTCTGGTGTAGGTATCTCAGACCCGTTGTCGGGAATCTGGTTGCACTCCAGTATTGATGGCAAGGATAAACAGGTTTGACCGTCCATAGACTCTACTTTGAATCCAGTTGCTCTCCTCCCCGCCGTCTCGACAGTACCTGCACATGTCTTCAAGGAGTACGGAGAGCCGGGACCAGCAATGTTGAAGGTGTCGAAGAGAAAGAACTTAGCTAGAGACCTGTTGCTCTGATCGTCCAAGATTGCATATACCTTGATTGCCTTATCCCGTTGGCTCACTGGGAATACTCTGACAAGACAGATCTTTGAGCAGGATCTTCCTGCTATGAGTTCCTTGCAGATCTCTGTGCAAGGGTGACCCTGTGAGAGGTGACCACTGGGGTGTCCATGTCAGCGTCCATCTGTTTTTCGGCAGACTCTTCTACTCACGATGATACCCCTGAAGGTGGTCCAGGATGCAAGGCCGTGTTGTGCTCCACACTACTACATTCTGTGCATTTCACACTGGTTTCCTAGTTCTTGGCGAAGTGTGAGGTTGTCGCGCAGCATCTGAAGCATATCTTGTTTTCCTTTAGGAAACTCTTATGGTCTTCTAGAGACTTCTCCCTGAAGGCTCTACATTTTAGCAGAGGATGAGGTTTCTTGTGTAGGGGGCAGTGTTTGCTGAGATCCTGCGGTTTGTCCTCTTCTGGAGAAGACTTACTTGCCCTGTAAGGAAAACCTGTGGAGGAAACATTAGTTTTGTGGACTGCCACTGGTGTTTTGCTGGGTTTTACACCAGAGGCAGTGGTACATGACATAGTGAAATCGAAACTAGGGTCATTTCTAACTTTAGCCTGCTGAGCAACAAAGTCTACAAACACCCTGAAAGGAGGAAATGGTACCTTATGAGCCTGTTTGTAACGGGACCCGTGACTGACCCACTTTTCTTGTAAGTTGTAAGGGAGCTTTTGGACAATCGGGTTGACACCTCTAGCAGTGTCCAGGAATGCCAACCCTGGTAGATCACCTTCTGCCTGAGCAGCATGTACCTCCATTAACAAGTCGCTCAGTTCCCTGAGCTTTTGATAACCCTTATTTGCTATCTTGGGGAAATCATCAATTCTTTTATACAAAGCATTTTCTATAGCTTCTATTGACCCATAACATTCTTCGAGTCTCTCCCACACCATACGAAGTCCTGTGTGTGGGTACTTTATGTTAATGTTCCTGATTCTTTTGGCGTGTTCAGCTGACTCGCTCCCAAGCCACTTAACCAGTAGATCTAACTCTTCACTACTGGAAAGATGCAAGTCTCTGGTGACATTCTGGAAAGAGGCTCGCCATGCTCTGTAGCTTTCAGCTCGATCAGTGAACTTTACAATTCCCTTGGTCACCAGCTCCCGGCGGGTAAAGAACCTTGCAAAGTTCATAGTGGCTGAGTCAGTGCCAACGTGAGCTGGTGTGCTGTTGTCATGCGGTGTATGTGGTGCATCCTCATACCTGGTAGGAGCTTCTGGCTTAGGAAAGTCTGTATAAACCCGTTCAGTGGCGAAGGGTGTACCTGTCAGTCTGGGCGGAGGCCGTACCTTCTGTTCCGTAAGACGGTAGTGGTGATCAATGTCGTTTCGCAGTATACCTTCCTGCTTCCAGTAATCTGGTAATCTGTATAGGCTGGTTGGTGTAACGGATCGGAGTTGCCTTCTATTTTGGGATGTTGGCGGACATATTCTGAGACGCGTTGAGCAGGGTCCTGATGATCAAGGTCTGGTCCGCGTATGTCGCTGCCTCGCTCGGATTCAGGAAACTCCACGGCTTCTAAAATCTCAGCTTTGGCTATTGCGGCTGCTGCTTCTTTTTCAGTGGAAAGCCTTTCTAAGGTCGCTTGCAGGCGGGCTCTTTCTGCTTCTTGCTCTGCTTGCAGGCGGGCTCTTTCTGCTTCTTGGCGGGCTCTTTCTGCTTGCAGGCGAGCGCTTTCTACTTCTTGGTCTGCTTGTCTTAACTTTAACTGCATCTCTTGTGCAGCGAAGGAGGATCTTACTTTTGCCGCCTCAGCTTCTGCTCGGGCGAGGGTGACAGACCTTTTCGAGGAAGACTTGCTAGAGCGGCTTGTTTGGGGCCTCGTCCTGAGTGAAGATGTTTGACTTGCAGACATTTTATGTCCGTTTGCAGGCTGTAGGACGTCTCAGAGCGGGTAGGGGTGACTTCAGCGTGGACTGAGACGTGTGGTGCTTGGTGGGCTGCACTCTTGGTACTTGTGACTGTATGGCGGCCGCTGCGGTATCTGCAGGCAGTGCGGTGTGGTACAAGCAGCTGCGTAAGTGGTATTTGCTATCGCTGGCGTCTAGTCTCCCTTTACTGTCATCCCGGCGTCTAGCTTCCGTTTTACTGTTCTGTCTTCATACACGTTGATACGGTGTGTGATCCAACATACAGCATAAACCACTTCTGTCTTCCAATAGAAGCAGACCGTTCTCTGTAGTCTAACTTGTTTATTGGTAACAGGTATTGAAATGTGGTAAAACTATAAAAATACAAATGATTTGGGTAAGTATTGGGCAAATAACAGCACAACTGATACTTATAACTAGCAGGGAAAGCATAAAGGATGATGCAACTTCTACATGCAACTACATACAGTAACTGACAGATAATAGATTTCCCAGGTACTAGTTGCTATACAGTAATCACATTCTATAGAACACTATATTGCAGGAACGGGGATAGCAATCTTACCGGATAAACTAACCAGGGTGGCAAGTAAGTGAAGTAGTTCCAACACAGCAGATTAACACGAGTGTACAGGAAAATACACAGAGAGAGAAATGGGGGATTCCCCTATCCCATGATGCTTTGGTTCAACCCAGAATGCAGCACTCTAATGATTACTAAGAAAAACACAGGTAATAAATTTATCCACCACTGGGTGGTGCTATAACACAGCAAAACCAAAACTATAGCAGTGAAACTTTAATGTTTGGACGAACCCCTGTCCTTCATTAGAAAGGGCAGAACACCTGTTGATCTTGAAATGGGAGTCCTCACACCAGAAGCAACATCATCAGATGCAGATTGGGATACTGAGCGACAGCAGAAATACCGCCAAGTACAAGAGTGTGTGGAAAGAAGCTTGTCCCAGACAAGACAAAGACAAGAAAGAAACTATAATCAGCATGCCCCTGCAATTCCTTTGTCACCAGGTGAACAAGTGCTAAAGTGAAAAAGAAGAATGCACAAACTTGATGACCAGTGGGAAGCAGAACCATATACCATCTTACCATCAAACTTTGATAACACCAAAATGTATCTAATAAGCAAAGATGGAGGAGAAACCTTGAATGTGGTATCAAGGGATCATCTTAATGTGTGCCCTGACAAATTGAGAGACAAGGAGAAAGACCCAGGTACTTCTCAACCCACAGAAGGAGAGGAAAAGAGAATCCATACCGTTCTTGGAGACTTTCCCCAGTCATGGACTAAGGTAAATCAAGCGAAAATGGTACCTGTTTTGACTTTTCCCCAGTTGGAAATACCAAAAGGTGATGTGACTCAAAACCATCCTGAGACAGAAGAGACAACACCAGCAGGCTCAAGCAGCAGACATCACACCAGCAGTGGAACCAGAAAATTCACCCCCTGCTATCGGTGAATCTGTCATGCCCACAGTGAGCAAGAATACTCTTAGGAGATCAAGTACACGTGTGCTACCTAGAATCCCCAAAACTTAGCACCACCTCGGACACTATATGTATATACTCCTGACACCTACCCAAACTGTCCACGCCCCTTTTGAAGAAGCTATTGCGAAACGGAGCTCGTCAGGCGCGGGGGAGCCTCAACAGCACTTTTACCACAGCGCATAGACTTTGGACATTTAACAAATGCATCTGCAGGTAATTGATTACTTTTTGTGCCTTGCATCTTCACTTGGTGGTATATAGGTAGTATAGTGGTCTTACCACTTCTCAGTTATATTAGCAACTAATCTTGCATCACTGGGTATATCTCTATCTGCCATGTTCTATGTGGTGAACATAGCACTCATATATACCAACATACACATGGTCCTCTGCGCTGATATACACTGTCACTGGGCATTTTTATTTTTCCTCTTTTTCTGTAATTACTAATCCTACTTGTACTAAGACCTGAATAATTATAGTTTACAGCATCTTTTTGGACTTGTGCTTGATAAGTCTCCCCCAGAATTTGGAGGTTTTCTGATCCCCCGTTTTTGTCTATATGTACCAATTAAAATTTTAAACTTTAAATATTATAAATAAATATACAGTTTTTAATTACATCTTCTCTTCACTTTGTTTCTTTTATGGCACCCACCATACTAGAATATGTTTTTTTGATATATTGTTGAAGTGACTTTAGCCGCTGCTAAACATAGGACTATGGGAATAATACCTAGAATCCCCAGTAGCATAGCCATTAGAGAGTGCATAACACCAGTGATAGCAAGCCTAGTGAATCTGGTCAGATCACCTTCAGTGCCTGGGCTGTGTAGATCAGCCCGTAGTACCTGAGGTCAGATCCCAGCCCATTACAGGGAATAAAAATATAAAATGTTAATAATTTGTCTTACCTGTGTAAAAATGTTTGCTCATATTTATTGAAAAACTTTAGATGGGCAATAGGGTAATGGACGGTGAACTGCGCAAAAACTGTCACTGTAAATAGTTGGCACCTTCAAGGTGCACCTTTGGTTCTACCAACATTTCCAGCATGGGTAGGGCCTTGCTTGTTCACAGACCTGAAGGAAAAATCATCTGGTGTTGCTGAACACAGGGTCTGGATGTACGCCTTTTAGCCCGCCTAAGGCCTACGTTGGGGGTTTATGACAGATCCCCCACATCAGTAGTGTTGTTAATGAACAAGGACACCCTGGTATAAGACCAGTTGTAATTTTGTAAATATGTTTGCAACGTATGATGACTAATTGGAAACTGAGTGAAGCTGTATCTGCTGTCTATTGGAACACTCCCTTTGTGATAGTTATAGTAATATGTGATTCTTTGTTGAGTAGTTTTTACATTGATTCTCTGCAATATGTTTATATATATTGTATTGGTTTCACTTCTAGATGGGATATGTGGTTCAACTTTATATACACATACACTTGTTGATATCACTTTTTTACTATTCTATAGTATCACATTTGTAATTGCAACTGTGGTCAAGTATTTTATATTTTTTATTAAATGGCACTTTGGCACTTTATCACAGTTTCTTAATTGACTCTCGACATTGCTATTTGTTCCTTTCACTAATACTTTAATGTGTATTGGGTCACTTCTGACCCTTATTTTTTATCACCCTTATATGCATTTGATCACTTTAATAACGTTGCTAGATTGTCTCTGTTTAGACATGTTTATACACATATTCTATCACATGATATAATTCTTTATATTCACTGTGGTGGTGTTTATATTTTAAGGCTGCTTATATACTATAATATCACTGGGTGGTCCATTATACTTGTATATATTCGGGTTGAAGGATCGAGAACTTTAGGTCACTATTTATTTGTATTAAATGATAAGACTTTGTTCTATCTGTAGACATATATTTACGACATTGATTGGCAGGTAACTTGCTATTTAGGTAATGGACAGCTGTGGTACTGATACCATCCTAGTTTCGTCCGGCACGCATGCGCTCTGGCATCCTGGAGGTGTTGCCGGTAAAGGTGTCTATCACTGGCGGTGGGTGGGGTACTGGGTCCGGCCTCTTCTCGCGTGGATCCGCGCAGCTTGTGGCTCGATCTCAGTGCGTCGCTGCTTGCCAGGATGCACTTGCCTGCCTCATTCTGTCCGGGATAGCCAGCGCTGCATGCGCCACAACATGGCCGTTTAACAGATGACTATTGATCACTGTTTTGACAGTACTCTATACCAACACTACAAGTACCGGAATTCCACTTGCCTATGTCACATGGGGTTTAGGGCGGGGTTATATCGCTATTGGTCAGCCTTGATTTAAAAGGAGCATGACTTGGTTATGATGCCACCTCCCCTGACGAAGGCACGTCGCCAAAATGCGTGTAGGGGCAGCGGCACCATCACTAGAGCATTTGGTAAGTTTGTATTCTTTATTGTTACTATTTTTCACTTCTTGTCCAGTGTTCAGTATGTCGTTATTGATCTGTGATTCTAGATGTGTGTAATATGGGCACGCTAATATGGTCTGATAGACTTTTAACTGATTGCATAAATTGATAGTGCCTCTCTGTCTTTATTTAGAACTACTATAGTGATAGGGGAACACTGCATAGTATGTATACTACTATATTATTATATTCCTAATACTACCTGCTCAGTAGTGGTGCAACTTTACATCTGTTTGGCTCAACTGCTAGCATTTCTGGCTACCATTTTTAATTTTGTATGTATGTTTTTATTATCAATAAAGATTGCTATAGTTATTGTTCAATATACGCTGTTTTCTGTATGATTGCATGTACACCTTTTAGCCCGCCCAAGAACTACATTGGGGGTTTATGACAGATACCCACATTGGTACTGTTGTTAATGAACAAGGACACCCTGGTACAAGACCAGCTGTAATTTTGTAATTATGTTTGCAACGTTTAAGCCAAAAGTGCCTCCCGTAAGTGAATAAAAAGTTTAAACCCTATTTCCCTGTTTAAATGCCTATTTTTCAAAATGTTTTGCATCTTATCTAACCTGTACTGTTTATGTTTCCTTTTCCCAATCCGGGAGTACTGGATTTAACGGGGGGATATGGCACCCCAGGAGTTCGGGTACTACAGTGTTGCTGCCTTCCTCTCGGGGAGGGTGATGCCATGCCCGGAGACAGGAGGGATCTCTTTGGCAGGAAATCTTGCATGCAACACTTTCTGACTCCATGTCAGAAGGGGGAGCTCTAAACCCGATTTAAGGGGAGCTTCTCTATATACATCCTGGAATGGAGGAGGAGTTAGACAGTTGGTAGAATACAGTGGAGGAGCATAGAAGGACATAATATGTAGAGGAGGGCTGCGACTGGGCCCCTCTAAGCAGAGCACAGGAACCAGGCACCGGGAGCCCAAGGCTGTGTGGAACTGCAAGTCCCACAGCAGAACTGGAGGGCAGGAAGCTAAAAGAGACTTGCCCACATAATACCTGAGGTACAGCAACAATTAGAGCTCTGAGTAACCATATACAGAAATCCCAAGGGAACAGCTCAAGTTGCCTACCATGCATCGACTGTCCCAGGACAGAGAGTAACCGAGGACCTTGTCAGGACACTACAGGCAGCAAGGGAGCAGCAATCTGCGCAAAGTGGAAGGCTCCCAAACTGACCAGGCAAAGGGATTTCCTCTTGTCTTCAGGCTGCCTGGACTCCATCCACACCTCTTGCCGATACCTTGGACTGAGGCTTATTACAACATCAGTTAACAAGGTAAAGACTGCAACCCTATGTCCTCCATTTATTTGCTGGCATTTACCATCCCTGTCAAACACAGCTGGAGCCCTGGGGACCTCGCTTCACCTGTGGGAAGCGTCACCATCTTTGCTGCAGTAACATCATCCCAGAGGACCCCTTTAAGCAGCGTTGGTCCCGTCTGACCGAGAACCACAGGTGGCATCACAAACACAAACTTTATTACAACTCCCTTAAAAGGCCATTACCTTTTACTTGGGTGCCCAGGGTCATGGACCAGGTCGCTGCCACCGTTACCACACCTTTAATTGCGACCGGACCCAGTACCAAGTACCCCAGGCCCTGGCGGGCGACTCATATGTGGGAAAAAAGTATTTAGTCAGCAACCAATTGTGCAAGTTCTCCCACTTAACCCCTTCATGACCGGAGCTTTTTTCGTTTTTGCATTTTTGTTTTTCGCTCACCTCCTTCCCAGAGCCATAATTTTTATTTTTCCATCAATATGGCCTGGTGAGGGCTTACTTTTTGTGGAACCAGCTATAATATTGAACGACACCATTGGTTTTAGCATGTCGTGTACTCGAAAATGAGAAAAAAAATTCCAAATGCTGTGAAATTGCAAAAAAAGTGCAATCCCACACTTGTTTTTTGTTTGACTTTTTTGCTAGGTTTACTAAGTGCTAAAACTGACCTGCCAATATGATTCTCCAGTTCATTATGAGTTCACAGACACCAAACATGTCTAGGTTCTTTTTTATCTAAGTAGTGAAAAAAAATTCCAATGTTTGCTAAAAAAAAAAAAAGGCACAATTTTCCGAGAGCCATAGCGTCGCGTCTCCATTTTTCTTTATCTCGGGTTGGGTGTGGGATTATTTTTTGCGTGCCAAGCTGATTTTTTTAATGATACCATTTTTGTGCAGATACAATCTTTTGATCGCCCGTTATTGCATTTTAATTCAATGTTGTGGCGACCAAAAAAAAGGGATTCTGGCATTTGACTTTTTTTCTCGCTATGCCGTTTAGCGATCAGATTAATCCATGTTTTCATTGATAGATCGTGCAATTCTGAATGCGGCAATACCAAATATGTGCATGTTTGATTTTATTTTTATTGTTTTATTTTGAATGGGGCGAAAGGCGGGTGATTTAAACTTTTATATATTTTTTATTTTTTGTCATATTTTAATCACATTTTTTTTTACTTTTGGCATGTTTCAATAGCCTCCATGGGAGGGTAGAAGCTGCAACAACTCGATTGGGTCTGATACATAGAGGCGATGCTATATATACTTTTTTGGCAATGACAGTGGTCAAATGTTTTCTGTAAGTCTACACAAGGTTGGCACACACTGTTGGTGGTTTGTTGGCCCCTTCCTCCATGCAGATCTCCTGTAAAGCAGTGATGTTTAGAGCCTATCGTTGGGCAACACAGACTTTCAACTCCCTCCAAAGGGTTTCTATGGGTTTGAGATCTGGAGACTGGCTGGGCCACTCCAGGACCTTCATATGCTTCTTACAAAGCCACTCCTTCGTTGCTCTGGCAGTATGCTTGGGGTCACTATCATGATGAAAGACCCATCCACGTTTCATCTTTAATGCGCTTGCTGATGGATGGAGGTTTACACTCAAAATCTCATGATACAAGGCCCCATTCATTCTTTCATGTACACAGATCAGTCATCATGGTCCCTTTGCAGAGAAAAGCCCCAAAGCATGATGTTGCCACCCCTATGCTTTGCAGTAGGTATGGTGTTCTTTGGATGCAACTTAGCATTCTGTCTCCTCCAAACACAATTTGTTTTGTTTCTACCAAACAGTTCTACTTTGGTTTCATCAGACCATATAACATCAGGGCCGGCCTGAACGTATAGGCGAACTAGGCAGCCGCCTAGGGCGCCGACCCTAAGGGGGCGCCAGAGAAAAAATAGAAAAAATTATAAAAAATATTTTCAAAAGTCAAAAGGTGTATGGAGCGGAGCTGAATGTGTATGAGGTGTATGGAGCGGAGCCGTGTGTGAATGAGGTGTACGGAGCGGAGCCGTGTGTATGAGGTGTACGAAGCGGAGTCGTGTGTGTATGAGGTGTATGGAGCGGAGCTAAATGTGTACGAGGTGTATGGAGCAGAGCCGCGTGTGTACGAGGTGTATGGAGCGGAGCACGTGTGTACGGAGCCCAGCCACGTGTGTAGGAGTAGCTATGTGTGGCCATTATACGGTACGAAGTATCATGTGCAGCCAATATACAGTATGGAGCATCATGTGTAGCCATCGTACAGTATGGAGCACTGTGTGGCCATATTTTTTGGTTTATAATTATTCTTTATGAAACAGTGTGATCAGCAGTGCTAAATGGGTGTGGTTGGGACATGGATATGGGTGTGGCTAGTTATGAATGGGTGTGGTCAGAGGCGTGGCCTAAAATTTGTATAACATTCTCCCAATACTCTTCTGGATAATCCAAATGCTCTCTAGCAAACTTCAGACATGTACTTGGTTTAAGCAAGGGGACAGGTCTGGCACTGCAGGATCTGAGTCTCTGGTGGTGTAGCGTGTTACTGTTGGTAGCCTTTGTTATGGTGGTCCCAGCTCTATGCAGGTCATTCACTAGGTACCTCCATGTGGTTCTGGGATTTTTGCTCACCGTTCTTGTGATCATTTTCTTATTGTTGCTCCCACAGTTGATTTCATCACACCAAGCTGCTTGCCTAATGCAGATTCAGTTTACCCAGCCTGGTGCAGGGCTACAATTTTGTTTCTGGTATCCTTTGATAGCTCTTTGGTCTTCACCATAGTGGAGTTTGAAGTGTGACTGTTTGAGATTGTGGACAGGTGTCTTTTATACTGATAACAAGTTCAAACAGGTGCCATTACTACAGGTAATGAGTGGATAACAAAAGAGCTTAGTAAAAAAAGAAGTTACAGGTCTGTGAGAGCCAGAAATCTTGCATGTTTTTAGGTGACCAAATACTTATTTTCCACCATAGTTTGCAAAATAAATCTTGCAAAATCAGACAATGTGGTTTTCTGGATTTGTTTTCTTATTTTGACTTTCATAGTTGTGGTCTACCTATGATGCCAATTATAGGCCTCTATCACTCTTTTAAGTGGGAGAACTTGCACAATTGGTCTCTGAGTAAATACCTTTTTTCTCCAATGTAAAATCCCAATAAAATACATTTAAGATTGTGGCTGTAATGTAATAAAAAGTCAAAAAATTCACGACGAATATGAACACTTTTTCACTGCACTGTACATATATACAGTATATATATATATATATATATATATATATATATATATATATATATATATATATATATATATATATATATATACTGTGTATATGAGTCCCCCGCGAGGGCAGTGGGGTACTCGGCACCGGGTCCGGTAACTCTTAAAGGGGATGTCACTGTGGTTGTGACCCGGTCCGTGACCCTGGGCGCTCACATAAACCTGTGGTTTTCGGTCAGTAGGGACCGACGCCGCTTAAAGGGGTCCTCTGGGGTGATGGTATGGCGGCCAGATGGTGACGCTTCCCACAGGTGAAGCAGGGTCCCCAGGGCTCCCGAAGTGTAGGCAGCAATGATGGTGTATGCCGATAAATAACAAAGGACACTGTATGATAGTCTTTACCTGGTTTACTGATGGTAGCCGTCCATCTGTAACAATTGTAGTGGAACACTCAGGAATCTCTTGGCTTGAGACAAATAAGCAACAGAACCAAATATAGTGATAAGTCTGTATTTTTTCAAACAAACACTGGTGCAAAATGTGAACAAGTTCAAACACAGCAAATAAGGTGAAATTAGGATAAGTTCCTTGCAGCTCGGCTGCAAGCACAGTCAATATTCAAATGCACAAACGTGGGTGCAGCATGTGCACAACAGTTCTAATGGACAGCAAACTGGGTCCTTCTTAGGAATAGTTATTTGCAGCTTTGCTGCAGGCAAAGTGTTATGGGCGTAGCATCTTCTGGGGAAATGCAGACAATAAGACACAGTTCAAACCAGGGCTGGCAGTTTTAGCAACGAGTCCAGAAGCAGTGCAGAGCTTCAAGTCCAAAACAGTCACATAAACCAGCAGTGGAAATCAAACAAGCTTAGCTGTAGCAGGATGAGCTTACATGTCCAGCAGGTAGGAGAAGAATGCAGAGAAATGCAGGAGAACCTCTGAGAGATGAGAAGGTTTAGCTGAATAGGTGGAGCCGGAGTATCTGGAGAGGGGAAGTCTCTTGCAGCACTAACCAGGATTCAGGCAGAATACACAAGCAAGGAGAATGAAGCAAGCCAGGCTTATAAAGACAGGGAAGTCAGATCACATGAGCAGATTTGAGGCAGCAGACCCCATCTTGGAAAATGGCACCAAAGATAAACAAGGAATCCAGAGTCCTTACACCATCTCAGTCCAGGGTACCAGGTACACGTGTCGCGGTGGCCCAGCCGGCCTGGAGGCAATAGATGAATCCCCTTTTCCAGTTGAGATCTGTGAGCCTTTCCTGCTAATGCTGGTGTGCGAAGTCCCTGCTACCTGAAGCTTGCTGGCAAGGTACCCCTCCTTTCCCCTGTCCTGGGACAGGTACCTGTGTGGCGGGCAGCTTGAGCCATTTTACAGGGTCTCTAACATGACCCAGGTTCTCAGGTTCTGCTTTACCTCCAGGCGTGTTGTCGGCAAATAACATACAGTCCTATGCCCTCTGGTTCTGCTATGTTTATCTGTTTATCTATCTATTATCTATCTATCTGTCGTCTATCATCTATCTATTATCTATCTATCTATCTATCTATTAACTATCTATTATCTATCCATATGTCTATTATCTATCTATCTATCTATCTATCTATCTATCTATCTATCTATCTATCTATCTATCTATCTATTATATATCAATCAATTGCTTATTTATCTATTATCTATCTCTACATCTATCTATCTATCTATCTATCTATCTATCTATCTATCTATCTATCTATCTATCGCCATGTAATGCATATGTAACCTATGCAAAGTGCTATTTTCAGTCCAGAAATGTTTGCAAATAATGCAAAATAAAAAAAGTAAATGTCTTAAATAACTTTACAACTATTTCAAAATTTGTTGCTAAATCACATATAGTATTTTCATCATTATAAGTTTAATATTAAGGATACTTGCAGAAATGCACAGTTCAGAACCTACAGTAATCACTAAGACTGATCATGCAATAAAAGAATCATCATTGTATGGTGAGAGAAAAAAATAATTTTCCATTTAATACTAAGAAAAGTGCACATTCAATACATGAAAACACAAGAACTCACATTTACGAACAAAGAGATTATTGCCAGGCCATTGGGGTTGTGGGATGCCTCGCTGACATTACTGTACAAATCCTGGTTATAATGAATAAGCTGTACCTGTAATAAGAGAGGAGTGTCTCACAAGGTCAGAAACCAAAAGAGAAGATAGAAAGTCAGGGCTCACAGATTCAAAGATATCAGATGGAAAAGTAGGAAATAGAGAGAACAGGCATGGCTAAGCAGACTTTAATGGCACTGTAAGAAAATAAGAGAAAATAAATAATAAAGAAGAGTGTGATTTAATGATTTAACAGCTTACTATAAGAACACGTTTCAGGAGTTAAATATCCTTATAATTTTATTTGCTTAAAGAAGTTTTCCTGTTTTGGAAAGTAACTCCATAAAAGCTGTAACATGGGTAAGACACATGTTCACACTACCATTCAGGGTTAATGTTGGGGGTTTCCAATAAGGTTAGTAACAGCATCAGTAGTAGCTGAACACCTTACTATTGACTCTTGTATCCTGAAATTCAACAAGACAAGAAAAGTTGCTATGACCATTCTTTAGCACAAATCAAGCATGGTTTGTCAAGCGTTTGGACTGGCCACTAAACTAATTAAAAATAACACGTAAAATACAATACTAAAAAAATAATACTTTACCAGTTCTCTACCATTTATGTTCCAATGTTGCGGTCTGCCAAGAAGTCCAGAGCCAGTCTATGAACTTCCTGCACCGACCATTTGGACCAAATCAGAAGTAAGGACACCAATAGAGGATCAGTAGGGTGAATATTACTTATTTATTATTTTTCTGCATTTTGAGTGTTTTATTTAATCATTTTTTTATTTTCAGCTCAATCACAATTGTTTGTGGTGTTCATGTTTCGGGATTGAGGAACACTAACAGGTCAACGTTCTTCCACAAATTTGTATGTGTATACAGTATATCGCTGAAGAATGTTGACCATTTAACATTGGATTATTATAGGATTTAAGCTACAGCTTGTTCTTTATAGTAATACTGCAGTTGGTTATGAAACAAAAGAAAAAAAAAAACAACATGATCCTGTTAATGAAGCAAAGCTTTTGTTACAGTGAAATAATGCATTTCATACTCATGCATTATCTATCTAAGCTCATTTATATTTCACTTCACACTGCCTAATCTATTCCAATTATTGATTTACTGTACACATAAGTAATATTTCCAAAACTAAGCAACAGTGACATCAAAATATAAAATAGCTTAATTGAGAGCTACACTTAGGGAAATCAATCAATCTAGCACTTGCTTCAGTACTTGTGTCTTATCCACTAATAAATTGCATCTCAGTTGGACTTGAATTAAAACATCATTTATGATGGTTATTTAAAGACTGTAACAGAATCTCAATAAACGTTCCTATTTAAAGACAAATAATGTAATTTTCTCATGTTTTAATGAACTCTGTGTACTAACGACATAATTTATCACTTGCATTGTTTAGTTCGCTATTTACCATTACCTTAATGATAGTAACAATTTATGCAAAGGAAATGGAGGTTGGGGCTGCCTTATTAATATTTATGTAAGGTAATGGTATCTATCTATCTATGTATCTATCTATCTATTTATCTATCTAGTTACCTGCTTGGATATTATATCTATTTTTGTATGTTTCAGTCAGACGTAATTTTAATAACTGAAATGCTTTAAAATTTCAATTTCTTTTGTGTCTCTCTCTAGCTACAGAATAAAATGTATTCACAGAATATTCTCATTATTTCTGTTATTACAGTCACCTCTCCAGCAGCAGCCTCCTTGTTCATGAGATGTTCTGACCCGATGCTATTCTCGCTGCCAAAATGCAACATGATCTCCTCAAGACGATGATTATATAACAGGGGACCCCCAGAAATGTTAACTTGAAGCTGCTTGTCCAGGCGGAAAGATACATGTCGTCCTGTATTGTGCATTGTTCCACTGATCTGGAATACAATGGGAAGATTCAAAAAGTAAACAAGTTTTGACCTAACCAAAGCTTCATAACAAGAAAAGTAAAAAAAATATCAAAAGTTCCTCTACCCCCGGAAAAGTACACACAGGCAGACCAATGTTTAACCTCCTAATTGACACAAACATCTTTTGCGAGCGCGAGGTGCTGATGCATTAAATTGTTTCTATTATGTTGAATGTGTGTAGCCCCAATAATGTGATTACCACTGGCTCCCACATTCTACACTTGCCTTAAACAGTCTTTCTGGTCTCAGCATTATAGAAAAATCATATAGCAGGATACATATACTAGATCTTCCTCTATGGCAAAACAAATCGGCAATTTTGATCTTTGTATAAGGCTCCCTCTTTTCAATAAAGTCACTGATAAAATATGTGAATGAAACTCTTCCAGGTGCACACTGTGTCAAGAAGTGAAGAACTTGTTTTGTCTTGAGTCGAGTATAGCTAATTATGCAGGGGGTAAAGCTGAGGTGACAGTTTAGACTGTAACTGTAGTGATGGAACCACTGTGCCATAATCTAAGGAAAGCCTGGAGTGATGTAACTATGTGAATCTACACAGGCACAATAGAGGAACACACGGCTGAAATAAATTAACCCAAGGCAGATTATTATTATTATTATTATTATTATTATTATTAATAAATTATAATTATTAGTAGTACAGGCAGACAGGTACAGGACAGGTAAATTTACTGATGTACAGAGGGGACCTGAGAACTAGCAAGCATGCAGACTATTGACATTACACATTGATCAGCCAGTGAATATCAGTGGCTGTGGACACTTTAGGGCGGCATGCGCTGTCCTGTAGGAAGGATGAAGCACAGTGCAAGCTATAATGTGCAAGCTGTGTGCAGACCCCAGGCAGCAGCCAGTGGGGAAGCAAGTGCAGGACACAAGTTGCAGTGGTAAGTAAATTGGCGCCCCTGCTGTGGGAGGGGAGAAATGTGAAGGACACCGATGCTTCAATGGCCATGATGCACAGTGTATTTGAGAGGTACCACCAATATTATCTTACATATGTGTTTATCCTTAAATATCACTCTTGGGGGCAGCACTGATCTCTGTTTTTCTAACACGCAGGATAGTCTTCTTACACTATACACTAACAGCACACTCTTTTGCCAGATCCTTGCTTCTGATCAGAGCATGTGAGTGAGAGAACTGTCACGGTACATATTGCATAGTGACAAGAATCTAAGGAGCATATGGTAGAATTGACAACTAATGCATGCTCATATAGAGCAAGGACTTGGCCAGTCCCTGAAACATGCACCACTGATCATGATTTATGTAAGAAGGGTGGAGGCTGGAGCAGTAACCACAGCCTCTGCCCCCTGAAAATGACTCTTTTCACTATTCCAGCAAACACTGGGATTGTCAAAGTGTCTTCAAAGAATTAGTATTGAAAAAATGAAGTTAGAGCAGGTTGGGACTTTTAATTAAAGTATATTAGAAAAGATGCTAGATTATGACACCAATTAGATAAGCATTTAGATTTTTTTTTTTTACTTCCGGACTACTCCTTTAACCCCTTTCTGACATCAGACTACAACAGTACTATCCCGCCCTTGTGCCCTGGACCCGTATGCCCATGGACAAGATAGTACATCACAGGCGATCAGCCGTGCTCACAGGGGGAGCACAGCTGATCGCGGCTGGTGTCAGCAGATTCTCACAGCTGACACCCGGCACTAAATGCCAGGAGCGGTCACGGACCACTCCTGGCACTTTAACCCTCAGAACACTGCGATCAAACATGATTGCAGCGTCCCGGAGCAAACAGAGGGGTTGACAGCCCCTTTGCCTTTGGATCGGAGACCCCGCAGCATTATGCAGTGTCCCGATTGCTGCGATGGAAACCTGATGTCGTCATGATGACATCTGGGTCTCCAGAGCTGAGAGACTTCCTGTCATGCGCAGTGCATATCAGGAAGCCTCTCAGTGTCACTGTATAGCTTCTGTAGCATGCACATCTGCATGCTATAGAGGTGATCAACCTGCAGAAAATGAGTGTCCTATAGTGGGACAAAGTGTAAAACTAAGAATGAAATAAAAAAATTGAAATAATTGTAAAAATATTTTAAAAAATAATTAATAATAATAATGAAAAAAAAACAATATTTATTCCATCAATAAATAAATATTTGAATGTAAAAAAAAATCTAAACAATAAAAAAACACATATTTGGTATAGCCGCATCCCTAACGACCTGACCTATAAAACTGTCCCTAGTTAACCCCTTTAATGACCACCATTAGAATAAAAAACAAGCCAAAAAAATGCTTTATTATCATACCACCAAACAAAAAGTGTAATAACACACGATCAAAAAGACGGATATAAATAAATGTGGTACCACTGAAAGCGCGATCGTGTCCCGCAAAAAAAAAGCCACCATAGAGCTCCATCACCAGAAAAATAAAAAAGTTATAGATCGTAGAATGAAGGGATGTAAAAATAATTATTTTTTATATAAAATAGTTTTACTGTATAAAGCGTCAAAACATAAAAAATAATATAAATGAGGTATTGCTGTAATCATACTAACCCAAATAATAAAACTGCTTTATCAATCTTACCAAACGTGGGACGGTGTAAACGCCCCCCCCCCAAACAAATTCATAAATTGCTGTTATGTGCCTGAAAATGTTACAAAAAAAAACGTCAATTCGTCCTGCAAAAAACAAGATTTCACATGACTCTGTGGGCCAAAATGTGGAAAAATTAAAGCTCTCAAAATGTGGTGATGCAAAAAGAATTTTTTGCAATAAGAAGCATCTTTTGGTGTGTGACAGCTGCCAAACATGAATAGTTTGGTTCACTATAAATAGTAAATCAAACCCTCCTTATTCACTCTCTTAGGGAAAAATAATAAAATAAAAAAAGTATTAATTTCAATTTTCCCATTAGGGTTAGGGTTAGGATTGGGGTTGGGATTAGAGTTTGGGTTGGGGCTGGGGTTAGGGTTGAGGCTAAAGTTAGGGTTGGAGCTAAAGTTAGGGTTAGGGTTGGGGCTAAAGTTAGGGTTACAGTTGGGGCTAAAGTGAGGGTTAGGGTTGGGGCTAAAGTTAGGGATAAGGTTACGATTGGGATTAGGGTTAGGGTTGGGATTAGGGCTAAGGTTGGGAGTAGGGTTAAGGGTGTGTTGGGGTTAGGGTTGGAGTTAGAATTGGGGGTTTCCACTGTTTAGGCACATTGGGGTTCAAAGTGCTCACCACACATCTAGATAAGTTCCTTAGGGGACCTACTTTCCAAAAGGGTGTCATTTGTCAGGGGGTTTCCACTATTTAGGCACATCAGGTGCTCTCCAAATGCGACATGGCATCCAATCTCAATTCCAGCCAATTTTGCATTCAACAGTCATGCGCAGTGCATATCAGGAAGTCTCTCAGTGTCACTGTATAGCTTCAAAATGCAGAAATTCAGCCAATGAGAATGATTCCAAGTGTGGGCACATCCTGTTTAGCATGGAGGGCATGAAACTACTGGCAAGGCTGTGATTGGCTGCTGAAATGATGTCATGATGCAGTTTAAAAGTCGCTGGCGCCATTTTGCGATCACTCTGCTGTGAATTCAGTTAGTGACAGGATGCTGTTTGCTGACTGAGGGACAGTTTAGAGATAGCGATTTGCTTCTTTGTGCTTTCCAAAGGCTAATTTAGCAACCGCTGTGTTCACCTATTATTCACCTTGCTTTTGCCTTGTAGCGCTGTTTTCACAGCGATCTGCAAGGTCTGTGTGTGTGTGTGTGTGAGTGCAGCCCACTCTCTAGTCTGAGTGCAGCCACATAGGCCATCCATAGCTGGTTGTATTCAGTTCAGGGAGGGTGGTTCATTGCCTCATACTGTTCTTTTTTTTTTTTTTTTTCAAGTAGTGTAGTCTGCTGCTAATTTATTCAAAAAAATCCTATTAGTGTCTTTCCACCCGTCTCCAGCTAATTTGTGGAAAAACACTACATAGGATAACGTAGAGGAGGGTTTTTGGGCCTTGCAGCGCCGTTTACGGCTGTCTGCACGGTCTCCGTGTGACTGCAGCTCGCCCTGTAGTCTGTGAGTAGCCGTAGCCTGGTTGTCTCCAGCTCAGGGTTGTTCACTGCGTCATACCGCCAAATCAATTTTCATTTTGTTTTAAGTAGTGCAGGCTGCTGCACATTTTTTCAAAAAATTCCTATTAGTGTCTTTCCACCCATCTCCAGCTAACTTGTGGAAAAACACTACATAGGATAACGTAGAGGAGGGTTTTTGGGCCTTGCAGCGCCGTTTACGGCTGTCTGCACGGTCTCCGTGTGACTGCAGCTCGCCCTGTAGTCTGTGAGCAGCCGTAGCCTGGTTGTCTCCAGCTCAGGGTTGTTCACTGCGTCATACCGCCAAATCAATTTTCATTTTGTTTTAAGTAGTGCAGGCTGCTGCACATTTTTTCAAAAAATTCCTATTAGTGTCTTTCCACCCGTCTCCAGCTAACTTGTGGAAAAACACTACATAGGATAACGTAGAGGAGGGTTTTTGGGCCTTGCAGCGCCGTTTACGTCTGTCTGCACGGTCTCCGTGTGACTGCAGCTCTATCCGTTGTCAGTTCAGCCCCCAAAAAATAAATAAATAATAAAGTTCACCAAACACACCAGTTACACCACTTTACATTTGTGTAGGCCACATTAGCTCATATTAAAGTCTAGTCCACACTTTAGAAAATTAGTGTTTCTTATACCTGTTAGGAGGAGTTGCTCAGGAATAAGCACACAAAGCCGTTAGTACTTTTCTGCTTATCTTTATCAGTCAACCAAGATGAAGAAGGCAGTGAGTAAGGCACGTGGGCGTGGGCGCGGAGCAGGGAGGGGACGTGGGGATTCTGTGCCTGCTGCGGACACCGGTGACTCATCAGCACCCACATTCACCAGGCAACAGTCGTTCATGCGTAGCTTTGTGTCAGAGCGCCGTACACTGCTGCTGCGTGAAGAACAAATTGAAGCCGTTGTCGGATGGATGGCAGCTAATGCATCAACTTCAATTAGTGCCACATCCTCTCAGACACAGAGCACTGGAGAGCAGCCATCTGTCTCTTCACCACCTGCCAAATTGCCCAGGCAGACAGAGAGCCCAGGACAGGAGCCGTCTCTACTTCTGTTCTCTGAATCTCTTGGCTTGGAAACAGGGGGCCAGCCAAGCAGCATTGGAGAAATGGAAGAAGAGGCAGGGTGCAGTGATGCCCAACAGCTTTTTCTCTCTTCCTCTGAAGAGGCGGGTGGGCCAGTGGCTCCGGTCACCACATCGCAGGCCGCATCAGCTGATGATGACACTCAGGTGCCACTTACTGGTGCGTGCTCTGCTGCTGAGACTACCCAGGAGGAGCAGTTGGGGGCAGAGGGTAGTGTAGATGATGAGGTCCTTGACCCATCTTGGCGTGAGGGACAGGAAGGTGGTGGGAGCAGCTCTGAGGAAGAGATTCCCCGTACGGCCCAAAGAGGGAGAGGGAGGGGGAAGACTGCGGATCCTGCAGCCTCCGCTTTGGCACCCGTTAGGAGCACGTCTCTTCCAAAAGCCAAAAAGGGCGCTCCCAAGACTTGCAGTGCCTGGTCCTTTTTTGACACAGTTGCAGATGGCATTTGCTATGTCAGATGCAAGGTGTGTCATCAAAAAGTCAAAAGAGGGAAAAATGTCAGCAACCTCAATACCTCCAACATGTGGAAACATGTGCGCAACAGGCACCCGGCGGAGTTAGAAAAACACACTGAAGAGCTAGGCCAACCAACAGCGGCAGCTACCACCTCTTCAGCTCGTGTTGCCTCTTCCTCTAGCTCACACGCAGCTGGTTCGGCTTCCTCCCAGGATCGCCGTGGAAGAACCTCTGGCCCTGTTGTCCAGAGACCCGCTGTAATTCCACCCGCAGCACCACTTTCCCAGTCATCCACACACTCCCAGCCCAGTCTACAGCCATCGGTAGTACAGGCATGGGAGAAAAGGCGGCCTTTCTCGTCAAACCACCCACGAGCACAGGCTCTGACTGCAGGCATTGCCAAACTTCTTTCACTGGAAATGCTGTCATTCAGGCTGGTGGAGACTGACAGCTTCCGTGACTTGATGTCATTGGCAGTCCCACAGTACAATGTGCCCAGCCGCTTTTACTTCAGCAGGCAAGCCGTCCCTGCCCTGCACAAGCATGTGGAGGGACACATAAAACACGCGCTACTGAACGCCTTCAGTAGCAAGGTCCACCTCACCACCGATGCGTGGACCAGTCAACATGGACAGGGGCGATACCTTTCCCTCACTGCCCATTGGGTTAATGTCGTTGAGCTGGGTACAGACCGTGCGAGTGGCGCAGGACGTGTCCTGCCCACTCCAAGGATTGCAGGAATCCATTCTGTACGCATTGACTCCTCCTCTTACACCAGTTCCTCAGAATCATCGCTGCAGGAGCCGTCACAGTCCACCTCCACATGGACCCGTGATGAACGTGTACCTGTTACGACCGACATGAGCACAGCCGTGGCCAAACGTCAACAGGCCGTCTTGAAATTAATTTTTTGGGGGAATCGTAGCCACACAGCGCAGGAGCTCTGGAATGCCATCAAGCAGGAGAGCGATGTGTGGTTTGTGCCAGCGAATCTCCAGCCAGGCATGGTAGTGTGTAATAATGGCCGAAATCTGGTGGCAGCTCTGGGCCTCGGCAACCTCACTCACATCCCATGTCTGGCACATGTGCTCAATTTGGTCGTGCAGAGCTTTTTGAGGGACTATCCGGATCTTGATGCACTGCTGCACAAGGTCCGCCTAGAGTGTGCTCACTTGCGGCGTTCCAGCACGGCAAAAGCGCGCATTGCGGCTCTGCAGCGCCGACACCGCCTGCCGGAACATCGCATCATATGTGACCTACCTACCAGGTGGAATTCCACGTTACATATGTTGGAGCGGTTGTGTGAGCAGCAGCAAGCTGTAATGGAGTACCAGCTGCTTCAGGCGCAAAGAAGTCACAGTCAGCGCCGTACAGACTTCACAACCACAGAGTGGGCCACTATGAATGACGTCTGCCAGGTTTTGCGTCCCTTTGATTATTCCACGCGGATGGCGAGTGCAGATGATGCACTAGTCAGCATGACTGTCCCCCTTATCTGCCTGCTTGAAAAATCACTGCAAGCGCTAAGGGATGATGTTGTGGAAGAGGTGGAGGATGAGGATTCACCATTTCCATCATCTTCTGGACAGTCAGCGCCACGTGGTTCCTCACAAACGCGTAGGCAGGGGACAGTTTGTGAGGAGGATGAGGAGGAGTCAATGGAGGAGGAAGACATCCGTCCAGAGGAGGGAGTTACCGAATTGTCCAGTACTCAGTGTGTACAGCGAGGGTGGGGTGATGACGAGTGGGCAGAGACCACGCCTCCAGCAGGGGACAGCGTTTCTTGGGCAGTTGGCAGTCTGCAGCACATGGTGGATTACATGCTGCAGTGCCTGAGAAACGACCGCCGCATCGCCCACATTCTCAACATGTCTGATTATTGGGTGTTCACCCTCCTCGATCCTCGCTACCGGGACAACGTAGAAAGCCTCATCACACCGTTGAACTGGGAGCGAAAAATGCGGGAGTACCAAGACACACTGGTCAATTCCATCATCTTCTCCATTCCAACTGAGAGAAGTGCTGCTAGTGCATTCCAAAGCAGCTCAGTGCGTCCAGGCAGTGGTGGAGGCTCTGCACAAAGAGGGAGCAGAAGCAGTGCCTCTGCCCAAGGCAAGACCAGTATGGCCCAACTGTGGCACAGTTTTCTGTGCCCCCCACAAAAGTCTACACCATCACAGACGGCTCCAGTCAGCAGGAGGCAACGGTTCCGTCAGATAGTGACAGACTACATGTCATGCCCTCTTGCTGTACTCCCAGACGGCTCTTCCCCTTTCAAGTTTTGGGTCTCAAAGCTGGATACATGGCCAGAGCTAAGCCAGTATGCATTGGAGGTGCTGTCTTGCCCTGCGGCCAGTGTATTATCGGAACGTGTCTTTAGTGCTGCAGGTGGTGTACTAACTGACCGTCGCATGCGACTATCCTCCGATAACGTTGACCGGCTTACTTTCCTGAAAATGAACAAGGCCTGGATCTCGCAGGAATTTGCCACTCCTCCTCCTGATTAAATAATTAGGTCACTGTATACGTTATCCAGGTCTCCTGTTGTGTTCATCTTTCTACCACCTGAACTTAAATTCCTGGGCTCCAACACCGCCAGTTGAGGCTCAGAAGTGCCGTCTGCACAGTCAAAACATACGACCCAGTGTTATTGGGTTTCAGTAACGTCAGCTGATCCCCAGCTGTGTAGCCGGCAATGTGTCATGCGACCGCCACGCTGACACAACAACTGAAATGTAAGGGAATCTGTCCCCCCCCCCCCCAAGGCGTTTGTTACTGAAAGAGCCACCTTGTGCAGCAGTAATGCTGCACAAGGAAAAGGTAGCTATTTTGGTTTAGCTCCTTGCACACGCAGAACTTAACACTTATAAAATGTGTCCACTGATACCGTAAAACCGTCCCGGAGGTGGGACTTTCCTTCGTAATATGACGCAGCACAGCCGTCATTCCTACCCCCCCGGCGCCGCGCCCCGGCTCCTCAGCGTTGTTTGATTCCGTCCCGGAGCCTGCGCTGTTATGTTATCCCGTGGCCAGGCACACTTAGCGCTGCCCGTCTTCTGGCATCATTTGGTGTCAGGATGGCTGCGCCTGTGCGGCCGCGCTGGCCGAGAGCCCGCCTCGCAGTGTCTTCTGATTTAATCCCACTGGGGGCCTGGGATCCATGGACATGCGCATTGCATATCTGAACCTCCACCTCTCACTCATCTCCCTATGGCTTCTTCAGACTGTTCGGTGTCAGCTGGTCCCTAATAGCATGCCACGGTCGTGACACCGAACAGTCTTAAGAAGCCGTAGGGAGGGGAGTGAGAGGCGAGGATATGCACTGCGCATGGCCATGGATCCCAGGCCCCCAGTGGGATAAAATCAGAAGACACTGCGAGGCGGGCTCTCGGCCAGCGCGGCCGCACAGGCGCAGCCAGCCTGACACCAAATGATGTCAGAAGATGGGCAGCGCTAAGTGTGCCTGGCCAAGGGATAACTTAACAGCGCAGGCTCCGGGACGGAATCAAACAACGCTGAGGAGCCGGGGCGCGGCGCCGGGGGTGTAGGAATGACGGCTGTGCTGCGTCATATTACGAAGGAAAGTCCCACCTCCGGGACGGTTTCACGGTTTCAGGGGACACATTTTATAAGTGTTTAGTTCTGTGTTTGCAAGGAGCGTGATGAAAAGAGCCACCTTTTCCTTTTGCATCTTTTGTGCTGCACAAGCTGGCTCTTTCAGCTACAAATGCCTTGGGGGGGGGGTTAAAGGTTCCCTTTCGACTTTCTCAGGCTTTGGCCTACATTGTGTTCCTCTGCTTTTCCACCTGTCCCTGGGCTCCAACACCGCCAGTTGCCGTCCAGAAGTGCTGTACGCACAGTTAACAGTCCCTCCTCTGTTATTGGGGATCAGTAAAGTCAGCTGTTCCCCTGCTGTGTGTGTGGCAATCCCTCCTACCTCCTCCTACCTCCTCCTCCTCCACCTGTCCCTGGGCTCCAACACCGCCAGTTGCCGTCCAGAAGTGCTGTACGCACAGTCAACAGTCCCTCCTCTGTTATTGGGGTTCAGTAACGTCAGCTGTTCCCCTGCTGTGTGTGTGGCAATCCCTCCTACCTCCTCCTACCTCCTCCTCCTCCACCTGTCCCTGGGCTCCAACACCGCCAGTTGCCATCCAGAAGTGCTGTACGCACAGTCAACAGTCCCTCCTCTGTTATTGGGGTTCAGTAACGTCAGCTGTTCCCCTGCTGTGTGTGTGGCAATCCCTCCTACCTCCTCCTACCTCCTCCTCCTCCACCTGTCCCTGGGCTCCAACACCGCCAGTTGCCGTCCAGAAGTGCTGTACGCACAGTCAACAGTCCCTCCTCTGTTATTGGGGTTCAGTAACGTCAGCTGTTCTCCTGCTGTGTGTGTGGCAATCCCTCCTACCTCCTCCTACCTCCTCCTCCTCCACCTGTCCCTGGGCTCCAACACCGCCAGTTGCTGTCCAGAAGTGCTGTACGCACAGTCAACAGTCCCTCCTCTGTTATTGGGGTTCAGTAACGTCAGCTGTTCCCCTGCTGTGTGTGTGGCAATCCCTCCTACCTCCTCCTACCTCCTCCTCCTCCACCTGTCCCTGGGCTCCAACACCGCTAGTTGTTGCCTGGTAGTGCTGTACGCACAGTCCCAACAGTCCCTCCTCTGTTATTGGGGTTCAGTAACGTCAGCTGTTCCCCTGCTGTGTGTGTGGCAATCCCTCCTACCTCCTCCACCTCCTCCTCCTCCACCTGTCCCTGGGCTCCAACACCGCCAGTTGCCGTCCAGAAGTGCTGTACGCACAGTCAACAGTCCCTCCTCTGTTATTGGGGTTCAGTAACGTCAGCTGTTCCCCTGCTGTGTGTGTGGCAATCCCTCCTACCTCCTCCACCTCCTCCTCCTCCACCTGTCCCTGGGCTCCAACACCGCCAGTTGCCGTCCAGAAGTGCTGTACGCACAGTCAACAGTCCCTCCTCTGTTATTGGGGTTCAGTAACGTCAGCTGTTCCCCTGCTGTGTGTGTGGAAATCCCTCCTACCTCCTCCTACCTCCTCCTCCTCCACCTGTCCCTGGGCTCCAACACCGCCAGTTGCCGTCCAGAAGTGCTGTACGCACAGTCAACAGTCCCTCCTCTGTTATTGGGGTTCAGTAACGTCAGCTGTTCCCCTGCTGTGTGTGTGGCAATCCCTCCTACCTCCTCCACCTCCTCCTCCTCCACCTGTCCCTGGGCTCCAACACCGCCAGTTGCCGTCCAGAAGTGCTGTACGCACAGTCAACAGTCCCTCCTCTGTTATTGGGGTTCAGTAACGTCAGCTGTTCCCCTGCTGTGTGTGTGGCAATCCCTCCTACCTCCTCCACCTCCTCCTCCTCCACCTGTCCCTGGGCTCCAACAATGCTAGTTGCCGTCCAGAAGTGCTGTCCGCACAGAGCCAAACACCTCGCCAATGTGTTAGTGGGGTTCAGCACCGCCAGCTGTTCCCCTGCTGTGCAGCCGGCAACGTGTACTGCGACCGCCATGCAGGCACAACAAGTTAAATTTAAGGGAACCTGTCCCCCCCCCCAGGCGTTTGTTACTGAAGGAGCCACCTTGTGCAGCAGTAATGATGCAAAGGGAAAAAGTGCCTCTTTTCGTGGTGCTCCTTGCACATGCTGATCCTAACACTTATGAAAAGTGTCCCCTCCTACCGTGATACCGTCCGGTTGGTGGAACTTTCCTTTGTGATGTGACGCAGCACAGCCGTCATTCTTACCCCCTTGGCGCCGTGCGCCGCCTCCTCAGCGTTGTTTGAATCAGTCCCGGAGCCTGCGCTGTTAGGTTAGCCCTTGGCCATGCACACATTTTGCGCTGCCCGTCTTCTGACATCATTTGGTGTCAGGCTGGCTGCGCCTGTGCGGCCGCGCTGGCCGAGAGCCCGCCTCGTACTGTCTTCTGATTTAATCCCACTGGGGACCAGAGATCCATGGACATGCGCAGTGCATATCTGAACCTCCACCTCTCACTCATCTCCCTACGGCTTATTCAAACTGTGCGGTGTCAGCTGGTCCCTAATAGCATGCCACGGCCGTGACACCGCACAGTCAGAAGAAGCCGTAGGGAGATGAGTGAGAGGTGGAGGTTCAGATATGCACTGCGCATGTCCATGGATCTCAGGCCCCCAGTGGGATTAAATCAGAAGACAGTACGAGGCGGGCTCTCGGCCAGCGCGGCCGCACAGGCGCAGCCAGCCTGACACCAAATGATGTCAGAAGACGGGCAGCGCAAAATGTGTGCATGGCCAAGGGCTAACCTAACAGCGCAGGCTCCGGGACTGATTCAAACAACGCTGAGGAGGCGGCGCACGGCGCCAAGGGGGTAAGAATGACGGCTGTGCTGCGTCACATCACAAAGGAAAGTTCCACCTACCGGACGGTATCACGGTAGGAGGGGACACTTTTTATAAGTGCTAGGTTCAGCATGTGCAAGGACCATAATTAAAAGAGCTAAGTTTACCTTTTCCAGCATTAGTGCTGTACACGATGGCTCTTTCAGCTACAAACGCCTGGGGGGGGGGGTTAAAGTTTCCCTTTCAACTTGCTCCAGTGCAGGCTTCGGCCTACACTCTGCTCCCTCTCCTCCTCCTGCTGACCCTGGGCTCTAACACCGCCAGTTGGGGCCCAGATGTGCTAGCTGCACAGAGCCAAACACCAGCCAATGTGTCAGTGGGGTTCAGCACCGCCAGCTGTTCCCCTGCTGTGCAGCCGGCATCGTGTCCTGCAAAAGCCACGCAGGCACAACAGACCCAAAGCTGCCGCCAGTGCAGGCTTCGGCCAACACTCTGCTCCATCTCCTCCTCCTGCTGACCCCGGGCTCTAACACCGCCAGTTGGGGCCCGGTACTGCCAGCTGCACAGAGAAAAACACCAGCCAATGTGTCAGTGGGGTTCAGCACCGCCAGCTTTTCCCCTGCTGTGTAGCCGGCAACGTGTACTGCGACCGCCACGCAGACACAAGAACTGAAATTGAAGGGAACCTGTCCACCCTCCCCCAGGTGTTTCTATGTTTTACAGCCACCTTGTACAGCAGTAATGCTGCATGTGTGCAAGGTGGCTCAGAAACGTATTCTCCTTGCACTCGTGGAACTGAACACGTCTAAAATGTGTCCTCTGTGACCATTAAAACGTCCCTCAGGTGTGAATATCCTTTGTATTGACACGCAACAAGCTCCTTGGTAACGCTGCCCGTCTTCTGGCATCATTGTTTGGCTGGGTGCGCCTCTGCGGCCGCCTTGCCCCACACAACGCCCCTCGGTGTCTTATTTATTTTGACTGCGAGGGTGTGATTGACGGGCATGAACGGTGCATTTCTTCGCCTGTCCCTCATCTCCTTCCGCCTTCTTCGGACTGTGCGGCTTCATGGCCGTGGCATGCGATAAGGGATCAGCTGACGCCACATAGTCTGAAGCAGGTGAAAGAACCCAAGCGAGAGGCGAACATATGTACTGCGCCAGGCCATGAATCCCAGCCCCGCAGTGTTTTAACTATGTCAAGACACTGCGGGGCTGGGATTCATGGGCATCGCGAACCGCACCGGCCGACATCAAATGATGTCAGAGGACGGGCAGCACTAACAGCGCAAGGCCAAGGGATAACACGACAGCGCAGACTCCTGTGCAACAAATAACGATGCTCAGGAGGCCGCGCAAAGCACCAAGGTGGCATTTTTGCCAGCTGTACTGCGTCTCTTTACGAAGGGAACTCACGCCTCAAAATCAGTTTGACTGTGTAAGGGCCTAAATGTTATACGTGTTCCTTTCAGCGTGTGCAAGGAGCAAAATTAAAAGAGCAACCTTTGACTTGTGCAGCACTACTGCTGCATAAGCTGTGGCTCTTCTACTTTGTAACCCCTGAGGGGGGGTTAAAGGTTACCTTTGAAATTGGTTCAAGTAGTCTTCGGCCTACACTCTGCTCCCCCTGCAGAGCCCGGGCTCCAACACCGCCAGTTGGGGCCCGGTACTGCTAGCTGCACAGAGCCAAACACCAGCCAATGTGTCAGTGGGGTTCAGCACCGCCAGCTGTTCCCCTGCTGTGCAGCCGGCAACGTGTCCTGCAACAGCCACGCAGGCACAACTGACCCAAAGCTGCCGCCACTGCAGGCTTCGGCCTACACTCTGCTCCATCTCCTCCTCCTGCTCACCCCGGGCTCTAACACCGCCAGTTGGGGCCCGGTACTGATAGCTGCACAGAGAAAAACACCAGCCAATGTGTCAGTGGGGTTCAGCACCGCCAGCTGTTCCCCTGCTGTGCAGCCGGCATCGTGTCCTGCAAAAGCCACGCAGACACAAGAACTGAAATTGAAGGGAACCTGTCCCCCCTCCCCCAGGCGTTTGTACGTTTTTAAGGCCACCTTGTACAGCGGTAATGCTGCATGTGTGCAAGGTGGCTCATAAACGTATTCTCCTCGCACATGCGGAACTGAAAACACGTCTGAAATGTGTCCTCTGTGTGACCATTTAACCGTCCCGGGGGTGTGACTTTCCTTTGTAATGACACGCTGCAACCCCCTTGGTAGCGCTGCCCGTCATCTGGCATCATTGTTTGGCTGCCTGCGCCTCTGCGGCCGCCCTGACCCACACAACGCCCCTCGGTGTCTTATTTCTTGGGACTGCGAGGGTGTGATTGATGGGCATGAGCAGTGCATCAGTTCGCCTGTCCCTCATCTCCTTCCGCCTTCTTCAGACTGTGCGGCTTCATGGCCGTGGCATGCGATAAGGGATCAGCTGACGCCGCACAGTCTGCAGCGGGTGTAAGGACCCGAGTGCGAGAGGCAAACATATGTGCTGCGCCAGGCCATGAATAACAGCCCCGCAGTGTTTTAACAATGTTAAGACACCGCGGGGCTGGGATTCATGGTCATCGCTAACCGCAGCGGCCGACATTACATGAGGTCAGAAGATGGGCAGCGCTAACAGCGCTAGGCCAGGGGATAACACGACAGCGCAGACTCCTGTACAGCAAATAACAACGCTCAGGAGGCTGCACCCAGCACCAAGGTGGGATTCTTGACATCTGTGCTGCGTCTCATTACAAAGGGAACTCGCGCCTCCAACACAGTTTGACTGTATAAAGGGCTAAATGTTATACGTGTTCCTTTCAGCGTGTGCAAGGAGCAAAATTAAAAGAGCAACCTTTGACTTGTGCAGCACTACTGCTGCATAAGCTGTGGCTCTTCTACTTTGTAACCCCTGAGGGGGGGTTAAAGGTTACCTTTGAAATTGGTTCAAGTAGGCTTCGGCCTACACTCTGCTCCCCCTGCAGAGCCCGGGCTCCAACACCGCCAGTTGGGGCCCGGTACTGCTAGCTGCACAGAGCCAAACACCAGCCAATGTGTCAGTGGGGTTCAGCACCGCCAGCTGTTCCCCTGCTGTGCAGCCGGCAACGTGTCCTGCAACAGCCACGCAGGCACAACTGACCCAAAGCTGCCGCCAGTGCAGGCTTCGGCCTACACTCTGCTCCATCTCCTCCTCCTGCTCACCCCGGGCTCTAACACTGCCAGTTGGGGCCCGGTTCTGCTAGCTGCACAGAGAAAAACACCAGCCAATGTGTCAGTGGGGTTCAGCACCGCCAGCTGTTCCCCTGCTGTGCAGCCGGCATCGTGTCCTGCAAAAGCCATGCAGACACAAGAACTGAAATTGAAGGGAACCTGTCCCCCCTCCCCCAGGCGTTTGTACGTTTTTAAGGCCACCTTGTACAGCGGTAATGCTGCATGTGTGCAAGGAGGCTCATAAACGTATTCTCCTCGCACATGCGGAACTGAAAACACGTCTGAAATGTGTCCTCTGTGTGACCATTTAACCGTCCCGGGGGTGTGACTTTCCTTTGTAATGACACGCTGCAACCCCCTTGGTAGCGCTGCCCATCTTCTGGCATCATTGTTTGGCTGCCTGCGCCTCTGCGGCCGCCCTGACCCACACAACGCCCCTCGGTGTCTTATTTCTTGGGACTGCGAGGGTGTGATTGATGGGCATGAGCAGTGCATCAGTTCGCCTGTCCCTCATCTCCTTCCGCCTTCTTCAGACTGTGCGACTTCATGGCCGTGGCATGCGATAAGGGATCAGCTGACGCCGCACAGTCTGCAGCGGGTGTAAGGACCCGAGTGCGAGAGGCGAACATATGTGCTGCGCCAGGCCATGAATCACAGCCCCGCAGTGTTTTAACAATGTTAAGACACCGCGGGGCTGGGATTCATGGTCATCGCGAACCGCAGCAGCCGACATTACATGAGGTCAGAAGATGGGCAGCGCTAACAGCGCTAGGCCAGGGGATAACACGACAGCGCAGACTCCTGTACAGCAAATAACAACACTCAGGAGGCTGCACCCAGCACCAAGGTGGGATTCTTGACATCTGTGCTGCGTTTCATTACAAAGGGAACTCGCGCCTCCAACACAGTTTGACTGTATAAAGGGCAAAATGTTATACGTGTTTCATTCAGCGTGTGCAAGGAGCAAAATTAAAAGAGCAACCTTTGACTTGTGCAGCACTACTGCTGCATAAGCTGTGGCTCTTCTACTTTGTAACCCCTGAGGGGGGGTTAAAGGTTACCTTTGAAATTGGTTCAAGTAGGCTTCGGCCTACACTCTGCTCCCCCTGCAGAGCCCGGGCTCCAACACCGCCAGTTGGGGCCCGGTACTGCTAGCTGCACAGAGCCAAACACCAGCCAATGTGTCAGTGGGGTTCAGCACCGCCAGCTGTTCCCCTGCTGTGCAGCCGGCAACGTGTCCTGCAACAGCCACGCAGGCACAACTGACCCAAAGCTGCCGCCAGTGCAGGCTTCGGCCTACACTCTGCTCCATCTCCTCCTCCTGATCACCCCGGGCTCTAACACCGCCAGTTGGGGCCCGGTACTGCTACCTGCACAGAGAAAAACACCAGCCAATGTGTCAGTGGGGTTCAGCACCGCCAGCTGTTCCCCTGCTGTGCAGCCGGCATCGTGTCCTGCAAAAGCCACGCAGACACTTGCTCTTGTACCTTCTGCTCCCCATCCTGGTTCCAGTACCGTCAGCTGGTTCCGGGCAGAGCCTTTGGCTTAGGTGCCTCCCTCTGGGTATCCGAGTTCCACCAACGTCAGGTGGTCCTTGGTAGTGCTTTCAGGCATGGGTACCTCCTGCTTAGTAACCGGGTTCCAGTAACGTCAGCTGGTCTTCGGTAGTTCCATTGGCTCTTGGACCTTCGGCTACCCATCCGGGTTCCAGCACCGTCAGCTGGTTCTCGGCAGTGTCTTTTGCTCTTGTACCTTCTGCTCCCCATCCTGGTTCCAGTACCGTCAGCTGGTTCCGGGCAGAGCCTTTGGCTTAGGTGCCTCCCTCTGGGTATCCGAGTTCCACCAATGTCAGGTGGTCCTTGGTAGTGCTTTCAGGCACGGGTACCTCCTGCTTAGTAACCGGGTTCCAGTAACGTCAGCTGGTCCTCGGTAGTTCCATTGGCTCTTGGACCTTCGGGTAGCCATCCGAGTTCCAGTTCCATCAGCTGGTTCTCGGCATTTTCTCAGCCTTCTTGTACCTTCTGCTACATTTCCAAGTTCAAGAGACTAAACACGATGACCCGGAAGACCACCCCTAAGATGACGACGACACCAGAGACGACAACCACCGTGATGACGACGACCCTGGAGACGATGACCCCGAAGACCACCCCGATGACGACGACCCCGGAGACGACGACCCTGAAGACCACCCCGATGACGACGACCCCGGAGACGACGACCCTGGAGACGACGACGACGACCCTGGAGACGACGACGACGACGAAGACCGAGAAGCAGAAGAACACGAGGCTGCAGAACAAAGAGCAGAAGAACATTAAGCATAACACTAAATATCAGAGCAAAAGATATTATCTAAATTATAAGCAGAAGAAGACTAAGCAGTGTATGGGGGTGAGTCCGTTCCTCCTCGTGGTGCCCCTGGATAAAGCCTGATGCTGCAGGCCAAACTGAACGCGGACAAATGTAACTGTTTTGTGACAGGCAGAACGGAAGGTGTAATCTTCAAACTTTTATAGATAACAACTACGGGAATGCCTGTCACAAATAAGAATATGATGAAGAAGTAGAATATGATGAAGATAATAGTAAAATAAAAAGAATATGAACAATGTAAGAAAAAAAATAATAGGTAGAAGATGAAGAAGAAGATGAATAAGGTGAAGAAGTTGATGTCAAAGAAGCTGATGATGAGGATAACGAAGAAGAAAGTGTGGGAGAAGTAAAAAAGAAGGTGAAGGGCGTGGAAGTAGTGAAACATCAATATCTGACAAAATAAAAAAAAATTAACATAGTCAAAATCTTTCTACCGCCGAACGTCATAAAAAAAAAAAAAAAACCTGCTATTCTATTACATTGGGCTAAACCTCTGTGCCTTTAATGTCTCCGCCACGTCCACCAATACATCCTACATTATTCTTAGTTGTTTTCCTTCATGTAGAATGAACCTACAAGTTTATAAAGGGTTTATTTTAATTCCGATATTTTCGTCCCATTGACTTGCATTGGGATCGGGTATCGGTATCGGATTAGATCCGATATTTTGACGGTATCGGCCGATACTTTCCGATACCGATACTTTCCGATATCGGAAAGTATCGCTCAACACTAATAGTGGGACAAAGTGTAAAACTAAGAATGAAATAAAAAAATTGAAATAATTGTAAAAATATTTTAAAAAATAATTAATAATAATAATGAAAAAAAAACAATATTTATTCCATCAATAAATAAATATTTGAATGTAAAAAAAAATCTAAACAATAAAAAAACACATATTTGGTATAGGCGCATCCCTAACGACCTGACCTATAAAACTGTCCCTAGTTTAGCCCTTTAATGAACACCATTAGAATAAAAAACAAGCCAAAAAAATGCTTTATTATCATACCACCAAACAAAAAGTGTAATAACACACAATCAAAAAGACGGATATAAATAAATGTAGTACCACTGAAAGTGCGATCGTGTCCCGCAAAATACAAGCCACCATAGAGCTCCATCACCAGAAAAATAAAAAAGTTATAGATCGTAGAATGAAGGGATGTAAAAATAATTATTTTTTATATAAAATAGTTTTACTGTATAAAGCGTCAAAACATAAAAAATAATATAAATGAGGTATTGCTGTAATCATACTAACCCAAATAATATAATAAAACTGCTTTATCAATCTTACCAAACGTGGGAAGGTGTAAACGCCCCCCCCCCCAAACAAATTCATAAATTGCTGTTATGTGCCTAAAAATGTTACAAAAAAAAAACGTCAACTCGTCCTGCAACAAACAAGATTTCACATGACTCTGTGGGCCAAAATGTGGAAAAATTAAAGCTCTCAAAATGTGGTGATGCAAAAAGAATTTTTTGCAATAAGAAGCATCTTTTGGTGTGTGACAGCTGCCAAACATGAATAGTTTGGTTCACTATAAATAGTAAATCAAACCCTCCTTATTCACTCTCTTAGGGAAAAATAATAAAATAAAAAAAGTATTAATTTCAATTTTCCCATTAGGGTTAGGGTTAGGATTGGGGTTGGGATTAGAGTTTGGGTTGGGGCTGGGGTTAGGGTTGAGGCTAAAGTTAGGGTTGGAGCTAAAGTGAGGGTTAGGGTTGGGGCTAAAGTTAGGGATAAGGTTACGATTGGGATTAGGGTTAGGGTTGGGATTAGGGCTAAGGTTGGGAGTAGGGTTAAGGGTGTGTTGGGGTTAGGGTTGGAGTTAGAATTGGGGGTTTCCACTGTTTAGGCACATTGGGGTTCAAAGTGCTCACCACACATCTAGATAAGTTCCTTAGGGACCTACTTTCCAAAAGGGTGTCATTTGTCAGGGGGTTTCCACTATTTAGGCACATCAGGTGCTCTCCAAATGCGACATGGCATCCAATCTCAATTCCAGCCAATTTTGCATTGAAAAGTCAAACAGCGCTCCTTCCCTTCTGAGCTCCGCCATGCACCCAAACAGTGATTTACCTGTGTGTATCGGGTATCAGCATACTCAGGACAAATTGTCCAACAACTTTTGTCATCCCATTTCTCCTGTTACCCTTGGTAAAATAAAACAAATTGGATCTGAAGTAAATTTTGTGTGAAAAAAGTTAAATGTTCATTTTAAACATTCCAAATATTCCTGTGAAGCACCTGAAGGGTTAATAAACTATTTGAATGTTGTTTTGAGTACCTTGAGAGGTGCAGTTTTAAGAATGGTGTCACTTTTGGGTATTTTCTATCATATAGACCCCTCAAGGTGACTTCAAAGTGATGTGGTCATTAAAAAATAAATGGTGTTGTAAAAATGAAAAATTGCTGGTCAACTTTAACCCTTATAACTCCCTAACAAAAAAAAATGTGGTTCCAAAATTGTGCTGATGTAAAGTAGACATATGGGATATGTTACTTATTAAGTATTTTCTGTGACATGTCTGTGTGATTTAAGGGCATTAAAATTCAAAGTTGGAAAATTGCAAAATTTTCGCCAAAGTTCCATTTTTTTCACAAATAAACACAAGTCATATCAAAATTTTTTTACAAGTATCATGAATTAAAATATGTCACAAGTAGTGTTGAGCATTCCGATACCGCAAGTATCGGGTATCGGCCGATATTTGCTGTATCGGAATTCCGATACCGGTATTCCGATACTTTTGTGGTATCGGGTATCGGTATCGAAACAACATTAATGTGTAAAATAAAGAATTAAAATAAAAAATATTGCTATACTCACCTCTCCGACGCAGCCTGCACCTTACCGAGGGAACCGGCAGCGTTGTTTGCTTAAAATTCGCGCTTTAACTTCCTTACGCGAAGTCCCGGCTTGTGATTGGTCGTGCGCCGCCCATGTGGCCGGGACGCAACCAATCACAGCAAGCCGTGACGTAATTTCAGGTCCTTCAGGATTTTAAAATTACGTTCTGGCGTTGTGATTGGTTGCGTCGCGGTCACATGGGCGACGCAACCAATCACAAGCCGTGACGTCACGGGAGGCTGGACACGCGCGCATTTTAAAATGAGGAGAGGTGAGTATAGCAATATTTTTTATTTTAATTCTTTATTTTACACATTAATATGGTTCCCAGGGTCTGAAGGAGAGTTTCCTCTCCTTCAGACCCTGGGAACCATCAGGGATACCTTCCGATACATGAGTCCCATTGACTTGTATTGGTATCGGGTATCGGTATCGGATTGGATCCGATACTTTGCCGGTATCGGCCAATACTTTCCGATACCGATACTTTCAAGTATCGGACGGTATCGCTCAACACTAGTCACAAGAAAACAATGTCTGAATCACCAGGATCCTTTAAAGCGTTCCAGAGTTATAACCTCATAAAGGGACAGTGGTTAGAATTGTAAAAATTGGCCTGGTCATTAACATGCAAACCACCCTTGGGGGTAAAGGGGTTCAGTATTTTCATTTCTCACAGTAAAAATTTAAACACTTCGGAAATGGACAATTTTTCAGTTTTGCTGGTTTGTTTTATCCTTTTCTTTTTACAAAAGTCATAACTTTTTTATTTTTCCATAGTTATAGCTGTATGGGGTGTTAGGGCTAGCGGAACGCACCAAATTATAAGAGAGATGGTATAAGGTGCGTTCGCAGCCTGGGGTCCACTGTGCAGAGATGGAACCTGCTGCTGAGTAAGGATGGACTATATGGCGGTACAATGTGGATACACACACGGGTTAAACTCACCCTGTGTGAAGGAAGAAAACTCTGTTGCATCACAGGGCCGCGGTACCGCACCAAGAGCGCAAGCAAGGAGTCTCAGGATTCTATCCCAAGACACAGGATTAGAGTATGTTCAGATCACTTGCGCTCGACACCGCAACTGGGGTGTCAGAGTAACTGAAAATATAATTTAAATGCACAAGAGTGCATGCTGTGCCGCTTTGGCGGACGTCACTAACCACCCAGACTTGGGATAGGAAAGTGCTCTAACAGCACACGGCGCCGCACTGGCAGTCGCAGCAATTGACGCTGTATCGTGTGTTTAGTACTGATGGCTCTGTCGGGGGCTAGATAGCAAACATCCACCTTACACGAGCAGACATACACAAGGGAGGGGATGATTAATGAGCGACTTTCACACATCAACACACACACGATTTCAAGTATACACTATTGCATGGCCGTGCGGTCATGCAAACCTTTTATAGCTGCAGCCAGTACAGGACCTTCCCAGAAGGACCAATGGGAGGCTGCACAGAAGTTGAGCCCCTTCAGGACCTTAATAGAGGACCAATGGGATTTGCTGCAGTATCAAAGCAGGTGACCCTTGATCTCCAACGAGAGATCTTACCCTGGGCATGCTCAGTATGTGAAAAGCAGGACTTAGTCCCAGAGAGACCTGCTCGCTGCTGAACATCGCTGGCTACAAGGACAGAGCCTGGAAAGGCAGTAGTAACCAGTCATCCAGTATCAGCCTGAGCTAGATGTTAGGACCAACGTCTCCGCTGAGCAGACTCCACTGCGGCTGGAGAAGAATGGGAGACTGCAGCGAAAATGGTTTGAGACTCCCCCTGTGCAGAGGTGGGAACTCGACACCTAACGTTACCGGGCCCCCCCTCCTTAGACCTCGCTATGCTCGAGGGCAGCAATGACCTGTGGAGCTCGAATGTGCTCAGCAGGCTCCCAGGACCTGTCCTCTGAGCCATAACCCTTCCAATCCACCAAATAAAATGTTTTACCACGTACCACCTTACACCCCAAGATAGCCTTTACCTCGTAATCGTCTGTAGACGAACCCGATGTCCCGAGAGATGACTCGGAAAACCAGGACAAATATACGGGCTTCAAGAGGGACACATGAAAGGTGTCGGTGATATCTAGGCGTGGAGGAAGGGCCAGATGGTAGACCACAGGGTTAACCTGTTCGAGGACCTTGAAGGGACCCAAGTAGCGAGGTGCAAACTTAGTGGACTCAACTCTCATCCTGATGTTACGGGTGGAGAGCCACACCAAGTCACCAGGAGTAAAAGTCGGAGCGGGGCGCTGATGTGCATTGGTGGAGGACCTCATTCTCTCCTTGGAGGCCCGGATGGCATCCTGAGTGTGGTCCAAAATATCCTGTGCCTCCACAGCCCAGTCTGCCACCCTGGAGTCGGCGGAAGACATGGGCATAGGCACAGGAATCCGCGGATGCTGGCCGTAGTTAAGGAGGAATGGGGTCTGACCAGTGGAGTTGGCTACAACGTTGTTTAGTGCAAATTCCGCCCACAGTAGCAAGGATGCCCAGTCATCCTTCCTAGCTGACACAAAATGTCACAGATATGTGACCAGGGTCTGGTTGGCCCTCTTTACCAAGCCTTTCGTCTCTGGATGATATGCTGAAGAGAGATTCAACTCAATGCTGAGTAGACGACAAAGCTCTCTCCAGAACCGAGACGCAAACTGGGGACCCCGGTCACTGACAATTTTGTCCGGCATACCGTGTAGGCAAAAGATATGTTTAATAAACAACGTTGCCAGAACCCGTGCAGAAGGTAGCCGTGGAAGAGGCAACAAGTGCACCATTTTGGAAATATTGTCGGTGATCACCCAAATAATGGTGCAGCTATGTCCACCCACCCTGGAAGAGTGATCCCAAGAGAGAATGCAGACTGGATGGGACAAAAGTCTTGCCAGGTGGCACAGACTCTAGCGAAACCGGTGCCACAGTTCTCAGGCTCTCGGTGGGGACAATAAACCGAGGCTCTTCTTCTTCCTCCTCAGATGATACAACGGAACGAGAGAGAGCATCGGCACGAATGTTCTTCTCCCCAGAAAGAACATGGAGGGTGAAATGGAACCAGGAGAAGAACAAGGACCATCTGGCCTGGCGAGAATTTAACCACTGGGCTGTTTGCAAGTATACCAAATTCTTGTGGTCTTTGAAGACTTGGAAGGGAAAACGAGCCCCCTCCAAGAGATGTCTCCACTCTGAAAAGGCCAACTTCATAGCTAGTAACTCACTGTCCCCGATGGAATAATTCCTCTCCCCTGGTGAGAAGGTCTTGGAAAAGAAGAAGCAAGGATGCTTCCGACCTTGAGCATCCTTTTGGAAAAGGACTGCTCCAGCACCAACGGATGAGGCATCTACCTCCATTTTAAATGGCTTATCAACATCGGGGCAATGTAGGATGGGAGCACTAGCGAAGTGTCACTTAATGGAGTGAAAGGACTTGGAGACCTCCTCAGACCACAATTTGGGATTTGCTCCCTTCTTGGTGAGGGCAACCAAGGGAGCTGCCAAAGTTGAAAAGTGTAGAATGAACTGGCCATAGTAATTAATGAACCCCATAAAGTGCTGACCGCTTTAAGAGAATGGGTTCCTGCCAGTCCATCACAGCCTGTAGTTTGGCATGATCCACAGCCAATCCCTGGGCAGAGATGATATAGCCCAGGAAAGGTAAGGACTCCTGCTCAAACACATATTTCTCCAACTTTACGTAGAGGGAATTTGCCCTTAAGAGGTCAAAGACTCTGCAAACATTTCTCTGGTGGGAGTCAATATCTGGAGAGTAGATGAGAATATCATCCAGATAGACTACGACCAAGGTGGAGACCATATCCCGGAAGATGTCATTCACAAAGTCTTGGAAAACAGCTGGGGCATTACAGAGCCCGAAGGGCATCACCAGATATTCATAGTGCCCATCCCTGGTGTTAAAAGCCGTCTTCCATTCGTCCCCCTCACGGATGCGAATCAAGTTGTAAGCATGCTGCAGATCTAGTTTAGCAAATACCCTTGCTCCCCGAAGCCTATCAAAGAGCTCAGATATCAGGGGCAGGGGATACTTGTTCTTAACGGTGATGGCGTAATCTATGCATGGACGTAGTTCCCCGTTTTTTTCTTCTGCACAAAGAAAAACCTAGCCCCTGCAGGTGACACTGACTTCCTAATGAATCCTCTTGAAAGATTTTCCTGGATGTACTGAGACATTTCCTCCATCTCCGGGAGAGATAACGGATAGACTTGACCCCGGGGAGGCTCAGCACCAGGCAAGAGGTCAATAGGACAGTCATAGGGGTGGTGAGGCGGAAGGGTCTCCGCAGCCCTTTTGGAGAACACGTCAGTAGTGTTGAGCATTCCGATGCTGCAAGTATCGGGTATCGGCCGATACTTGCTGTATCGGAATTCCGATACCGGGATTCCGATACTCTTGTGGTATCGGGTATCGGTATCGCAACAACATTAATGTTAAAATGTGTAAAAGAGAGAATTAAAATAAAAAATATCGCTATACTCACCTGTCCGACGCAGCCGGGACTTCAGCGAGGGAACCGGCAGCGTTGTTTGTTTAAAATTCGCGCTATTACTTGGTTACGTGAATTCCCGGCTTGTGATTGGTCAGGTCGGCCATGTTGCCGGGACGCGGACCAATCACAGCAAGCCGTGACGAAATTACGTCACGGCTTGCTGTGATTGGTCCGCGACCCGGCAATATGGCCGCCCTGACCAATCACAAGCCGTGACGTCACGGGAGGCTGGACACGCGCTCATTTTAAAATGGGCGCGTGTCCAGCCTCCCGTGACGTCACGGCTTGTGATTGGTTGCGCCGCGGTCAACCAATCACAAGCCGGGAGGCTGGACGCGCTCATTTTAAAATGGGCGCGTGTCCAGCCTCCCGTGACGTCACGGCTTGTGATTGGTCAGGGCGGCCATATTGCCGGGTCGCGGACCAATCACAGCAAGCCGTGACGTAATTTCGTCACGGCTTGCTGTGATTGGTCCGCGTCCCGGCAACATGGCCGACCTGACCAATCACAAGCCGGGAATTCACGTAACCAAGTAATAGCGCGAATTTTAAACAAACAACGCTGCCGGTTCCCTCGCTGAAGTCCCGGCTGCGTCGGACAGGTGAGTATAGCGATATTTTTTATTTTAATTCTTTCTTTTACACATTTATATGGTTCCCAGGGCCTGAAGGAGAGTTTCCTCTCCTTCAGACCCTGGGAACCATCAGGAATACCGTCCGATACATGAGTCCCATTGACTTGTATTGGTATCGGGTATCGGTATCGGATTGGATCCGATATTTTGCCGGTATCGGCCGATACTTTCCGATACCGATACTTTCAAGTATCGGACGGTATCGCTCAACACTACACGTCAGCATAGGGCCAATATTGCTTGGGGAGAGAGGATAGATTTGCGGGTACCTCAGTAGTAGCAACTCGAACACATTCCCTCTGACATCTACCCCCACAAGATTCAACCCATCCCAAAATTCTGCCTGTGGACCACTCAATATGAGGAGAGTGGTAGTATCCCTAACAGGACCTCATGAATTCCCTCAGGAATGACGAGCAAAGATATGATTTCCTGATGAGATGGCAACATGGACAGAGAAAAAGGGATGGTCTCATGTGTAATCTGTGAGGGCAGTGTCGACCCATTTACCACTCATACGGTTACTGGTTGAGCTAACATTATCAGGGGAATTGCGTGACGTTGGGCGAAGGCAGAAGACATAAAATTGCCCTTCGCCCCAGAATCCATGCAGAGGTCCACTGAGTGGGTAAATGAGCCAATAGTAATTGTCCTCTTAAAGGACAATTTGGAGGCAAATGTCACCATGTCTAGTGTACCTCCACCTACTATCACTAGACGCTGACGTTTCCTCGATCGCTGGCAACATCTGGTGGCAAGATGTCCTGACTGCTGGCAAACATGACAAACCTGGAGTGCACGAGCGGTCCGGGACTTAGACCCTGCTCATGACACTTCCATGGCCTCATGTGACTGAGGGGCCTGGACTGGAGATTCCAAAGGTTTGGCGAAGGTGGGAGCCAGCCGAAACCTCTGCCTACATTGGGCTCGCTCTAACCTCCGCTCGTGAAACCGGAGGTCAACACGAGTGGATACTGCTTTTAACTCCTCCAGTGTGGCGGGAATCTCCCTAGTGACCAGAGCGTCCTTCACGTGGTCAGCCAGCCCCCTCCAAAATATCAGAATAAGGGCTTTATCCGACCACTCCAGCTCAGATGCTACGGTGCGAAAGTGGACAGCAAAATGGCTGACCAAGGACGAGCCCTGAGTCAATGCCAACAGTTGGAGCGCCTTATCATGGGTGACACAAGGTCCTAAAAAGACCAGTTTCAGAGTGCTCAGGAACAAGGAAGCACTCTGTACCACATGATCGCCACGCTCTCACAGTGGCGTAGCCCACTCCAACGCCCTGTCCGACAGGAGAGACAAAATAAATCCCACCTTAGCCTGCTCTGTGGGGAAACGAGCAGCCTGAAGCTCGAGATGTATAGAGCACTGACTCATGAAACCCTTACAAGACTTAGTATCACCAGAAAATTTTTCTGGCAGCAGGAGGCGAGACAGAGTCGGAACAGTGGTGGCAGTGAACAAGGTTGCTGCAGCCACGCTAGCAGCCCAAACAGCAATCCTTGCTGTACATCCAGCAGCTGGAGGGTAGGTTGGCGCTAGTGTAATGTTAGGGCTAGCGGAATGCACCAAATTATAAGAGAGATGGTATAAGGTGCGTTCGCAGCCTGGGGTCCACCGTGCAGAGATGGAACCTGCTGCTGAGTAATGACGGACTATATGGTGGTACAATGTGGATACACACACGGGTTAACTTCACCCTGTGTGAAAGATGCAAACCCTGTTGCGTCACAGGGCCGTGGTACCGCATCAAGAGCGCAAACAAGGAGTCTCAGGACTCTATCCCAAGACACAGGATTAGAGTACGTTCAGACCACTTGCGCTTGATACCGCAACTGCGTGTCAGAGTAAATGAAAATATAATTTAAATGCACAAGAGTGCGTGCAGTGCCGCTTTGGCGGATGCCACTAACCACCCAGACTTGGGATAGAAAAGCGCTCTAATAGCGCACGGCGACACACTGGCGGTCACAGCAATTGATGCTGTATCGTGTGTTTAGTACTGATGGCTCTGTCGGGCGCCAGATAGCAAACATCCACCTTAAACGAGCAGTCATACACAAGGGAAGGAATGATTAATGAGCGACTTTCACACATCAACACACACGATTTCAAGTATACACTAGCGCATGGCCGTGCGGTCATGCAAACCTTTTATAGCTGCAGCAAGTACAGGACCTTCCCAGAAGGACCAATTGGAGGCTTCCATGGAAGTTGAGCACCTTCATGACCTTCCTAGAGGACCAATGGGATTTGCTGCAGTATCTAAGCATGTGACCCTTGATCTCCCACGAAAGATCTTATCCTGGGCATGTTCAGTATGTGAAAAGCTGGACAAAGTCCCAGAAAGACCTGCTCGCTGCTGAACATTGCTGGCTACAAGGACAGAGCCTGGAAAGGAAGTAGTAACCAGTTGTCCAGTATAAGCCTGAGCTAGACGCTGGGACCGACGTCTCCACTGTGACTGGAGAAGAATGGGAGACCGTAGCGGAGATGGTTCGAGACTCCCTCTGTGCAGAGGTGGGAGCTTGACACCTAACATGGGGCTTGTTTTTTTTTGTTGGACAAGTTGTAGTTTTCAATTATATAAAGAGGTTATGGCTACTTTCACACTTGCGTCGGTATGGGCCCGTCGCAATGCGTCGGGTTGACGTAACGATGGAACCTGTGAAATAATTGCAAGACGTGGGCAGCGGACGCAGTTTTACAATGCATCCGCTGCCCATTCTGCAGTCCGGGGAGGAGGGGGTGGAGTTTCGGCTGTGCATGCAAGGTCAAAAGTGGCGGACGCGACGCACAAAAAAAGTTACCTGGAACTTTTTTGTGCTGACGGTCCGCCAAAGCATGACGCATCCGTCGCACGACGGATGCGACGTGATGCAATGCGTCGCTAATGCAAGTCTATGGAGAAAAAATGCATCCTGCGGGTAACTTTGCAGGATGCGTTTTTTCTCCAAAACGACGCGTTGCGACATACGTCACATGACGCAAGCGTGAAAGTAGTCTTAGACATCATCAAGATATGTCAACAAAACCCAAGTGGCGTCCCCCACAATTTTGGCAACCAGACTTGCTAAAGCAGACAGCTGGGGGCTGGCATTCTCAGGCTGGTAAGGGGCCATGGATTTTGCCCCAACCATCCTAAAAATAGTATCCCGCAGCCAGTCAGAAAAGGCGCATCTTTTAGATGCACCAATTCTGGCACTTTGCCCAGCTCTTCCCGCTTGCCCTGTAACGGTAGCAAGTGGGATTAATATTTGTGGGGTTGATGTCATCTCAGTACTTTCAGGTGAGATCAAGCCCACGGATTAGTAATGGAAAGATATCTATAAGACACCTATCCATCACTAATCCTATAGTTATATTGTAAATTAAACACAGCCAGAACAAGTACCTTCATTTGAAATTAAACAAAACACAGTTATACTCACCAAACACCTAATTTCACCAAGCCCTTCATCTTCTGTGATAAAACAAAAATTAAAAAACAAGAATATTTACATCACTTATCTGTCGTTCTGTCGTACACAGAAATCTATGTCTGGGGGATAAACAGAGTTCAACCTTGACGGTGCAGAGATGCGACTATCCAGGCTGAGAACCACGGGTGAATGAGCTGCTGCGAGCACAGCATCAGTGACTAGCAATGACGTCATCCAGGTTACTACAGGTCATTGAGACTGTGTTCCCAGCTGGGCTGAACTGTGGTGATCTCAGTCAGATCTCCGCTAGCACCATAAGAAAGTCTCACAGTGCAGAGGCGAGCTCGCCGCAGTTAAAATTCATAGTAGTAAAATTCTCCAGGTGAACTGCAGAGATCTCACTTCTGCACTGTAAGACTTTTTCAAGGTACTAGCGGGGATCTCACTGAAGTCATTGCAGGTCAGCCCGGCTGGGAGTGCAGTCTCAGTGACCGGCAGTAACCTCGATGATGTCATTACTAATCACTAAGGGTACATTCCCATGGTCAGTAAATGCTGCGGGTTGGACGCTGCATACCTCCGAGCCATCTAACCCACAGCTTCCAGATGTTACAGCATAATGGTTAATGTCAAGAAATCCCATGCCCACTATGCATGCACCTACGCTTGCGGATCACCCACAGATAAGGACATGCGGCACGTCTTTCCAGACCACAACATGCCAATTTATCTTGCGGAGATGCTAGTCTCCTCAAGATAAATCTCACCCATACAATGTTTTGGACGTGGTGATTGTGCATGGTTCAATGAACACATGGACTGCAGATTACTGACCAAGTGCACCTACCCTAAGTCTGCTTTTGCAGCAGCTCATTCATCAGTGGTTCTCAGCCTGGACTGTCGCATCTTGGCAACGTCCAGGTTGAAAACTGTTTATCCTCCAGACATAATTAAAAATATGTCATGGGGACCCTTCTATTTTTGAAAACCAGCCTTGCTGAAGTTGACAGCTGAGGGTTGCAATCCCCAGCTTTGAGTTTTGGCTGACTGGTTGTCAAAAAAACCAGGGGAACCCATGTCAGTTATTTTTAAATTATTTACTTACAGCGCAGGAGCCAGCTGATGAATACTGTCATAAGCCGCTCCTGCTCTTACCATTATTAGCGGCAGCAGGATTTGGCTGATAGGAGCAGCAGTCCCATCAGCCAACACCAGTGTCTAAAGGTAAACTATATACCTCCCATCACAGCTGCCAGTTCATGCTGTTCTGGTACCCGAACCTGTAATTCGAACCCTAACAGTAACACAGACTTCTTGGTGCTCTGTGCCTGAACAGTAGGTGCTTGTTACGGACGCCGAACTTTACTGATAGAGGTTGCCCATTTCTAGTTACGACAAATTGGATGGTTTCTGCACCCTGCTTAGTTGCCAGAATCAACACACATAAAGTTAAATGTAAAAAAAAAAAAGCATGCACCTCTTCTATATTCTCTTCAGATTCTCCGCTAACCTCCCCACAACCCCTTTCCTCATCAAACATGTCCCCCTGTCGCCCACGCTGATCATATAGCATCACTGTCCTAGCCAAACTCATACAAAAGCATTAGTTGAAACGCGATGATTTACTAAACTGTGAATAATTTTGCTGACTTTGAGTAAAAATGCTTGTGAAAATGAACATGAATCCGAATGTGAAACGTTCATACCGAATTTGAGATTGGCGAACATTTTCTGAACACGTTCGCTCCTCTCTAGCTGTCACCAGAGGTAAAAAGTTTAGTTATTATTTTCTGTTTTTTTTTTCAGGGACAAGTGCTTCAATGGAATAACTGTAAGGTGAGTATAATGGTGCTTTTCAATTTTTATTTCAAATAGAGGAAATAATGTCTTTCTTTCAAATAAATATTTTATTCTGGCTGTGTCTTTTTTACAATGTAACTCTGGGGTTAGTAGTGGAGAGGTGTCTTATAGACACCTCTCCATTACTAACCTGTGAGCTTGATGTCAGCGGCCATAAAAAAGCTGACATCAACACCACAAATATTAACCCACTTGCCACCACACAAGGGCAAGTGGGAAGAGCCAGGCAAAGTGTTAGATTTGGCACATCTAATCGATGCAACTTCTGGGGCAGCTGTATGCTGCTATATTTAAGTTGAAGGGGCCAAAATCCACGGCACCTTACGAGCCTGAGAATACCACCCCCAGCTGTCTGCTTTAGCTTGTTGGTTGTCATAAATGGGCCCCTCATTCCATTTTTTACATCTTTTTTTTAAATAATGTACTAAAATGGCATGGGGAACCCCCAATTTCTGATTAACAGCCATAATAAAGCTGCCAGCTGAGGGATGCAGCCCACAGTTTTGATGGTTAACAAATTACTGCATCCATTTTTTCCTATTATCCCTTGTGAAAATGATAATTTTGAGGCAAAATCAATATTTTAGTGGCAAAAATTAAATTTTTCATTCTTTTATTTTACTTCATGTAAAGAAATGAACGAGTTAACAAATATCCTGATCAGTTTTGAAAAAATGATTGATGCAGTTTTAAACTTTTTATCACCCTTGGGAGTTTTCATTTGTACAGGCCTTTAAAATGACTTAAAAAATGAACAGTTCCATGAAAAAATATGATTAGTAAATTTACATGAGAAAAAAAATAAAAACTGCTCCTGAATCTAACACCCTAATGAAGTAAAATGATGTTTAAAAATGACTATTATATAAAATAGTCATATGGGAAATAATGTTTAGGGGTATAATATTTTCTCAAAATTTCAGATATTTAAAAACAAATATAGAACATATCAAACTAAATTTACAACCACTATAAAGTAAAATGTGTCACGGCCCGGGAAAACAATCTCAGAATCACTGGGTTGTATTGAAGCATTATAGGATAATTACTGCATAAAGCAACAGATGTCAAATTTCAAAGATGGAGCTCGGTCATTAACCTATTTAAGAACTTAGAGGTATCCATACAACCAGCTCACCTGGAACTTACCAACCTTGAATGTATGGATACGTCATGTTGAGTCTGTGCGTGTGCTAATGCCGCCAGTTTTAAGCTGATTATGACAACTCACACCAAGCACTTAGTGCAGGAGCGGTGCCCACACCTCTCCCAAGCACTTTCACCCACTAATTACTGTGATTTATATCGTCTGTCAGTGCAGCGCTGACAGTTTGTAAAGCATAACAAAGCTCCTGCTTTGCTATGCTCTAAAAGCAATCAGACTGCAAAAAGTAAAAGTCCCATAACGGGACAAAATAAAAAGTAAAAAAAAAAAGTGAAATTAAATTGTAAAAATATATAAATAAACCCCCCAAATGTAATTATATATACAGTGGGGAAATAAGTATTTCATCCTGTACTGATTTTGTAAGTTTGCCCACTGCCAAAGACGTGAACAGTCTATAATTTTAAGTGCACGTTAATTTTAACATTGAGAGATAGAATATCAAAAATAAAATCCAGAAAATAACATTGTATAAATTATATACATTTATTTTCATCTTGCAGTGAGAAATAAGTATTTGATCCCCTACCAACCATTAAGAGTTCTGGCTCCTACAGACCAGTTAGACACTCCTAATCAACTTGTTACCTGCATTAAAGACAGCTGTCTTACATAGTCACCTTTATAAAACACTACTGTCCACAGAATCAGTTAATCAGTCAGATTCTAACCTCTATAACAATGGGCAAGACCAAAGAGCTTTATGAGGATATCATGGACAAGATAGACCTGCACAAAGCTGGCATGGGCTTCAAAACCATACGTAAGACGCTGGGTGAGAAGGAGACAACGGTTGGTGCAATAGTAAGAAAATGGAAGAAATATAAAATGACTGTCAATCAACATTGATCTTTGGCACTATGCAAAATCTCACCTCGTGGGGTATCCTTGATCATGATGAAGGTGAGAGATCAGCCTAAAACTACATGGGGGAATTTGTTAATGATCTCAAGGCAGCTGGGATCACAGTCACAAAGAAAACCATTGGCAACACATTACGACGTAAGGGTTTAAAATCCTGCAGGGTCTGAATAGTCCTCCTTCTCAAAAAGGCACATGTGCAGGCCCGTCTGAAGTTTGCCAATGAACACGTGGATGATTCTGTGAGTGATTGGGAGAAGGTGCGGTGGTCAGATGAGACAAAAATTGAGGTCTTTGACATTAACTCAACCCCTCGTGTTTGGAGGAAGAGATATGCTACCTATGACCCAAACACCGTCCCTGCTGTGAAGCATGCAGGTGGAAACATTATGTTTTGGAGGTGTTTTTATGTTAAGGACAGAGGACTACTTCAACGCATCAATGGGAGAAGCTATGTACAGTAAAATCGTGAGTGACAACCTCCTTCCCTCCGCCACGACATTAAGAATGAGTCATGGCTGGATCTTCCAGCATGACAATGACCCAAAACATACAGCCAAGGCAAAAAAGGAGTTGCTCAAAAAGAAGCAAATTAAGGTCTCCAGACCTTAATCCCATAGAAAACTTATGGAGGGAGTTGAAACTCCAAGTTGCCAAGCGACAGACTCAATATTTTAATGATTTACAGTAGAGAAGATCTGCAAAGAGGAGTGGACCAAAATTCCTCCAGACATGTGCACAAATCTCATTATCAAGTATAAAAAACGCTTGACTGCTGTGTGTTAGGGCTAGCGGAATGCACCAATATATAAGAGAGATGGTATAAGGTGCGTTCACAGCCCGGGGTCCACCGTGCAGAGATTGAACCTGCTGCTGAGTAATGACGGACTATATGGCGCTACAATGTGGATACACACACAGGTTAACTTCACCCTGTGTGAAGGAAGCAAACCCTGTTGTGTCACAGGGCCGCAGTACCACACCAAGAACGCAAGCAAGGAGTCTCAGGACTCTATCCCAAAACACGGGATTAGAGTACGTACAGACCACTTGCGCTTGACACCGCAACTGGGGTGTCAAAGTAGCAAAAAATATAACTTAAAGCACAAGAGTGCGTGCTGTGCCGCTTTGGCGGACGCCACTAACCACCCAGACTTGGGATAGGAAAGCGCTCTATAAGCGCACGGCGCCGCACTGGTGGTTACAGCAATAGACGCTGTATCATGTGTCTTTATGTTGACAGCTTACTCGGGCACTAGACAGAAAGCATTCACCTTTTGCGAACAGTCATACACAAGGGAGGGGATTTTAAAGAATGACTTGCACTCATCAACACACACATGATTCCAAATGTACACTAGCGCATGGCCGTGCGAACCTTTTATAGCTGCAGCAAGAACAGGACCTTCCCAGAAGGACCAATGGGAGTCAGCCACAAAAGAAGAACACCTTCAGGACCATCCTAAAGGACCAATGGGATTTGCTGCAGCATCTAAGCATGTGACCCTTGATCTCCAATGAGAGATCTTGCCCTGGGCATGCTCAGAAAGGCAAGAGCAGGACTTCGTCCCAAACACGTCTGCTCGCCGCTTCCCAGTGCTGGCTACAATGGCAGAAGCTGGAAAGGCAGCAGTAACCAGTCGTCCAGTATCAGCCTGAGCTAGACGCTGGGACCGACGTCTCAGCTGAGCAGACTCCACTACGGCTAAAGAAGAATGGGAGACCACAGCGGAGATGGTTTGCTATTACCCCTGTGCAGAGGAAGGATCTCGACACCTAACACTGTGCTTGTCAACAAGGGTTTTGCCACCAAATATTAAATCTTGTTTGCCAGAGTGATAAAATATTTTTTTCTCACTGCAAAATGCAATTAAATTTATATAATTTATACAATATGATGTTCTGGATTTTATTTTTGATATGGTGCCAATGAAAACATCAACTCGTCCCACAAAAAACAAGCCCTCACATGACTGTGTCAGCCAAAATATGTAAAAATTATATCTCTCAAAATATGGTGAGGCAAAAACTAGCTTTTGCAAAAAAGTGTTCTTTAGCGTGTGTGACACCAGCCAAACGGAAAAACCTGATATAATCGCTGTAATCACACCAGCCTAGGAATAAAGTCATCTAATTACTTAAACTGCATGAGAACGGCATAAAAAATTTATAAAATCAATTCAATTCTTGCTGTTGATTTGTTCATTCTGCCTCCCAAAGATTGCAGTTAGACTCGGTACAAAGTTATTCCGCACTCTCCACTGAGCGCGTACACCATGGTTTCCATGTAAATCTCTGATATACGTGATTCAGACGGAACCGCATTGGAAGATTCCTTACAATGAGGCAGATGGAGACACTGTGTCCAATGATCCAGTGGTGTCTGTCTTTTTATGCGAGCATAAAAACACACTCCAACACAGTTTGTGCAGTTTCTGAAAAAAATGACATAGTTGAACACAGGTAACTCAGCTGCCTCATTATAGAGAATGGAATGTTTCATCTGAATCATGTCACTCGGGGATTTAGATGGAAACGCCAAAGTAAGTGCTCAGTGTAGATCACAGGATAAATGTGATCCCATATGTTATGCAAAATGCTCACAAACAAAAGCTCAATCCACACGAAAAATTTCCCTCAAAGGTCCATCATCTGTCAATGGGAACATAGGGGTCTTCCAGATTACTGGCAGCACAAAGGCTCTGAAAAAGTGAAATGACTCCTCACCCCTGAAAAGAAATTCAGCAGATACTATGTTCCTAAATCCAAATGCCCCTACCGTTTGAGCCTGACAGTGCTCCTAACCCACATTTAGCATTCACATGTTTGTGATTTCTGTAGTGATGAGAGTCCTCCTAAATAACCGCTGCATGTCTCCAGAAGCATGTGCTCAGCAAAATGTACTGGTCACTGCAACGTACTTGTCACTACAACATACTAGTCACTACGATGGCAGTTTGCAATTTTCACTCAGCAAAGTCCACTGCTTGCTTCTGGAAAGCACCCATCAAGTTAAAATCATTACTAAACCTGTAGATATATTCCCAAAGGTGTATATTTCCAAAATGAGGTCATTTTAGGGGGGGGGGCTCTGCTGTTTTAGCACTTAAGGGCTCTGTTTATGGAGTTTGCAAACTATACTAGGAAAATATGAGCTCCATGAGGCAAATAGTGCTACATCTGTCTCTCCTAATTCTTGTCGTGTGGCTAAGCAGTACTGTACAGCCATACTGTATATAGGGTATTTCTAAGTTCATTAAAAATTGTGGGACAAATTTTGGTGCCATTTTTGCCCATTTGCCAAGGTGAAAATTTAAAATGTGAGGCTAAACAAAAATTTGGTTTAAAAATATAATTATTTCTACACTCCACAATGCCTCTTGTATAACAATACTGTCAAGTCAGACTTGAGAGGGCAAAAAGTGCTCTGTCCCTCCCAAGTCTAACCACATGGCTAAGCAGTACTGTACAGCCATATTTGGGTATTTCTACATTCAGAAGAAATTGTGTGACAAATTTTGATGCCATTTTAAATGCATTTCCCAGTGTAAAAATGTAATATCTGGGGCTAAAACTAAATTTTGGTGGTAAAAATATAATTATTGTCTTCTTCATTACCCAATGGCATATAATTATGTGACTCATTAGTCATGTCAATATGATTGCTGCACCCCTAGATGAATTCACTGAGAGGTGTAGTTTGTAAAATGGTGTTTCTTATAGAGGGTTCTGCTATTCTGGCACTTCAAGGGCTCTGCCATTGTGACATGGCACCCTCAAATCAGTCCACCAAAATTTAAGCTCCAATATGGTGTTCTTCCCTTCTGAGGTTTGCACTGTGCCTCAAAAATCCAGCTTACTCAGGAGAAATTGCACAACACATTTTAGGTCCCATGTTCTCCTGTTGCCCTTGTGAAACTAAAAAAATGGCAGAATGAGATTTTTTTTTATTTTCACTGCTCTATGTTATAAACTTCTGTGAAGCACCAGGGCATTCAAGGTGCTCACCACACATCTAGATATGTTTCTTGAGGGATCTAGTTTCCAAAATGGGATCACATGTGATGGGTTTCCACTGTTTAGGTACATAAGGGGCTCTCCAAACACAACCTGACACATGACACCTGCAGATCATTTCGTCAAAATCTGCTTTCCAAAATGTCACTCTTTTCTGAGCACGGCTGTGCGATGAAACTGTAATTTTTCACCACATATAGGGTATCTCCGTATTCAGGATAAATTGCTCAATAAATTTGGGGCCCATTTTCTCCAGTTTCCTTGTGAAAAAAAGGGGACTAAAAGAATGTGTTTGTGGGAAAAGTGTGATTTTTTTTATTTTCATGGCTCTACGTTATAAACTTCTGTGAAGCAACTGGGGATTCAAGATTCTCAGCACACATCTAGATAAGTTCCCTGAGAGGTTAAACAATTCTATCCATTGTTATTTAAAATAGCACATCCACATTCTTAAATCAAAATCTCAAACCAATGATAGGGATCGAGTGACAAAGAGATCCATAAAAAAAAGTATATTTTATTAAATATCAAATCTGTTAAAATACAAAGAATACAGTAAGCAAAAATATCAAATAGGGGACTCTAGGTGAATCAAAGTAGGGAGTATGGACATACTGAGCAAGGAGGTATAATTGTAATAATATTTTAGTACTGTGACTATAATCTTCTGAAAGTATCCTTATAACAACAATCTGGCATTATTCATAGTCGGAACTTTTGTACTATTTAAAAGTAGACACAAGAGAATATAAGATAATAGTTGTGAGGAAAAAACTATTATGATAAAACTAAAACCTAAAAGACAGTCCTCAAGGTGCTGTGCTGCACAGGAGTCTTAAGCAGGTATAGCCAAAAAAGAAACAATGATGTTAAGTGATATGTGTGTAAAGTTTCTTTGTGTGGACAAAAATTCTTCCCAGACTTAAAGATATAGATAAGGGATATGTACTTTACCTTGTGACTGTGGTTAGTGTGCCAGGACAGAGTGTTCACCCAGGAGTCCCCTCACTCTGACGTGCGTTTCGCCGCCAGCTTCTTCCATGGGCGTGTCAGGGTGAGGGGCAGCTTCGTTTTTCAATATTGCTTGAACCAATCAGTGAGGTGGGTGGGATCACGCTGTCCATAATGTAAATGTGCATTTTTGTCAGACCCCAAAAACCATTTAAATTCAGTAACATCATATAGTCATCAGTTTGCCTTATGAACACCTCCGCTTTCATTATTTCGCAACCATTGTGCACACACACCCTTTTCAACACATGGGTTTTGAGAGGTCCCACCCCTCATCCTCATTCACGACTAATTTTACCATCAGTATTTCCACTTGCAACTTTTCCCAACATTGGTCCCTTGTTTAATTAGTTATTTTCCTACATATTCTTTTTACTTCAGTTTCTCCTCACATTTACTTCACCTCACCTCCCTCACCTCATATCACACCAAGACAAGGAAAAGTATTTTACCTTAATAACCTTATTCATTTCCCCAGCACATTATAAGTAAGTTTAATCACAGCAAGATTCACAGAGACTCAACACGTTCTATTACCGACTCTCCACTCTAGTCTACGGTCACCCAATTTCCCCGATACTGCCCACACATCCTATTTTGAGCACACTGATGTCCAGATTGTGCACATGCGCTGTCTTCCTTACCTCATGGACTTCCAATGATGCTCAACAACTGACATGCTTGCGTTCCATGCTTGCGTGCCAGTGAGCATCTCCAGGAAGACCCGAACAGATGAGGAGGGTGGCTGCATCATGAGCAGCTTACATCATGGACAACGCAATCCTGCCCACCTCATTGATTGGTTCGAGCACCATTGAGAAACGTCGCTGCCCCTCACTTCGACATGCCCCCCGGAAGAAGCAGGTGGCGAAACGTGCGTCGGCATGATGTGAAACCTGACTGAACACTCTGCCCTGGCACACTAACAATAGTCACAAGGTAAAGTACATACCACAGTTTTGCTGCAGTCATCCTTTGATAGATATCCCCTATCTACTGTATATAACTTATGTGTTTTTAAGTCTGGTAAGCATTTTTGTCCAAAGCCTGAAACTTTACACACATCACTTAACATCAATAAGTGTTTCTTTTTTGCCTGTGTACCTGCTTAATACTTCTGTGCAGCATTTTGAGGTCTGTCTTCTAGGTTTTTATTTTATTCTAATACTTTTTTCCTCACAAGTATTATCATATATTATCTTGTGTCTACCTTCATATAGTATTAAAGTTCTGACTATGGATAATGCCAGACTGTTGTTATATAAAGACACTTTGATAGGATTACAGTCGGCACTAAAATATTATTACAATTATTCCTCCCTGCTTATTGTATCCATACCCCTACCTTGCTTCATCTATCGTCCCCTATTTGACATTTTTGCTTACTGTATTCTTTGTATTTTAACACATTTGATGTTAATTTACCTTTTTATGTATCTCTTTGCCACTTGATCTCTGTTAAGGGTTTCAGTTTTTCTCAAGAATGTGGAAGTGCCATTCTAGATAATAATGGATAGTATTGTTTGACTAGTCATGTTTGCTGTTTTAATAACAGATTTTTCCATAACAATGGATATTAAATCCAAGGAAGATAACTGGAGATCTAAGGCTGTGAATATTTTTAAACATAATGTCAATATTGTTTCCCAAGATACCTCCATTGCCATTAAAGAGAACCTGTCACCCCCCCAGGCATTTAAAACTAAAAGTGCAACCTTTTGCAGCAGTAGTGCTGCATTCTGACAAGGTGGCTCTTTTAGTTATTGGTGCTGTAACTGCAGAAATAATCCGTTTTGTAATTTGTCCTAAATACCTTTCTTCAGTCCTGGAGGCAGGTCTTTCCCCCCTGCTGCAGACGCCACACAGCTGTCACTCAAGTCTTCTTGGCGCCGGGCACCGCCTCCTCAGCGCTGTTTTGAAATCAGCCGGCGCCTGTGCTCTTTTGTCATGCCTTGGCAGGCGCAGTGAGCGCTGCCCGTCCTCTGTGCTCATATGCAGTCTAGCTGACTGCGCCTGAGCGGCCGCCCTGCCTGTAAATCCCAGTCCCGCAATGTGAATAAATCAGAAGACGCTGCGAGGCTGGCGCCAAGAAGACTTGAGTGACGGCTGTGTGGCGTCTGCAGCAGGGGGGGAAAGGCCTGCCTCCAGGACTGAAGAAAGGTATTTAGGACAAATTACAAAACGAATTATCTCTGCAGTTACAGCACCAATAACTAGAGGGTTATGAATTCAATTATACCTTACATTTGATTTGGAGGATGAGAGATTAAACCACCAGATAGAAACGATCACTACTTGCTCACTGGATTTTATTAAAATCACTAGATGTTTACAGCCAGCTAATGCTCGGCATGCTCATTGATATCTAATTAACGCCGCTGGTGATTAAACTAAAGTAAATAATGACAACATTCAATAGCGCTTACGCAGGTGGTAAATTAACTTAAAATTAAGTTAATAACAAAAGTGTGGTGATGTGTTGGGGGGCAGGATTATGTGTGGTGATGTGGTGGGGGGTGGGATTATGTGTGGTGATGTGGTGGGGGGCGGGATTATGCGTGGTGATGGGGAGGGGGGCAGGATTATGTGTGGCAATGTGGTGGGGGCGGGATTATGTATGGTGATGGAGTGGGGGGCGGGATTATGTGTGGTGATAGGGTGGGGGGCGGGATTATGTGTGGTAATGTGCTGGGGAGGTGGGATTATGTGTGGTAATGTGCTGGGGGGCGGGATTATGTGTGGTGATGGGGTGGGGGCGGGATTATGTGTGTTGATGTGGTGGGGGGCGGGATTATGTGTGGTAATGTTATTATGTGTGGTAATGTGTTGGGGGCGGGATTATGTGTGGTGATGTGGTGGGGGGTGGGATTATGTGTGGTGATGTGGTGGGGGGCGGGATTATGCGTGGTGATGGGGAGGGGGGCAGGATTATGTGTGGCAATGTGGTGGGGGCGGGATTATGTATGGTGATGGAGTGGGGGGCGGGATTATGTGTGGTGATAGGGTGGGGGGCGGGATTATGTGTGGTAATGTGCTGGGGAGGTGGGATTATGTGTGGTAATGTGCTGGGGGGCGGGATTATGTGTGGTGATGGGGTGGGGGCGGGATTATGTGTGTTGATGTGGTGGGGGGCGGGATTATGTGTGGTAATGTGGTGGGCGGGCGGGATTATGTGTGGTGATGTGGTGGGGGGCGGGATTATGTGTGGTGGGGTGTGGGATTATGTGTGGTGATGTGGTGAGGGGCAGAATTATGTGTGGTGATGGAGTGGGGGGCAGGATTATGTGTGGTAATGTGGTGGGGGGGTGGGATTATGTGTGGTAATGTGGTGGGCAGGCGGGATTATGTGTGGTGATGTGGTGGGGGCGGGATTATGTGTGGTGATGTGGTGGGGGGCGGGATTATGTGTGGTAATGTGGTGGGAGGGCGGATTATGTGTGGTGATGATAATATCTGGTATTGTGGTGAGGGTAGGATTATGTATGGTGATGGGGTGGGGGGCGGGATTATGTGTGGTGATGTGGTGGGGGGCAGGATTATGTGTGGTGATGTGGTGGGGGGTGGGATTATGTGTGGTAATGTTATTATGTGTGGTAATGTGTTGGGGGCGGGATTATGTGTGGTGATGTGGTGGGGGGTGGGATTATGTGTGGTGATGTGGTGGGGGGCGGGATTATGCGTGGTGATGGGGAGGGGGGCAGGATTATGTGTGGCAATGTGGTGGGGGGCGGGATTATGTGTGGTGATGGAGTGGGGGGCGGGATTATGTGTGGTGATAGGGTTGGGGGCGGGATTATGTGTGGTAATCTGCTGGGGAGGTGGGATTATGTGTGGTAATGTGCTGGGGGGGTGGGATTATGTGTGGTGATGGGGTGGGGGGCGGAATTATGTGTGTTGATGTGGTGGGGGGCGGGATTATGTGTGGTAATGTGGTGGGCGGGCGGGATTATGTGTGGTGATGTGGTGGGGGGCGGGATTATGTGTGGTGGGGTGTGGGATTATGTGTGGTGATGTGGTGAGGGGCAGGATTATGTGTGGTGATGGAGTGGGGGGCAGGATTATGTGTGGTAATGTGGTGGGGGGGTGGGATTATGTGTGGTAATGTGGTGGGCAGGCGGGATTATGTGTGGTGATGTGGTGGGGGCAGGATTATGTGTGGTGATGTGGTGGGGGGCGGGATTATGTGTGGTAATGTGGTGGGAGGGCGGATTATGTGTGGTGATGATAATATCTGGTATTGTGGTGAGGGTAGGATTATGTATGGTGATGGGGTGGGGGGCGGGATTATGTGTGGTGATGTGGTGGGGGGCGGGATTATGTTTAGTAATGTGGTAGGGGGGCGGTATTATGTGTAGTGATGTGGGGGTGCGGGATTATGTGTGGTGATGGGGTTGGGGGCAGTATTATGTGTGGTGATGGGGTGGGGGGCAGGATTATGTGTGGTGATGGGGTGGGGGGCCGGGATTATGTGTGGTGATGTGGTGGGGGGCAGGATTATGTGTGGTAATGTGGTGGGCAGGCGGGATTATGTGTGGTGATGTGGTGGGGGCGAGATTATGTGTGGTGATGTGGTGGGGGGCGGGATTATGTGTAGTAATGTGGTGGGAGGGCGGATTATGTGTGGTGATGTGGTGGGCGGGCAGGATTATGTGTGGTGATGTGGTGGGGGGTGATATTTTCTATGTTAATGTGGTGGGGGGCGGGATTATCTGTAGTAATGAGGGGGGCAGGATTATGTGTGATAATGTGGTGGGGGGCGGGATTATGTGTGGTAATGTGGGGGAGGATGGGATTATGTGGTAATGTGGTGGGGGGTGGAATAATATCTGGTACTGTGGTGAGGGTGGGATTATGTGTGGTGATGGGGTGGGGGACGGGATTATGTATGGTGATGGGGTGGGGGGCGGGATTATGTGTGGTGATGTGGTGGGGGGCGGGATTATGTTTAGTAATGTGGTAGGGGGGCGGTATTATGTGTAGTGATGTGGGGGGGCGGGACTATGTGTGGTGATGTGGTTGGGGGCGGTATTATGTGTGGTGATGGGGTGGGGGGTGGGATTATGTGTGGTGATGGGGTGGGGGGCCGGGATTATGTGTGGTGATGTGGTGGGGTGGCAGGATTATGTGTGGTGATGTGGTGGGGGGCGGGATTATGTTTAGTAATGTGGTAGGGGGGCGGTATTATGTGTAGTGATGTGGGGGGGCGGGATTATGTGTGGTGATGGGGTTGGGGGAGGTATTATGTGTGGTGATGGGGTGGGGGGCGGGATTATGTGTGGTGATGGGGTAGGGGGCCGGGATTATGTTTGGTGATATGGTGGGCGGGCGCGTTTATCTGTGGTGATGTGGTGGGGGAGCGGGATTATGTGTGGTGGTGGGCGGGATTATGTGTGGTAAAGTGATGGGGGGCGGGATTATGTGTGGTAATGTGGGGGGCTGGATTATGTGTGGTAATGTGGTGGGGTGGGATTATCTGTAGTATTGTGGTGGGGGGCAGGATTATGTGTGGTGATGTGGGGTCGGGATTATTTTTGGTGATGTGGTGGCCAGGTGGGATTATCTGTGGTAAAGTGATGGGGGGCGTGAATATGTGTGGTAATGTGGTGGGGGCTGGATTATGTGTGGTAATGTGGTGGGGCGGGATTATCTGTGGTATTGTGGTGGGGTGCAAGATTATGTGTGGTAATGTGGTGGGGGCAGGATTATGTGTGGCAATGTGGTGGGGGCGGGATTATGTGTGGTAATGTGGTGGAGGGCTGGATTATCTGTGGTAATGTGGTGGGGGGCGGGATTATGTTTGGTGATGTGGTGGGGGGCGGGATTATGTGTGGTGATATGGTGGGGGGGCAGGATTATGTGTGGTAATGTGGTGGGCGGGCAGGATTATGTGTGGTGATGTGGTGGGGGGTGGGATTATGTGTGGTAATGTGGTGGGAGGGCGGGATTATGTGTGGTGGGGGGTGGCATTATGTGTGGTGATGTGGTGGGGGCAGGATTATGTGTGGTGATGGAGTGGGGGGCGGGATTATGTGTGTTGTTAGGGTGGGGGGCGGGATTATGTATGGTAATGTGCTGGGGAGGGGGGATTATGTGTGGTAATGTGGTGGTGGGTGGGATTATGTGTGGTAATGATGTGGGGGGGCGGGATTATGTGTGGTAATGTGGTGGGCGGGATTATGTGTGGTGATGTTGTGGGGGGCGGGATTATGTGTGGTGATGTTGTGGGGGGCAGGATTATGTGTGGTGATGTGGTGAGGGGCGGGATTATGTGTGGTGATGTGGTGGGGGCAGGATTATGTGTGGTAATGTGGTGGGCGGGCGGGATTATGTGTGGTGATTTGGTGGGGGGCGAGATTATGTGTAGTGATGTGGTGGAAGGCGGGATTATGTGTGGTGATGTGGTAGGGGGCGTGATTATGTGCGGTATTGTGGTGGGGGGGCGGGATTATGTGTGGTGATGTGGTGGGCGGGCAGGATTATGTGTGGTGATGTGGTGGGGGCAGGATTTTCTATGGTAATGTGGTGGGGGGCGGGATTATGTGTGATAATGTGGTGGGGTCGGGATTATGTGTGGTGATGGGGTGGGGGACGGGATTATGTATGGTGATGTGGTGGGGGGCGGAATTATGTGTGGTGATGTTGTGGGGGGCGGGATTATGTGTGGTGATGTGGTGGGGGGCGGGATTATGTGTAGTAATGTGGTAGGGGGGCGGTATTATGTGTAGTGATGTGGGGGGCGGGATTATGTGTGGTGATGGGGTTGGGGGCGGTATTATGTGTGGTGATGGGGTGGGGGGCGGGATTATGTGTGGTGATGTGGTGGGGGGTGGGATTATGTTTGGTGATATGGTGGGCGGGCGGGATTATGTGTGGTGATGTGGTGGGGGTGGGATTATGTGTGGTGATGTGGTGGGGGGGCTGGATTATGTGTGGTAATGTGCTGGGGAGGTGGGATTATGTGTGGTGATGTGGTGGGGGGCGTGATTATGTGTTGGTATTGTTGGGTGCGGGCAGGATTATGTGTGGTGGTGCGGGGCTGGAATATGTGTGGTGATGTGGTGGGGGGCGGGATTATGTGTGGTAATGTGGTGGGAGGGCGGGATTATCTGTAGTAATGTGGTGGGTGGCAGGATTATGTGTGGTAATGTGGTGGAGGGTGGGATTGTGTGTGGTAACGGGGTGGGGGGTGTGATTATGTGTGGGAAAGGGGTGGGGGGGCGGGATTATGTGTGGTAACGGGGTGGAGGGGCGTTATTATGTGTGGTAATGGGGTGGGGGCGGCATTATGTGTGGAAATGTGGTGGGGGGGTGGGAATATCTCTTGTAATGTAGGGGGCGGGATTATGTGTGATAATGTGGTGGGGGCGGGATTATGTGTGGTAATGTGATGGGGCGGGAATATGTGTGGTAATGTGGTGGGAGGGCGGATTATGTGTGGTGATGTGGTGGGGGGTGGTATTTTCTATGGTAATGTGGTGGGGGGCGGGTTTATCTGTAGTAATGTGGGGGGCGGGATTATGTGTGATAATGTGGTGGGGGGCGGGATTATGTGTGGTAATGTGGGGGGGATGGGATTATGTGGTAATGTGGTGGGGGGTGGTATAATATCTGGTATTGTGGTGGGGGTGGGATTATGTGTGGTAATGGGGTGGGGTCGGGATTATGTGTGGAGATGGGGTTGGGGACGGGATTATGTATGGTGATGGGGTGGGGGGCGGGATTATGTGTGGTGATGTGGTGGGGGGCGGGATTATGTTTAGTAATGTGGTAGGGGGGCGGTATTATGTGTAGTGATGTGGGGGTGCGGGATTATGTGTGGTGATGGGGTTGGGGGCGGTATTATGTGTGGTGATGGGGTGGGGGGCGGGATTATGTGTGGTGATGGGGTGGGGGGCCGGGATTATGTGTGGTGATGTGGTGGGGGGCGGGATTATGTTTGGTGATATGGTGGGCGGGCGGGATTATGTGTGGTGATGTGGTGGGGGCGGGATTATGTGTGGTGATGTGGTGGGGGGCTGGATTATGTGTGGTGATGTGGTGGGGGAGCGGGATTATGTGTGGTGGTGGGTGGGATTATGTGTGGTAAAGTGATGGGGGCGGGATTATGTGTGGTAATGTGGGGGCTGTATTATGTGAGGTAATGTGGTGGGGGCGGGATTATCTGTAGTATTGTGGTGGGGGCAGGATTATGTGTGGTGATGTGGGGTCGGGATTATGTGTGGTGATGTGGTGGGTGGGCGGGATTATTTCTGGTGATGTGGTGGCCGGCGGGATTATCTGTGGTAAAGTGATGGGGGGCGTGAATATGTGTGGTAATGTGGTGGGGGCTGGATTATGTGTGGTAGTGTGGTGGGGGCGGGATTATCTGTGGTATTGTGGTGGGGTGCAAGATTATGTGTGGTAATGTGGAGGGGGTGGGATTATGTGTGGTAATGTGGTGGGGGCGGTATTATGTGTGGTAATGTGGTGGAGGGCAGGATTATGTGTGGTGATGTGGTGGGGGGCGGGATTATGTGTGGTGATGTGGTGGGGGGGCAGGATTATTTGTGGTAATGTGGTGGGCGGGTGAGATTATGTGTGGTGATGTGGTGGGAGGGCGGGATTATCTGTAGTAATGTTGTGGGTGGCAGGATTATGTGTGGTAATGTGGTGGAGGGCGGGATTGTGTGTGGTAACGGGGTGGGGGGCGGAATTATGTGTGGTAACGGGGTGGGGGGGCGGGATTATGTGTGGTAATGTGGTGGGGGCGGGATTATGTGTGGTAATGAGGCGGGGGGCAGGATTATCTGTGGTAATTAGGCGGGGGGGCGGTGTTATGTGTGGTAATGGGGTGGGGGATGGGATTATGTGTGGTGATGGGGTGGGGGGCAGGATTATCTGTGGTAATGTGGTGGGGGGCAGGATTATCTGTGGTAATGAGGCGGGGGGCGGTGTTATGTGTGGTAATGGGGTGGGGGATGGGATTATGTGTGGTGATGGGGTGGGGGACAGGATTATGTGTGGTGATGGGATGGGGGAAGGGATTATGTGTGGTGATGTGCTGGGGGGCGGTATTATGTGTGGTAATGTGGTGGGGGGCGGGATTATGTGTGGTAATGTGGGGGGCGGTATTATGTGTGGTAATGTGGTGGGGGGCGGGATTATGTGTGGTAATGTGTGGGGCGGGATTTTGTGAGGTAATGTGGTGGGGGGCGGGATTATGTGTGGTAATGTGGGGGGCAGGATTTTGTGTGGTAATGTGGGGGGGCTGGATTATGAGTGGTAATGTGGTGGAAGGCGGGACTGTCTGTAGTATTGTGGTATGGGGATGGGATTAAGTGTGGTAATATGCTGGGGAGGCAGGATTATGTGTGGTTATGTGGTGGGGTTCAGGATTATGTGTGGTAATGTGGTGAGGGGCGTGATTATGTGCAGTATTGTGGTGGGCGGGTGGGATTACGTATGGTGATGTGGTGGGGTCGGGATTATGTGTGGTAATGTGGTGGGTGGGTGGGAATATGTGTGGTGATGTGGTGGGCGGGCGGGATTATGTGTGGTAATGTGGTGGGGGGCGGGATTTTCTATGGTAATGTGGTGGGGGCGGGATTATGTGTGGTAATGTGGGGGGCGGGATTATCTGTAGTAATGTGGGGGGGCGGGATTATGTGTGATAATGTGGTGGGGGACGGGATTATGTGGTAATGTGGTGGGGGGTGGAATAATCTGTGGTAATGGGGTGGGGTCGGGATTGTGTGGTGATGGGGTGTGGGACTGGATTATGTATGGTGATGGGGTGGGGGGCGGTATTATGTGTGGTGATGGGGTGTGGGGCGTGATTATGTGTGGTGATGGGGTGGGGGGCAGGATTATGTGTGGTGATGTGGTGGGGGCAGGATTATGTGTGGTGATGTGGTGGGGGGGCGGGATTATGTTTGGTGATGTTTATGTGTGGTGATGTGGTGGGGGAGCGGGATTATGTGTGGTGATGTGGGGGGGCGGGATTATGTGTGGTGATGTGGTGGGGGGCAGGATTATGTGTGGTGATGTGGGGGGGGCAGGATTATGTGTGGTAAATAGTGTTGAGCGATCCCTTCCGATATTTGAAAGTATTGGTATCGGATTGGATCGGCCGATATCCAAAAAATATTGGATATCGCCGATACTGATGCCCAATACCAATACAAGTCAATGGGACACAAATATCGGAAGTGATCCTGGATGGTTCCCAGGGTCTGAAGGAGAGGAAACTCTCCTTCAGGCCCTGGGATCCATATTCATGTAAAAAATAAAGAATAAAAATAAAAAATATGGATATACTCATCCTCGGACGAGCCCTAGCTGTCAACGCTGCAAGCGTCTGCTTCCGTTCCTAAGAATGCAGAGTGAAGGACCTAAGTGAAGGAGTAAATGCTGGGGCACGACAGGGGATTAGGAAATAGGTCCCCACCCCCTTACATATTGCTCCATTTTCTCTGGACCCTCCCTGGCGACCCTCATTCATCTACGTGGGTACCCCCAGTCTGCAATTGGTGAGACTCAACCAGTTTTTTATCTGCACTGTTATCGGCGTGAGCACCTTTGTGTTTCTTTGTTTGTCCAATTTTAATGATGCTAGTAAAAGTTATGTTTTAATATATTGGGTTACACTCTTCAAGCTGATATTAACTGTTTTCCCTAAGAGTTGTGCAACAGTTTGGTTCTTCCAAGCTGCAGCTGTATATCGGTAATGGGGTGGGGGCAGGATTATGTGTGGTAATTGGGTGGGGGGTGGGATTATGTGTGTTAATGTGGTGGGGGGCGGGATTATCTGTAGTAATGTTATAGGGGGCAGGATTATGTGTGGTGGTGGGGGGGTGGGATTATGTGTGGTGATGTGGTGGTGGGGCGGGATTATGTGTTTTAATATGGTGGGGGCGTGATTATGCTTGGTTATGAGGTGGGGGGCTGGATTATGTGTGGTAATGTGGTGGGGGGTGGGATTATGTGTGGTAAAGTGATAGTGGGTGGGATTATGTGTGGTGATGCGGTGGGGCGCGATTATGTGTGGTGATGTGGTGGGGGCCGGGATTATGTGTGGTGATGGGGTGGAGGGCGGGCTTATGTGTGCTGATGGGGTGGGGGGCAGGATTATGTGTGGTGATGGGGTGGGGGGCAGGATTATGTGTGGTGATGTGGGGGGGCAGGATTATGTGTGGTGATGGGGTGGGGGGCGGGATTATGTGTGGTATTATGGTGGGGGGGTGGGATGATGTGTGGTAATGTGGTGGGGGGCTGGATTATTTGTGGTAATGTGGTGGGGGAGTGGGATTATGTGTTGTGATGTGGTGGTGGGGTGTGATTATGTGTGGCGATGAGGTGGGCGGGCGGGATTATGTGTGGTGATGTGGTGAGCGGGCGGGATTATGTGTGGTGATGTGGTGGGGGGCGGGATTTTCTGTGGTAATGTGGTGGGGGGCGGGATTTTCTGTGGTAATGTGGTGGTGGGCGGGATTATGTGTGGTAATGTGGTTGGGGGCGGGATTATGTGTGGTAATGGGGAGGGGGGTGGGATTATCTGTGGTACTGTGGTGGGGGCAGGATTATGTGTGGTGATGGGGTGGGGGGCTAGATTATGTGTGGTAATGTGCTGGGGAGGTGGCATTATGTGTGGTAATGTGATGGGGGGTGGGATTATGTGTGGTAATGTGGTGGGGGGCAGGATCATGTGTGGTAATATGGTGGGCGGGTGGGATTATGTGTGGTGATGTGGTGTTGGGGCGGGATTATGTGTAGTGATGTGGTGGGGGGCGTGATTATGTGTGGTATTGTGGTGGGTGGGCGGGATTATGTGTGGTGTTAGGGGGCAGGATTATGTGTGGTAATGTGGTGGGGGTTGGGATTATGTGTGGTGATGTGGGGGAATGGGATTATGTGTGGTGATTGGCTGGGGGGCGGGATTATTTGTGGTGATGTGTTGGGTGGGTTTGATTATGTGTGGTAATGTGGTGGGGGCGGGATTATGTGTGTAATGTGGTGATGGGCTGGATTATATGTGGTAATGTGGTGGGGGGGCGGGATTATGTGTGATAATGTGGTGGGGGGCGGGATTATGTGTGGTAATATGGGGGGGCGGGATTGTGTGTGGTAATATGGTGGGGGCAGGATTATGTGTGGTAATCTGGTGGGGGGGCGGGATTATGTGTGGTGATGGGGTGGGGGGCAGGATTATGTGTGGTGATGGGGTGAGGGGGCGGGAATATGTGTGGTGATGCGTTGGGGGGCAGGATTCTGTGTGGTGATGGGGTGGGGGGCGGGATTATGTGTGGTGATTTGGTGGGGGGGCGGGATTATGTGTGGTGATTATTATGTGTGATGATAGGGTGGGGGGGCGGTATTATGTGTGGTGATGGGGTGGGGGGGCGGGATTATGTGTGTTGATGGGGTGGGGAGGCGGGATTATGTGTGTTGATGGGGTGGGGGGCGGGATTATGTGTGGTGATGGGGTGGGGGGCGGGATTATGTGTGGTGATGGGGTGGGGGGGCGGGATTATGTGTGGTAATGGGGTGGGGGGGCGAGATTATGTGTGGTGATGGGGTGGGGGGCGGAAATATGTGTGGTGATGAGGTGGGGGGCGGGATTATCCGTGGTAATGTGGTGGGAGCGGGATTATGTGTGGTAATGTGGTGGGGGGCGGGATTATCTGTTGAAATGTGGTGAGGGGCCGGATTATCTGTAGTAATGTGGTGGGGGGCGGGATTATCTGTGGTAATGTGGTGGGGGCGGGATTATGTGTGGTAATGGGGTGGGGGACGGGATTATGTGTGGTAATGTGGTGGGGGATGGGATTATGTGTGGTGATTGGGTGGGGGGCGGGATTATGAGTGATGATGTGGTGGGGGACGGTAATATGTGTGGTGATGTGGTGGAGGGCGGGATTATGTGTGGTAATGGGGTGGGGGGTGGGATTAGGTGTGTTAATGTGGTGGGGGGCGGGATTATCTGTAATAATGTTATAGGGGGGCAGGATTATGTGTGGTGGTGGGGGGTGGGATTATGTGTGGTGATGTGGTGGTGGGGTGGGATTATGTGTTTTAATATGGTGGGGGCGTGATTATGCTTGGTAATGAGGTGGGGGGCTGGATTAAGTGTGGTAATGCGGTGGGGGGCGGGATTATGTGTGGTGATGTGGTGGGGCGGGATTATGTGTGGTGATGTGGTGGGGGGCGTGATTATGTGTGGTGATGTGGTGAGCGGGCGGGATAATTTGTGGTGATGTGGTGGGGGCCGGGATTATGTGTGGTGATGGGGTGGAGGGTGGGATTATGTGTGGTGATGGGGTGGGGGGCAGGATTATGTGCGGTGATGGGATGGGGGCGGGATTATGTGTGGTAATGTGGTGGGGGGCTGGATTATTTGTGGTAATGTGGTGGGGGAGTGGGATTATGTGTTGTGATGTGGTGGTGGGGCGTGATTATGTGTGGCGATGTGGTGGGCGGGCGGGATTATGTGTGGTGATGTGGTGGGGGGCGGGATTTTCTGTGGTAATGTGGTGGGGGGTGGGATTATCTGTGGTAATGTGGTGGGTAGGATTGAGCGAAACGGGTCGTTCATTTTCAAAAGTCGCCGACTTTTGGCAAAGTCGGCGTCTCATGAAACCGAGCCGATCCCAGCGTTGCATCGGCTATGCGGTACGCGACTTTCGCGCCAAAGTCGCGTTTCAATGACGCGAAAAGCGCCATTTCTCAGCCAATGAAGGTGAACGCAGAGTGTGAGCAGCGTGATGACATAGGTCCTGGTCCCCACCATCTTAGAGAAGGGCATTGCAGTGATTGGCTTGCTTTCTGCGGCGTCACAGGGGCTATAAAGGGGCGTTCCCGCCGACCGCCATCTTACTGCTGCTGATCTGAGCGTAGGGAGAGGATGCTGCCGCTTCTTCAGAAGCAGGGATAGTGATAGGCAGGGTACATAAAGCTGCAAACCGCTTGTGCTGTAGCGATTTCCACTGTCCAACACCACCTTTTGTTTGCAGGGACAGTGGAAGCTACATTTTTTTTTCCTCAGCGCTGTCGCTCATTGGGCTGCCCTAGAAGGCTTCCTGACCCTGATAGCTGCGTTGCTGTGCCTGTGTGTGTACGACGCTGTGCAAACCAACTGCTTTTTTCAAAGCACAAATCCTCTTGTTCCTTCCTTTCTGCTCAGCTATCTTTTTTGTTTGTCCACACTTTTTATTTAATTTGTGCATCAGTCCACTCCTTATTGCTGCCTGCCATACCTGGCTGAGATTACTGCAGGGAGATAGTAATTGTAGGACAGTCCCTGTTTTTTTTTTAATTTTTTTGTGGGAGATTAAGATTGGCATTTCTGCTAGAGTGCCATCCCTGTGTGTGCCATCTCTCACTCAGTGGGCCATAGAAAGCCTATTTATTTTTTTGCTTGATTTGGGTTCTAAAATCTACCTGAAAAAAAATCACTACATCAATCAGTGGGAGAAAAATATTGGCCTCAGGGCGTGTGCCACTCCTGACTCCTGTGTGTGCCATCTCTCACTCAGTGGGCCATAGAAAGCCTATTTATTTTTTTGCTTGATTTGGGTTCTAAAATCTACCTTAAAAAAAAATCACTACATCAATCAGTGGGAGAAAAATATTGGCCTCAGGGCTTGTGTGCCACTCCTGACTCCTGTGTGTGCCATCTCTCACTCAGTGGGCCATAGAAAGCCTTTTTTTTATTATTATTATTTGGTTTCTAAAGTCTCCCTGAAAAAAAAAAAAAAATTCAAACAGTGGGAGCTTAATATTGCCCTTTCTGCTTGTGTGCCACTCCTGACTCCTGTGTGTGCCATCTCTCACTCAGTGGGCCATAGAAAGCCTATTTATTTTTTTGCTTGATTTGGGTTCTAAAATCTACCTGAAAAAAAAAAAATTCAAACAGTGGGAGCTTAATATTGCCCTTTCTGCTTGTGTGCCACTCCTGACTCCTGTGTGTGCCATCTCTCACTCAGTGGGCCATAGAAAGCCTATTTATTTTTTTGCTTGATTTGGGTTCTAAAGTCTCCCTGAAAAAAAATAAATAAATAAAACAGTGGGAGATTAATATTGCCCTTTCTGCTTGTGTGCCACTCCTGACTCCTGTGTGTGCCATCTCTCACTCAGTGGGCCATAGAAAGCCTATTTATTTTTTTGCTTGATTTGGGTTCTAAAATCTACCTGAAAAAAAATCACTACATCAATCAGTGGGAGAAAAATATTGGCCTCAGGGCTTGTGTGCCACTCCTGACTCCTGTGTGTGCCATCTCTCACTCAGTGGGCCATAGAAAGCCTATTTATTTTTTTGCTTGATTTGGGTTCTAAAATCTACCTGAAAAAAAATCACTACATCAATCAGTGGGAGAAAAATATTGGCCTCAGGGCTTGTGTGCCACTCCTGACTCCTGTGTGTGCCATCTCTCACTCAGTGGGCCATAGAAAGCCTATTTAATTTTTTGCTTGATTTGGGTTCTAAAATCTACCTGAAAAAAAATCACTACATCAATCAGTGGGAGAAAAATATTGGCCTCAGGGCTTGTGTGCCACTCCTGACTCCTGTGTGTGCCATCTCTCACTCAGTGGGCCATAGAAAGCCTTTTTTTATTATTTGGTTTCTAAAGTCTCCCTGAAAAAAAAAAATAAAATAAAACAGTGGAGCTTAATATTGCCCTTTCTGCTTGTGTGCCACTCCTGACTCCTGTGTGTGCCATCTCTCACTCAGTGGGCCATAGAAAGCCTATTTATTTTTTATTATTTGGTTTCTAAAGTCTCCCTGAAAAAAAAAATAAATAAAACAGTGGGAGATTAATATTGCCCTTTCTGCTTGTGTGCCACTCCTGACTCCTGTGTGTGCCATCTCTCACTCAGTGGGCCATAGAAAGCCTATTTATTTTTTATTATTTGGTTTCTAAAGTCTCCCTGAAAAAAAAAAAAAAAAAACAGTTGGAGATTAATATTGCCCTTTCTGCTTGTGTGCCACTCCTGACTCCTGTGTGTGCCATCTCTCACTCAGTGGGCCATAGAAAGCCTATTTATTTTTTTGCTTGATTTGGGTTCTAAAATCTACCTTAAAAAAAATCACTACATCAATCAGTGGGAGAAAAATATTGGCCTCAGGGCTTGTGTGCCACTCCTGACTCCTGTGTGTGCCATCTCTCACTCAGTGGGCCATAGAAAGCCTATTTATTTTTTTGCTTGATTTGGGTTCTAAAATCTACCTGAAAAAAAATCACTACATCAATCAGTGGGAGAAAAATATTGGCCTCAGGGCTTGTGTGCCACTCCTGACTCCTGTGTGTGCCATCTCTCACTCAGTGGGCCATAGAAAGCCTTTTTTTTATTATTTGGTTTCTAAAGTCTCCCTGAAAAAAAAAATAAATAAAACAGTGGGAGCTTAATATTGCCCTTTCTTCTTGTGTGCCACTCCTGACTCCTGTGTGTGCCATCTCTCACTCAGTGGGCCATAGAAAGCCTATTTATTTTTTATTATTTGGTTTCTAAAGTCTCCCTGAAAAAAAAAAAAAAAAACAGTTGGAGATTAATATTGCCCTTTCTGCTTGTGTGCCACTCCTGACTCCTGTGTGTGCCATCTCTCACTCAGTGGGCCATAGAAAGCCTATTTATTTTTTTGCTTGATTTGGGTTCTAAAATCTACCTGAAAAAAAATCACTACATCAATCAGTGGGAGATTAATATTGCCCTTTCTGCTTGTGTGCCACTCCTGACTCCTGTGTGTGCCATCTCTCACTCAGTGGGCCATAGAAAGCCTATTTATTTTTTTGCTTGATTTGGGTTCTAAAATCTACCTGAAAAAAAAAAAAAAATTCAAACAGTGGGAGCTTAATATTGCCCTTTCTGCTTGTGTGCCACTCCTGACTCCTGTGTGTGCCATCTCTCACTCAGTGGGCCATAGAAAGCCTATTTAATTTTTTGCTTGATTTGGGTTCTAAAATCTACCTGAAAAAAAATCACTACATCAATCAGTGGGAGAAAAATATTGGCCTCAGGGCTTGTGTGCCACTCCTGACTCCTGTGTGTGCCATCTCTCACTCAGTGGGCCATAGAAAGCCTTTTTTTATTATTTGGTTTCTAAAGTCTCCCTGAAAAAAAAAAATAAAATAAAACAGTGGAGCTTAATATTGCCCTTTCTGCTTGTGTGCCACTCCTGACTCCTGTGTGTGCCATCTCTCACTCAGTGGGCCATAGAAAGCCTATTTATTTTTTATTATTTGGTTTCTAAAGTCTCCCTGAAAAAAAAAATAAATAAAACAGTGGGAGATTAATATTGCCCTTTCTGCTTGTGTGCCACTCCTGACTCCTGTGTGTGCCATCTCTCACTCAGTGGGCCATAGAAAGCCTATTTATTTTTTATTATTTGGTTTCTAAAGTCTCCCTGAAAAAAAAAAAAAAAAAACAGTTGGAGATTAATATTGCCCTTTCTGCTTGTGTGCCACTCCTGACTCCTGTGTGTGCCATCTCTCACTCAGTGGGCCATAGAAAGCCTATTTATTTTTTTGCTTGATTTGGGTTCTAAAATCTACCTTAAAAAAAATCACTACATCAATCAGTGGGAGAAAAATATTGGCCTCAGGGCTTGTGTGCCACTCCTGACTCCTGTGTGTGCCATCTCTCACTCAGTGGGCCATAGAAAGCCTATTTATTTTTTTGCTTGATTTGGGTTCTAAAATCTACCTGAAAAAAAATCACTACATCAATCAGTGGGAGAAAAATATTGGCCTCAGGGCTTGTGTGCCACTCCTGACTCCTGTGTGTGCCATCTCTCACTCAGTGGGCCATAGAAAGCCTTTTTTTTATTATTTGGTTTCTAAAGTCTCCCTGAAAAAAAAAATAAATAAAACAGTGGGAGCTTAATATTGCCCTTTCTTCTTGTGTGCCACTCCTGACTCCTGTGTGTGCCATCTCTCACTCAGTGGGCCATAGAAAGCCTATTTATTTTTTATTATTTGGTTTCTAAAGTCTCCCTGAAAAAAAAAAAAAAAAACAGTTGGAGATTAATATTGCCCTTTCTGCTTGTGTGCCACTCCTGACTCCTGTGTGTGCCATCTCTCACTCAGTGGGCCATAGAAAGCCTATTTATTTTTTTGCTTGATTTGGGTTCTAAAATCTACCTGAAAAAAAATCACTACATCAATCAGTGGGAGATTAATATTGCCCTTTCTGCTTGTGTGCCACTCCTGACTCCTGTGTGTGCCATCTCTCACTCAGTGGGCCATAGAAAGCCTATTTATTTTTTTGCTTGATTTGGGTTCTAAAATCTACCTGAAAAAAAAAAAAAAATTCAAACAGTGGGAGCTTAATATTGCCCTTTCTGCTTGTGTGCCACTCCTGACTCCTGTGTGTGCCATCTCTCACTCAGTGGGCCATAGAAAGCCTATTTATTTTTTATTATTTGGTTTCTAAAGTCTCCCTGAAAAAAAATAAATAAATAAAACAGTGGGAGATTAATATTGCCCTTTCTGCTTGTGTGCCACTCCTGACTCCTGTGTGTGCCATCTCTCACTCAGTGGGCCATAGAAAGCCTATTTATTTTTTTGCTTGATTTGGGTTCTAAAATCTACCTGAAAAAACATGACTACATCAATCAGTGGGAGAAAAATATTGGCCTCAGGGCTTGTGTGCCACTCCTGACTCCTGTGTGTGCCATCTCTCACTCAGTGGGCCATAGAAAGCCTATTTATTTTTTTGCTTGATTTGGGTTCTAAAATCTACCTGAAAAAAAATCACTACATCAATCAGTGGGAGAAAAATATTGGCCTCAGGGCTTGTGTGCCACTCCTGACTCCTGTGTGTGCCATCTCTCACTTAGTGGGCCATAGAAAGCCTTTTTTTTATTATTTGGTTTCTAAGGTCTCCCTGAAAAAAATAAATAAAATAAAACAGTGGGAGCTTAATATTGCCCTTTCTGCTTGTGTGTCACTCCTGACTCCTGTGTGTGCCATCTCTCACTCAGTGGGCCATAGAAAGCCTATTTATTTTTTATTATTTGGTTTCTAAAGTCTCCCTGAAAAAAAATAAAAAATAAAACAGTGGGAGATTAATATTGCCCTTTCTGCTTGTGTGCCAATCCTGACTCCTGTGTGTGCATTCTCTCACTCAGTGGGCCATAGAAAGCCTATTTATTTTTTTGCTTGATTTGGGTTCTAAAATCTACCTGAAAAAAAATCACTACATCAATCAGTGGGAGAAAAATATTGGCCTCAGGGCTTGTGTGCCACTCATGACTCCTGTGTGTGCCATCTCTCACTCAGTGGGCCATAGAAAGCCTTTTTTTATTATTTGGTTTCTAAAGTCTCCCTGAAAAAAATAAATAAATAAAACAGTGGTAGCTTAATATTGCCCTTTCTGCTTGTGTGCCACTCCTGACTCCTGTGTGTGCCATCTCTCACTCAGTGGGCCATAGAAAGCCTATTTATTTTTTATTATTTGGTTTCTAAAGTCTCCCTGAAAAAAAAAAAAAAAAAAAACAGTTGGAGATTAATATTGCCCTTTCTGCTTGTGTGCCACTCCTGACTCCTGTGTGTGCCATCTCTCACTCAGTGGGCCATAGAAAGCCTATTTATTTTTTTGCTTGATTTGGGTTCTAAAATCTACCTGAAAAAAAATCACTACATCAATCAGTGGGAGATTAATATTGCCCTTTCTGCTTGTGTGCCACTCCTGACTCCTGTGTGTGCCATCTCTCACTCAGTGGGCCATAGAAAGCCTATTTATTTTTTATTATTTGGTTTCTAAAGTCTCCCTGAAAAAAAAAAAAAAAAAACAGTTGGAGATTAATATTGCCCTTTCTGCTTGTGTGCCACTCCTGACTCCTGTGTGTGCCATCTCTCACTCAGTGGGCCATAGAAAGCCTATTTATTTTTTTGCTTGATTTGGGTTCTAAAATCTACCTGAAAAAAAATCACTACATCAATCAGTGGGAGATTAATATTGCCCTTTCTGCTTGTGTGCCACTCCTGACTCCTGTGTGTGCCATCTCTCACTCAGTGGGCCATAGAAAGCCTATTTATTTTTTATTATTTGGTTTCTAAAGTCTCCCTGAAAAAAAAAAAAAAAAAAAAACAGTTGGAGATTAATATTGCCCTTTCTGCTTGTGTGCCACTCCTGAATCCTGTGTGTGCCATCTCTCACTCAGTGGGCCATAGAAAGCCTATTTATTTTTTTGCTTGATTTGGGTTCTAAAATCTACCTGAAAAAAAAAAAAAATTCAAACAGTGGGAGCTTAATATTGCCCTTTCTGCTTGTGTGCCACTCCTGACTCCTGTGTGTGCCATCTCTCACTCAGTGGGCCATAGAAAGCCTATTTATTTTTTTGCTTGATTTGGGTTCTAAAATCTACCTGAAAAAAAAAAAAAATTCAAACAGTGGGAGCTTAATATTGCCCTTTCTGCTTGTGTGCCACTCCTGACTCCTGTGTGTGCCATCTCTCACTCAGTGGGCCATAGAAAGCCTATTTATTTTTTATTATTTGGTTTCTAAAGTCTCCCTGAAAAAAAAATAAAAAATAAAACAGTGGGAGATTAATATTGCCCTTTCTGCTTGTGTGCCACTCCTGACTCCTGTGTGTGCCATCTCTCACTCAGTGGGCCATAGAAAGCCTATTTATTTTTTTGCTTGATTTGGGTTCTAAAATCTACCTGAAAAAAAATCACTACATCAATCAGTGGGAGAAAAATATTGGCCTCAGGGCTTGTGTGCCACTCCTGACTCCTGTGTGTGCCATCTCTCACTCAGTGGGCCATAGAAAGCCTTTTTTTTATTATTTGGTTTCTAAGGTCTCCCTGAAAAAAATAAATAAAATAAAACAGTGGGAGCTTAATATTGCCCTTTCTGCTTGTGTGCCACTCCTGACTCCTGTGTGTGCCATCTCTCACTCAGTGGGCCATAGAAAGCCTATTTATTTTTTATTATTTGGTTTCTAAAGTCTCCCTGAAAAAAAATAAAAAATAAAACAGTGGGAGATTAATATTGCCCTTTCTGCTTGTGTGCCACTCCTGACTCCTGTGTGTGCCATCTCTCACTCAGTGGGCCATAGAAAGCCTATTTATTTTTTTGCTTGATTTGGGTTCTAAAATCTACCTGAAAAAAAATCACTACATCAATCAGTGGGAGAAAAATATTGGCCTCAGGGCTTGTGTGCCACTCCTGACTCCTGTGTGTGCCATCTCTCACTCAGTGGGCCATAGAAAGCCTTTTTTTTATTATTTGGTTTCTAAGGTCTCCCTGAAAAAAATAAATAAAATAAAACAGTGGGAGCTTAATATTGCCCTTTCTGCTTGTGTGCCACTCCTGACTCCTGTGTGTGCCATCTCTCACTCAGTGGGCCATAGAAAGCCTATTTATTTTTTATTATTTGGTTTCTAAAGTCTCCCTGAAAAAAAATAAAAAATAAAACAGTGGGAGATTAATATTGCCCTTTCTGCTTGTGTGCCACTCCTGACTCCTGTGTGTGCCATCTCTCACTCAGTGGGCCATAGAAAGCCTATTTATTTTTTTGCTTGATTTGGGTTCTAAAATCTACCTTAAAAAAAAATCACTTCATCAATCAGTGGGAGAAAAATATTGGCCTCAGGGCTTGTGTGCCACTCCTGACTCCTGTGTGTGCCATCTCTCACTCAGTGGGCCATAGAAAGCCTATTTATTTTTTTGCTTGATTTGGGTTCTAAAATCTACCTGAAAAAAAAATCACTACATCAATCAGTGGGAGAAAAATATTGGCCTCAGGGCTTGTGTGCCACTCCTGACTCCTGTGTGTGCCATCTCTCACTCAGTGGGCCATAGAAAGCCTTTTTTTATTATTTGGTTTCTAAAGTCTCCCTGAAAAAAAAAAAAAAAACAGTTGGAGATTAATATTGCCCTTTCTGCTTGTGTGCCACTCCTGACTCCTGTGTGTGCCATCTCTCACTCAGTGGGCCATAGAAAGCCTATTTATTTTTTTGCTTGATTTGGGTTCTAAAATCTACCTGAAAAAAAATCACTACATCAATCAGTGGGAGATTAATATTGCCCTTTCTGCTTGTGTGCCACTCCTGACTCCTGTGTGTGCCATCTCTCACTCAGTGGGCCATAGAAAGCCTATTTATTTTTTATTATTTGGTTTCTAAAGTCTCCCTGAAAAAAAAAAAAAAAAAACAGTTGGAGATTAATATTGCCCTTTCTGCTTGTGTGCCACTCCTGACTCCTGTGTGTGCCATCTCTCACTCAGTGGGCCATAGAAAGCCTATTTATTTTTTTGCTTGATTTGGGTTCTAAAATCTACCTGAAAAAAAATCACTACATCAATCAGTGGGAGATTAATATTGCCCTTTCTGCTTGTGTGCCACTCCTGACTCCTGTGTGTGCCATCTCTCACTCAGTGGGCCATAGAAAGCCTATTTATTTTTTTGCTTGATTTGGGTTCTAAAATCTACCTTTAAAAAAAAAAAAAAAAAAAAAAAAAAAAACAGTGGGAGCTTAATATTGACATTTGTGCTTGAGTGACAGTCCTGCGTGTGTGGCATCTCTGTGATTTGGTGCCACAGAAAACAGAGTGTGTAACATTGTGCCTGATTTTCCTTGTGGTCTCACCAACCTGTTAAGGGATATTGAAATCATACTGAAGTTATAGCTCACCGTGTAAGTTGTTTGACAGCAACAAATAAAGTTACTTAGGTTAAGTTTTTAAAACAATGAGGAAGTCTGGTGCAAGAGGTCGTCGTGGCCGTGGGCGTTCATTGTCAGCTGGTAATGATGGTAGTGGTAGTGGAGCATCAGGTGGTCGTGGGGATAAAAATATTCCACCTAAGTCTGGAGCAGTTTCGTCGTCTGGCTACACAAGGCCTCGAACGCTCTCTTTTCTGGGAGTAGGAAAACCGCTTTTAAAGGCGGAGCAGCAACAGCAAGTTTTGGCTTACATTGCAGACTCAGCCTCTAGCTCTTTTGCCTCCTCTTCTGAAACTGGTAAATGTAAAAGCAGCGCGTCGCTTGTGGATGTTCACGGTCAGGGACAAGTCGCTTCATTGTCCTCTTCAGCAAAAACTACAACAAGAGAGAAGGATGCAGCAGGCGACACAACGGGTAACTCCATGGAGCTCTTTACACATACCGTCCCTGGCTTAGAAAGTGAAACACTTAACAGGCCATGCCCATTACAAGTAGATTCTGACATGGAGTGCACTGATGCACAGCCAGAGTACTATACTGCTCCTTTGACTAAGACCACCACATTGCCCTCTCAGGGTACTGATCCACAATCAGACCCTGATGAGACTATGTTGCCCCGCCACGAACGCTATACCACCGACTGACACAGTGACACAGACGAAGTTGCACACGAGGTCGAAGAGGAGGTAATAGATGACCCAGTTGTTGACCCCGATTGGCAGCCATTGGGGGAACAGGGTGCAGGCGGCAGTAGTTCAGAAGCGGAGGTGGAGGAGGGGCCGCAGCAGGCATCAACATCGCAACAGGTTCCATCTGCCGGTCCCGTATCTGGGCCAAAACGCGTGTCAAAGCCAAAACCTGTTGGAGGACAGCGTGGCCATCCGGTTAAAGCTCACTCTGCAATCCCTGAAAAGGGATCCGATGCTAGGAAGAGTGCAGTCTGGCATTTTTTTAAACAACATCCAATTGATCAGCGCAAAGTCATCTGTCAAAAATGTTCAACTAGCTTAAGCAGAGGTCAGAATCTGAAAAGTCTAAATACTAGTTGCATGCATAGACACTTAACCACCATGCATTTTCAAGCCTGGACTAACTACCAAACGTCCCTTAAGGTTGTAGCACCCTCGGCCAATGAAGCTAGTCAGCAACGCAACATCCCTTCCGTCACTGTAAGGCCACCATTTTCCGCACCACCGGCAGTATCTGTGCAGGTTTCTTTGCCAGCCAAAAGCAGTCAGGGTCAGGGAATCACCAGTTTTGTAGGATGAAATATTGCATCTAGGGCACTGGCAGAAACAATACCGTCTCCAACCGTCTCTCAGTCTGCCATGTACACCGGCACACCAGAAAGTTCCACGATCTCCAGCTCTCCAGTCCAGCTCACCCTACATGAGACTCTGGCTAGGAAAAGGAAGTACTTATCCTCGCATCCGCGTACACAGGGTTTTAACGCCCACATAGCTATACTAATCTCGTTAGAGATGATGCCCTACCGGTTAGTTGAAAGCGAAGCTTTCAAAGCCCTGATGGAGTACGCTGAACCACGATACGAGCTACCCAGTTGACACTTTTTTTCCAGAAAAGCCATCCCAGCCCTGCACCAGCATGTTAAACAGCGCATCGTCCATGCACTCAGGCAATCTGTGAGTACAAAGGTGCACCTGACTACAGATGCATGGACCAGTAGGCATGGCCAGGGACGTTATGTGTCCATCACGGCACACTGGGTGAATGTGGTGGATGCAGGGCCACAGGGGACATCATTTTCGGGACAGTTGTGCCTAGCCCACGGTCTAGGAAACAGTTGGCTGTAGGCGTTCGCACCCCCTCCTCCTCCTCCTCCTCGTCCTCCTGCAGAAGCTACAGCTCTTCCACAGACTGCAGTCGGCCAACCACTCCATCGGCAGATGACACTGTTGCACACCAGTTGTCCCATTATGGGCCAGCTACTGGCAAGCGTCAGCAGGCTGTATTGGCTATGAAGTGTTTGGGCGACAACAGACACACCGCGGAAGTTCTGTCCGAGTTCTTGCAACAAGAAACGCAGTCGTGGCTGGGCACAGTAGATCTTGAGGCCGGCAAGGTAGTGAGTGATAACGGAAGGAATTTCATGGCTGCCATCTCCCTTTCCCAACTGAAACACATTCCTTGCCTGGCTCACACCTTAAACCTGGTGGTGCAGTGCTTATTGAAAACTTATCCTGGGTTCTCCGACCTGCTCCTCAAAGTGCGTGGACTTTGCTCACATATCCGACGTTCGCCTGTACACTCCAGCCGTATGCAGACCTATCAGCGGTCTTTGAACCTTCCCCAGCATCGCCTAATCATAGACGTTGCAACAAGGTGGAACTCAACACTGCACATGCATCAGAGACTGTGCCAACAGAGGCGGGCTGTTATGTTTTTGTGGGAGGATACACATACACGGGCAGGCAGTAGGATGGCAGACATGGAGTTGTCAGGTGTGCAGTGGTCGAAGATACAAGACATGTGTCAAGTCCTTCAGTGTTTTGAGGAATGCACACGGCTGTCTAGTGCAGACAAAGCCATAATAAGCATGAGCATCCCCCTAATGCGTCTGCTGATGCAAAGTTTGACGCACATAAAGGATCAAGCGTCTGCACCAGAGGAAGAGGAAAGCCTTGATGACAGTCAGCCATTGTCTGGTCAGGGCAGTGTACAGGACGAGGTAGCGGGCGAAGAGGAGGTGGAGGACGAGGAGGATGATGGGGATGAGTATATTTTGAATGCGGAAGCTTTCCCGGGGGCACTGGAAATTGGTTGCGTGGCAAGGCCGGGTTCTGGTTTTTTGAGGGACACAAGTGACGTAGATTTGCCTGAAACTGCCCCTCAACCAATCACAACCGGAGATTTGACAACTGGAACTTTGGCCCACATGGCGGATTATGCCTTACGTATCCTAAAAAGGGACACATGCATTACGAAAATGATGAACGATGACGATTACTGGTTGGCCTGCCTCCTTGATCCACGCTATAAAGGCAAATTGCAAAATATTATGCCACATGAGAACTTGGAACTAATATTAGCAACCAAACAATCAACTCTTGTTGACCGTTTGCTTCAGGCATTCCCAGCACACAGCGCACGTGATCGTTCTCACACGAGCTCCAGGGGGCAGCAGACTAGGAGTGTTAGGGGTGCACACATCAGAAGTGGCGTTGGACAGAGGGGTTTTCTGGCCAGGTTGTGGAGTGGTTTTGCTATGACCGCAGACAGGACAGGTACTGCTGCATCAATTGAAAGTGACAGGCGACAACATTTGTCCAGTATGGTTACTAACTATTTTTCATCCCTTATCGATGTTATCCCTCAACCGTCATTCCCATTTGATTACTGGGCATCAAAATTAGACACCTGGCCAGAATTGGCAGAATATGCATTGCAGGAGCTTGCTTGCCGCCCGGCAGCTAGTGTCCTATCAGGAAGAGTATTCAGTGCTGCAGGTTCAATATTAACCGAAAAAAGGACTCGTCTGGCTACCCAAAATGTTGACGATCTAACATTCATTAAAATGAACCACAACTGGATTTCGAAATCTTTTGCCCCACCTTGCCCGGCCGACACCTAGCTTTCCTATGAAAAGCTCTTGCCTGTGGACTACTGTGAATTACTTTTCTAATGTCTAATTTTGTGCAGCTGATTGTCCAGCATACGACATGTTTACACCTCCCTAAATGGCCAATCTCCCCACACGGGGCCGTGGTATCGCGACTTGGCGCAAGCACCCGTGAGACTGCTGTTTGTCTGAAGAGGTGGGTGTGCTCGCTTTTGGTCGACGGCATTGCTACTGGGTCCCTCATAGTACAATAAAGTGTCTCTGGCGGTGGTGGTGCGCACCCAAAGTCAGACACACTGTTGTAACATGAGGGGCCCTGGGCCTGTACCGCCGGCCACAAGAGAGTTCACCCACCCCCAGGTCAAACATTGCTCTACCACTTCCACAGTTATCTCTCACACTTCCACCAATGTTTAGTCTATGCGCTGACATCCTTCCATACCTGCCACTGACAATACCATTGTGTTGACATGTATGATGGTACTTAACATAGTCAGGGGCAGTGTCCTCTATTTACCACAGTAAATACTTTGCGCTAAATTAGTAGGTCTGAAACAACGCAGAGGATCCCACCCCTGAACCTAATGATTGCACCCTTTAGTGTTTTTGTTGTGTTTTAATGCGAGACATTCACATTTAATTGTTGTTTTTGACTACTACCTGGCAGACACTCATTACAATCAGCCTCCGTTGACCAGACCACTGCTGCCCGTGTACCCTTGGAACCTATTTTACAGTGCCTACAGCCAGCCCATTTTATTGTGTTAGGCCTTCGAAGCCTGTCTGCGGTCCCTCCTTCCACTAGGCCTCCACTGACCAGACCACTGCTGCCCGTGTACCCCTGGAACCAATTATAAAGTGCCTACAGCCAGCCCATTTTATTGTGTTAGGCCTTCGAAGCCTGTCTGCGGTCCCTCCTTCCACTAGGCCTCCACTGACCAGACCACTGTCTGCCCGTGTACCCCTGGAACCAATTATAAAGTGCCTACAGCCAGCCCATTTTATTGTGTTAGGCCTTCGAAGCCTGTCTGCGGTCCCTCCTTCCACTAGGCCTCTACTGACCAGACCACTGCTGCCCGTGTACCCCTGGAACCAATTATAAAGTGCCTACAGCCAGCCCATTTTATTGTGTTAGGCCTTCGAAGCCTGTCTGCGGTCCCTCCTTCCACTAGGCCTCCACTGACCAGACCACTGTCTGCCCGTGTACCCCTGGAACCAATTATAAAGTGCCTACAGCCAGCCCATTTTATTGTGTTAGGCCTTTGAAGCCTGTCTGCGGTCCCTCCTTCCACTAGGCCTCCACTGACCAGACCACTGCTGCCCGTGTACCCCTGGAACCAATTATAAAGTGCCTACAGCCAGCCCATTTTATTGTGTTAGGCCTTCGAAGCCTGTCTGCGGTCCCTCCTTCCACTAGGCCTCCACTGACCTGACCACTGCTGCCCGTGTACCCCTGGAACCTATTTTACAGTGCCTACAGCCCGCCCATTTTAGTATGTTAGGCCTTGGAAGCCTGTCTGCGGTCCCTCCTTCCACTAGGCCTCCACTGACCAGACCACTGCTGCCCGTGTATCCCTGGAACCAATTATAAAGTGCCTACAGCCAGCCCATTTTATTGTGTTAGGCCTTCGAAGCCTGTCTGCGGTCCCTCATTCCACTAGGCCTCCACTGACCAGACCACTGCTGCCCGTGTACCCCTGGAACCAATTATAAAGTGCCTACAGCCAGCCCATTTTATTGTGTTAGGCCTTCGAAGCCTGTCTGCGGTCCCTCCTTCCACTAGGCCTCCACTGACCAGACCACTGCTGCCCGTGTACCCCTGGAACCAATTATAAAGTGCCTACAGCCAGCCCATTTTATTGTGTTAGGCCTTCGAAGCCTGTCTGCGGTCCCTCCTTCCACTAGGCCTCCACTGACCAGACCACTGCTGCCCGTGTACCCCTGGAACCAATTATAAAGTGCCTACAGCCAGCTCATTTTATTGTGTTAGGCCTTCGAAGCCTGTCTGCGGTCCCTCCTTCCACTAGGCCTCCACTGACCAGACCACTGCTGCCCGTGTACCCCTGGAACCAATTATAAAGTGCCTACAGCCAGCCCATTTTATTGTGTTAGGCCTTCGAAGCCTGTCTGCGGTCCCTCCTTCCACTAGGCCTCCACTCACCTGACCACTGCTGCCCGTGTACCCCTGGAACCTATTTTACAGTGCATAGAGCCTATTGTTTTATTTTATTTAATATTAATAAAGCCATAATGGACTACGCTGTACCACGCTATGAGCTACCCAGTTGACAATTCTTTTGCGAGAAAAGCCATCCCACCCCTCCACCAGCATGTTAAAGACCACATTGTCCTTTCATTCTGTCAATCTGTGAGTCCAAAGGTACACCTGACAACAGACACATGGAGCGGAAGGCATGGCCACGGAAGGTTACGTGTCCTTTGTGGCGCAATGGGTTAATGTATTGCATGCATGGTCCACACAGGGGACAGCCTGGTAAGTCTGTCTGCAGTCCCTAATTCAAGTTGTCCTCAAATGAATAAATCTGAGCTTCTACCTTCTGGCTCAGATTAACTGCTGTTTTTTTAAAAATTGGTGGTTCCGGCCTACTAACGGTGTCTGCCCCTGCCTGGTGTTGTCCTCAACTGAATAAAGCTGAGCTTCTACCTTCTGGCTCTGATTAACTGCTGTTTTTAAAAAAAATTGTGTTTCCGGCCTACTAACGGTGTCTGCCCCTGCCTGGTGTTGTCCTCAACTGAATAAAGCTGAGCTTCTACCTTCTGGCTCTGATTAACTGCTGTTTTTAAAAAAAATGGTGGTTCCGGCCTACTAACGGTGTCTGCCCCTGCCTGGTGTTGTCCTCAACTGAATAAATCTGAGCTTCTACCTTCTGGCTCAGATTAACTGCTGTTTTTTAAAAAAATTGGTGGTTCCGGCCTGCTAACGGTGTCTGCCCCTGCCTGGTGTTGTCCTCAACTGAATAAAGCTGAGCTTCTACCTTCTGGCTCTGATTAACTGCTGTTTTTAAAAAAATTGGTGGTTCCGGCCTACTAACGGTGTCTGCCCCTGCCTGGTGTTGCCCTCAACTGAATACAGCTGAGCTTCTACCTTCTGGCTTTCGGCCTATAGTATCAGATATTAAACTGCATTTGGCCTACTAGTGTGGTTGGGCCCTTAAAACAGTGTCTGCTGCTCTTGGGTTTGCTACTCCACTGAACAAAGCAGTGCCGCCTGTTTAGTCCTGTTACCAATTTTGAACTGCATTTAGCCTACTTTATTCTTTGGCCCTATATCTGTTTCCTCCTCATCCTGCCCATTGCCCAGCCACTGCTAGATGAGTCTGCTGGTACATTGACCCAGACCACTACATTCCCCTTGCACTCTACACAGCCAGAATCTGACCCTGCTGAAAGTAAGGTTTCCCTTCCCGCATGTTATACCACCTTACACAGGGACAAAGAGGAAGGTGCAGATGAAAGTGCAGGTTCCTTCATCAGGTGGGGGGGCATACTCGTTGGCGACGTCACTGGCACAGGGCCCCTCAGAGTACGCAAAAGTGTCACTGCCGGTGGGAGGCGCCCCCGCCGTGCAAACACACCGCTGTACTTTGAGGGGCCCTGTGCCAGTGCCAATGCCAACGAGTGGGCCCCCCTGCTTGCTTAGGATCACAGCACTTGCAAACTTGACATACTTACCTCTCACTGCTCCACCGCCGTGACGTAGTCCACGTTTCCTGTGCCCACTAAAACCTTGAACCAGCCCTACCCCCCACAACTTTTGCCAAATGACCCCAATTTCCAATGCCCAACTATTATTATAAAGTTAATTAAGATTGACAAGCTTCAGAAACAAGAATGGATGTTTTTGGCATTAAAATGGGCACTGTAGGTGTTTTCCTGGCCTCCACTCACTGCCGACTATGCTTCCCCATTGACTTGCATTGGGTTTCGTGTTTCGGTCGATCCCCGACTTTTAGCGATAATCGGCCGACTGCACTCGACTCGACTCTGGACAAAGTCGGGTTTCACAAAACCCGACTCGACCGTAAAAAAATGAAAGTCGCTCAACCCTAGTGGTGGGGGGTGGGATTTTCTGTGGTAATGTGGTGGGGGGCGGGATTATGTGTGGTAATGTGGTTGGGGGCGGGATTATGTGTGGTAATGGGGTGGGGGTGGGATTATCTGTGGTACTGTGGTGGGGGCGGGATTATGTGTGGTGATGGAGTGGGGGGCAGGATTATGTGTGGTGATGGGGTGGGGGGCTAGATTATGTGTGGTAATGTGCTGGGGAGGTGGGATTATGTGTGGTAATGTGGTGGGGGGTGGGATTATGTGTGGTGATGCGGTGGGTGGTGGGATTATGTGTGGTAATGTGGTGGGGGGCTCGATTATTTGTGGTAATGTGGTGGGGGAGTGGGATTATGTGTTGTGATTAGTGTTGAGCATTCCGATACCGCAAGTATCGGGTATCGGCCGATACTTGCGGTATCGGAATTCCGATACCGGTATTCCGATACTTGCCGCGTATCGGATACCGGAATCGGAAGTTCCCAGATTCAAAATGCACAAATTCAGCCAATGAGAATGATTCCAAGTGTGGGCACATCCTGTTTAGCATGGAGGGCATGAAACTACTGGCAAGGCTGTGATTGGCTGCTGAAATGATGTCATGATGCAGTTTAAAAGCCGCTGGCGCCATTTTGCGATCACTCTGCTGTGAATTCAGTTAGTGACAGGACGCTGTTTGCTGACTGAGGGCCAGTTTAGAGATAGCGATTTGCTTCTTTGTGCTTTCCAAAGGCTAATTTAGCAACCGCTGTGTTCACCTACTATTCACCTTGCTTTTGCCTTGTAGCGCTGTTTTCACAGCGATCTGCAAGGTCTGTGTGTGTGTGTGTGTGAGTGCAGCCCACTCTCTAGTCTGAGTGCAGCCACATAGGCCATCCATAGCTGGTTGTATTCAGTTCAGGGAGGGTGGTTCATTGCCTCATACTGTTCTTTTTTTTTTTTTTTTTCAAAGTAGTGTAGTCTGCTGCTAATTTATTCAAAAAAATCCTATTAGTGTCTTTCCACCCGTCTCCAGCTAATTTGTGGAAAAACACTACATAGGATAACGTAGAGGAGGGTTTTTGGGCCTTGCAGCGCCGTTTACGGCTGTCTGCACGGTCTCCGTGTGACTGCAGCTCGCCCTGTAGTCTGTGAGCAGCCATAGCCTGGTTGTCTCCAGCTCAGGGTTCTTCACTGCGTCATACCGCCAAATCAATTTTCATTTTGTTTTAAGTAGTGCAGGCTGCTGCACATTTTTTCAAAAAATTCCTATTAGTGTCTTTCCACCCGTCTCCAGCTAATTTGTGGAAAAACACTACATAGGATAACATAGAGGAGGGTTTTTGGGCCTTGCAGCGCTGTTTACGGCTGTCTGCACGGTCTCCGTGTGACTGCAGCTCGCCCTGTAGTCTGTGAGCAGCCATAGCCTGGTTGTCTCAAGCTCAGGGTTCTTCACTGCGTCATACCGCCAAATCAATTTTCATTTTGTTTTAAGTAGTGCAGGCTGCTGCACATTTTTTCAAAAAATTCCTATTAGTGTCTTTCCACCCGTCTCCAGCTAACATGTGGAAAAACACTACATAGGATAACGTAGAGGAGGGTTTTTGGGCCTTGCAGCGCCGTTTACGGCTGTCTGCACGGTCTCCGTGTGACTGCAGCTCTATCTGTTGTCAGTTCAGCCCCCAAAAAATAAATAAATAATAAAGTTCACCAAACACACCAGTTACACCAGTTTACATTTGTGTAGGCCACATTAGCTCATATTAAAGTCTAGTCCACACTTTAGAAAATTAGTGTTTCTTATACCTGTTAGGAGGAGTTGTTCAGGAATAAGCACACAAAGCCGTTAGTACTTTTCTGCTTATCTTTATCAGTCAACCAAGATGAAGAAGGCAGTGAGTAAGGCACGTGGGCGTGGGCGTGGGCGCGGAGCAGGGAGGGGACGTGGGGATTCTTTGTGTCAGAGCGCCGTACACCGCTGCTGCGTGAAGAACAAATTGAAGCCGTTGTCGGATGGATGGCAGCTAATGCATCAACTTCAATTAGTGCCACATCCTCTCAGACACAGAGCACTGGAGAGCAGCCATCTGTCTCTTCACCACCTGCCAAATTGCCCAGGCAGACAGAGAGCCCAGGACAGGAGCCGTCTCTACTTCTGTTCTCTGAATCTCTTGGCTTGGAAACAGGGGGCCAGCCAAGCAGCATTGGAGAAATGGAAGAAGAGGCAGGGTGCAGTGATGCCCAACAGCTTTTTCTCTCTTCCTCTGAAGAGGCGGGTGGGCCAGTGGATCCGGTCACCACATCGCAGGCCGCATCAGCTGATGATGACACTCAGGTGCCACTTACTGGTGCGTGCTCTGCTGCTGAGACTACCCAGGAGGAGCAGTTGGAGGCAGAGGGTAGTGTAGATGATGAGGTCCTTGACCCATCTTGGCGTGAGGGACAGGAAGGTGGTGGGAGCAGCTCTGAGGAAGAGATTCCCCGTACGGCCCAAAGAGGGAGAGGGAGGGGGAAGACTGCGGATCCTGCAGCCTCCGCTTTGGCACCCGTTAGGAGCATGTCTCTTCCAAAAGCCAAAAAGGGCGCTCCCAAGACTTGCAGTGCCTGGTCCTTTTTTGACACAGTTGCAGATGACATTTGCTATGTCAGATGCAAGGTGTGTCATCAAAAAGTCAAAAGAGGGAAAAATGTCAGCAACCTCAATACCTCCAACATGTGGAAACATGTGCGCACCAGGCACCCGGCGGAGTTAGGAAAACACACTGAAGAGCTAGGCCAACCAACAGCGGCAGCTACCACCTCTTCAGCTCGTGTTGCCTCTTCCTCCAGCTCACACGCAGCTGGTTCGGCTTCCTCCCAGGATCGCCGTGGAAGAACCTCTGGCCCTGTTGTCCAGAGACCCGCTGTAATTCCACCCGCAGCACCACTTTCCCAGTCATCCACACACTCCCAGCCCAGTCTACAGCCATCGGTAGTACAGGCATGGGAGAAAAGGCGGCCTTTCTCGTCAAACCACCCACGAGCACAGGCTCTGACTGCAGGCATTGCCAAACTTCTGTCACTGGAAATGCTGTCATTCAGGCTGGTGGAGACTGACAGCTTCCGTGACTTGATGTCATTGGCAGTCCCACAGTACAATGTGCCCAGCCGCTTTTACTTCAGCAGGCAAGCCGTCCCTGCCCTGCACAAGCATGTGGAGGGACACATAAAACACGCGCTACTGAACGCCGTCAGTAGCAAGGTCCACCTCACCACCGATGCGTGGACCAGTCAACATGGACAGGGGCGATACCTTTCCCTCACTGCCCATTGGGTTAATGTCGTTGAGCCGGGTACAGACCGTGCGAGTGGCGCAGGACGTGTCCTGCCCACTCCAAGGATTGCAGGAATCCATTCTGTATGCATTGACTCCTCCTCTTACACCAGTTCCTCAGAATCATCGCTGCAGGAGCCGTCACAGTCCACCTCCACATGGACCCGTGATGAACGTGTACCTGTTACGACCGACATGAGCACAGCCGTGGCCAAACATCAACAGGCCGTCTTGAAATTAATTTTTTGGGGGAATCGTAGCCACACAGCGCAGGAGCTCTGGAATGCCATCAAGCAGGAGAGCGATGTGTGGTTTGTGCCAGCGAATCTCCAGCCAGGCATGGTAGTGTGTGATAATGGCCGAAATCTGGTGGCAGCTCTGGGCCTCGGCAACCTCACTCACATCCCATGTCTGGCACATGTGCTCAATTTGGTCGTGCAGAGCTTTTTGAGGGACTATCCGGATCTTGATGCACTGCTGCACAAGGTCCGCCTAGAGTGTGCTCACTTGCGGCGTTCTGGGTGGTGGGATTATGTGTGGTAATGTGGTGGGGGGCTGGATTATTTGTGGTAATGTGGTGGGGGAGTGGGATTATGTGTTGTGATTAGTGTTGAGCATTCCGATACCGCAAGTATCGGGTATCGGCCGATACTTGCGGTATCGGAATTCCGATACCGGTATTCCGATACTTGCCGCGTATCGGATACCGGAATCGGAAGTTCCCAGATTCAAAATGCACAAATTCAGCCAATGAGAATGATTCCAAGTGTGGGCACATCCTGTTTAGCATGGAGGGCATGAAACTACTGGCAAGGCTGTGATTGGCTGCTGAAATGATGTCATGATGCAGTTTAAAAGCCGCTGGCGCCATTTTGCGATCACTCTGCTGTGAATTCAGTTAGTGACAGGACGCTGTTTGCTGACTGAGGGCCAGTTTAGAGATAGCGATTTGCTTCTTTGTGCTTTCCAAAGGCTAATTTAGCAACCGCTGTGTTCACCTACTATTCACCTTGCTTTTGCCTTGTAGCGCTGTTTTCACAGCGATCTGCAAGGTCTGTGTGTGTGTGTGTGTGAGTGCAGCCCACTCTCTAGTCTGAGTGCAGCCACATAGGCCATCCATAGCTGGTTGTATTCAGTTCAGGGAGGGTGGTTCATTGCCTCATACTGTTCTTTTTTTTTTTTTTTTTCAAAGTAGTGTAGTCTGCTGCTAATTTATTCAAAAAAATCCTATTAGTGTCTTTCCACCCGTCTCCAGCTAATTTGTGGAAAAACACTACATAGGATAACGTAGAGGAGGGTTTTTGGGCCTTGCAGCGCCGTTTACGGCTGTCTGCACGGTCTCCGTGTGACTGCAGCTCGCCCTGTAGTCTGTGAGCAGCCATAGCCTGGTTGTCTCCAGCTCAGGGTTCTTCACTGCGTCATACCGCCAAATCAATTTTCATTTTGTTTTAAGTAGTGCAGGCTGCTGCACATTTTTTCAAAAAATTCCTATTAGTGT